>NC_052166.1:17093588-17393588 GCF_902713615.1 Scyliorhinus canicula | reverse complement strand
CTACAGGAGGAGTCCAGGGGTAGGAGTCATTGCCGACAATGCATGCCACCAAGGTCAACACTGAACAGGTGGCGTCCGCAGTGGATGCCGTGGGGGCGTTGGTGTTGGCCATGGGTTATGTTGTCCAAGGCCTGGGCACTCTGTGCGGGTGGTGGCCGAGGCACAGGACAGCGCTGCCCTGTCACAGGCAGCTGTGTACCAGGGACACCCGGACGTTGCAATCTCGGTAAAAAATGGGATGAGGTCCTACAAGCTGAATTCAGGGAATTAAGAGTTAAACTAAAAAGTAGGACCTCAAAGGTAGTAATCTCAGGATTGCTACCAGTTCCACAAGCTAGTCAGAGTAGGAATGACAGGATAGATAGGATGAATGCCTTGCTCAAGAGATGGTGCAAAAGGGAGGGATTCAAATTCCTGGGGCATTGGAACCGGTTAGGGGGAGGTGGGACAAGTACAAACTGGTCTGCACCTGAGCAGGACTGGAACCAATGTCCATGGGTGTTTGCGAGTGCTGTTGGGGAGGGTTTAAACTAATGTGGCAGGGGGATGGGAACCGATGCAGGAAATCGGAGGGAAGTAAAATACGACAGAAACAAAAGGCAGTAAGGGGGAAAGTGTAAGGCAGAGAAGCCACAGTCAAAAATCAAAAAGGGCCACAGTACAGGGTACAGTGACTGAGGAGAGCTCAGTGAATAGGCCCAGTAATACTAAAAGGAATAAAACGGGAATTAAAACATAAATGGAAAACAAAGCAGCAGGTTAGTACATGAAGATATGGGTTCAACAATAAGGAACATTAGGAGAAAAGTTAAAAGGAAAAATAACTTAGAAGAGGTTACTGATAGAGGTGTTAACATAGATACATAGAAGATAGGAGCAGGTGGAGGCCTATTTGGCCCTTTGAGCTGCTCCGCCATTCATCACGATCATGGCTGATCATCCAACTCAATAGCCTAATCCTGCTTTCTCCCCATAGCCTTTGATCCCATTCTCCCCAAGTGCTATATCCCACCGCCTCTTGAATATATTCAAAGTTTTAGCATCAACTACTTCCTGTGGTAATGAATTCCACAGGCTCACCACTCTTTGTGTGAAGAAATGTCTCCTTATCTCTGTCCGAAATGGTTTACCCTGAATCCTCAGGCTGTGACCCCTGGTTCTGGACACACCCATAATTGGTAACATCTTCCCTGCACCTACCAGTCCGGCTAGAATTTTATCTCTCTATGAGATCCCCCCTGATCCTTCTGAATTCCAGCAAGAACAATCCTAAACTAGTCAATCTCTCCTCATATGACAGTCCCGCCATCCCTGGAATCAGTCTGGTAAACCTTCGCTGCACTCTCTTGAGAGCAAGAACATCCTTCCTCAGAGAAGGAGGCCAAAACTGCACACAATACTCCAAGTGTGGCCTCACCAAGTTCCTGCACAATTGCAGCAACACATCCCTGCTTCTATACTCGAAACCTCTTGCAATGAAGGCCAACATAGCATTAGCCTTCTCCACCACCAGCTGCACCTGTATGCTTACCTTCAGCGAATGGTTCACAAGGACACCCAGGTCCCGCTGCACACTCCCATCTCCCAATTTACAACCATTCAGGTAGTAATCTGCCTTCTTGTTTTTGTTTCCAAAATTAATCACCTCACACTTATCCAAATTACACTACATCTGTCATTGGTTTGCCCACTCGCTCAACCTGTCCAGATCTTGCTGTAGGATCCCTGCATCCTCGTCACAATTCACCCTCCCACCTAATTCGGTATCATCTGCAAACTTTGAGATGTTACATTTTTCAAATCATTTATATATATTGTGTAGAGCCGGGGTCCCAGCACCAATCCCTGCGATACCCCACTGGTTGCTGCCTGCCAATTTGAAAAGGACCCATTAATCCTCATTCTTTGTTTCCTCTCTGCCAACCAGTTTTCTATCCACCTCAATACATTTCTCCCAATCCAATGCGCTTTAATTTTGCACAATAATCTCTTATGCGGAACTTTGTCAAACGCCTTCTGAAAGTCCAAATATACCACATCGACTGGCTCCCCCTTGTCGACTGTACTGGTTACCTCTTCAAAGAATTCCAACAGATTTGTCAAGCATGATTTTCCCTTCATAAATCCATGCTGACTCTGACTGATCCTGCACTGCTTTCTAAATGTTCTGCTATAAAGTCCTTGATAATGAATTCAAGCATTTTTCCCACTACCGATGTTAGGTTTACTGGTCTATAATTCCCTGCTTTCTCTCTACCTCCCTTTCTGAATATCGGAGTGACGTGAGCTACCCTCCAATCTGCAGGGACAGTTCCAGAATCTATAGAATCTCGGAAGATGACCACCAATGGATCCACTATTTCCAGAGTCACCTGCTTAAGCACTCTGGGATGCAGATTCTCAAGCCCTGGGGATTTATCCCCTTTCAGTCCCATCAGTTTTCCCAGCACCATTTCTCTACTAATGTTGATCTCCCTCAGTTCTTCCCTCTCACTAAACCTTTCATTCTCCAACATTTCTGGGATCTGATTTGTGTCCTTGTTTATTAAGATTCAAAACGGAGGTAGAAAAGCCAACATAAGGGTACTTTACCTGAATGCTAGTAGTATTTGGAACAAGTAAATAAGCCGATGGCACAAATCATCATGAATGGCTATGATTTAGTGGCCATTACTGAAACGGTTAAAGGAAGGTCACGACTGGGAGTTAAATATCCAAGGGTATCAAACAATTCGGAAGGACAGAGTGGATGGTATTAACATAATAGTTCTGTTATTTAAGGATGACATCTGGGCAGTCGTGAGGGATGACATCGGTGTGATGGAAGATATGGTTGAATCCATTTGGGTCAAAATCAGGAATAGTAAGGTGAAAAAGTCACTGATAGGTGTAGTCTATAGGCCACCAAATAGTAGTTTCACAGAACAGTATGTAATGGAACCTACGAGGGAACAAGCGATCCTAGATATGGTCTGTGTAATGAGATAGGATTGATTAATGATCTCATAGTTCGGGATCCTCTCGGAAGGAGCGATCACAATATGATGGAATTTAAAATACAGATGGAGGGTGAGAAGGTAAAATCAAACACTAGTGTTTTGATGCTTAAACAAAGGAGATTGCAATGGGATGAGAGAAGAGATGGCTAAGGTAGACTGGGAGCAAAGACTTTATGGTGAAATAATTGAGGAACAATGGAGAACCTGCCAAGCAATTTTTCACAGTGCTCAGCAAAAGTTTATACCAACAATAAGGAAGGAGGGTAGAAAGAGGGAAAATTGACGTGGATATCTCAGGAAATAGGGGAGAGTATCAAATTGAAGAAAAAAATATACAAAGTGGCAAAGATTAGTGGGAGACTAGAGGATTAGGAAATCTTTAGGGGGCAACAGAAAGCTACTAAAAAGCTACATAAAGCTACTATAAAGAAGAGTAAGATATATTATGAGAGTAAACTTGCTCAGAATATGAACAGATAGTAAACGTTTCTAAAAATATATAAAACAAGAGTGGCTAAGGTAAATATTGGTCCTTTGGAGGATCAGAAGGGAGATTTAATAATGGGAGATGAGGAAATGGCTGAGGAACTGAACAGCTTTTTTGGGTCGGTCTTCACAGTGGAAGACACAAATAACATGCCAGTGACTGATAGAAATGAGGCTCTGACAGGTGAGGACCTTGAGACGATTGTTATCACTGGGGCGGTAGTGACGGGCAAACTAATGAGGCTAAAGGTAGACAAGTCTCCTGGCCCTGATGGAATGCCTCTCAGGGTACTAAAAGAGATGGCTAGGGAAATTGCAAATGCACGAGTGATAACTTACCAAAATTCACTAGACTCTGAGGTGGTTCTGGCGGACTGGAAATTAGCAGACGTGACACCACTGTTTAAAAAAGTAGGTAGGCAGAAAGCGGGTAATTATAGGTCAATTAGCTTAACTTTGGCAGCAGGAAAGATGCTGGAATCTATCATCAAGGAAGAAATAGTGAGGCATCTGGATGGAAATTGTCCCATTGGACAGACACAGCATGGGTTCATAAAGGGCAGGTCGTGCCTAATTTAGTGGAATCTTTTGAGGACATTACCAGTGCGGTAGATAATGGGGAGCCAATGGATGTGGTATATATGGATTTCCAGAAAGCTTTTGACAAGGTGCCACACAAAAGGTTGCTGCATAAGATAACGATGCATGGCGTTAAGTGTAAAGGGTAAAGGATTGCATGGTTAGAGGATTGGTCAATTAATAGAAAGCAAAGAGTGGGGATTAATGGGTGTTTCTCCAGTTGGCAATCAGTAGCTAGTGGTGTCCCTCAGGGATCAGTGTTGGGCCCACAATTGTTCACAATTTACATAGATGATTTGGAGTTGGGGACCAAGTGCAATGTGTCCAAGTTTGCAGATGGCATTAAGATGAGTGGTTAAGCAAAAAGTGCAGAGAATACTGAAAGAGGGCAGCAGAGCGGAGCTGCTGATTGGCTGTTGCGGGGAAAATTTCCACCCATGCATTGAGGTCACTGTATCCAGAACATGTAGGCATTTAAGGCAGCACGGTAGCATGGTGGTTAGCATAAATGCTTCACAGCTCCAGGGTCCCAGGTTCGATTCCCGGCTGGGTCACTGTCTGTGCGGAGTCTGCACGTTCTCCCCGTGTGTGCGTGGGTTTCCTCCGGGTGCTCCGGTTTCCTCCCACAGTCCAAAGATGTGCAGGTTAGGTGGATTGGCCATGCTAAATTGCCCGTAGTGTTCTAAAAAGTAAGGTTAAGGGGGGGGGGGGTTGTTGGGTTACGAGTATAGGGTGGATACGTGGGTTTGAGTAGGGTGATCATTGCTCGGCACAACATCGAGGGCCGAAGGGCCTGTTCTGTGCTGTACTGTTCTATGTTCTATGTACCTGAGCAAGACACACTCCGTGTTCAAGTGAAGGCAAGAATCCAGCAGAGGGCAGCAGAGCAAAGTTGCTGATTGGCTGTTGCAAGGAAAAATTTGCATCAGTGCATTGTGGTCACTGTATCCAGAACGTGTACCTGAGCAAGCCACCCTCCGTGTTCAAGTGAAGGCAAGAATCCAGCAGCGGGCAGCAGAGCAGAGTTGCTGATTGGCTGCTGTGGGGAAAATTAGCATCAGTGCATTGCGGTCACTGTATCCAGAACGTGTACCTGAGCAAGACATCCTCCATGTTCAAGTGAAGGCAAGAATCCAGCAGAGGGCAGCAGAGCAGAGTTGCTGATTGGCTGTTGCAGGGAAAATTTGCATCAGTTCATTGCCTCTCTGTATCTAGAAGGTGGTTTGTGGAGGAGCTGTCAAGTGACAGTTAAACCCTAAACACATCTTCAGTGTTTCCCTCCCTACCTCCTCCTCTAACCAAAAATAACAATCACTGTAAGGATCCCAGCCAAGTAAAGATCAAGAGGGAGACTTGAGGGCAGGTAGAAGTAGAAAGAAGTTGAACTGTGACGTCACAGCCTGCAGGTATGTGATTGGCTGGTGACTGGTAAGTAGTTTCTCTTTTCCCTGAGGTGTTCTCGTGCGGGGTGATGGTTGCTGAGTGAGTGCTTGCTGAGAAGGGGAGTAAATTTTTTTTTAAACTTACTGTTGGGAGTTTCCAGCTGAATCCAGTCGCAGTGAAGACAGAGTGACTGCTGGGTAAGTAGTAAAGATTCAAATTGTTTGCGCGAGCCCATAACAGCTGATTGCTGTTCTCTAGCGGGGCGCAGTGGTTGCTGAGTGAGTGCTTGCTGAGAAGGGGAGTAAATTTTTAAAAAACTTACTGTTGGGAGTTTCCAGCTGAATCCGTTCGGAGTGAGGACAGAGTGACTGCTGGGTAAGTAGTAAAGATTCAAATTGTTGAACAGCTGATTGCTGGGCCGGAGAATCGCCACTCACCTGTTAGATTGCTGTTCTCTAGCGGGGCGCAGTGGTTGCTGAGTGAGTGCTTACTGTTGGGAGTTTCCAGTGAATCCGTTCAGAGTGAGGACAGAGTGACTGCTGAGTAAGTAGTAAAAATTTAAATTGTTTCTGCGGGCCCATAACAGCTGATTGCCGTTCTCGTGCAGGGAGCAGTGGTTTCTGGTTAAGTGTTTTATTTTTACCTGTATTTAAGTTGTGCGGTTCCTGAACCCAAAACACTACACTTGAAGGGCGAAATTCTCCCAAAACGGGAGAAATCGTCAAACTGCCGTAAAACCCGGGCGGGTTTTACGGCATCGCGCCCCTTCCCGACGGGGGACCGATTCTGGTCCCCCGTCGGGGCTAGCAGCCCGACGTCGGAGGCTCCGACAAGTCGGGCTTAACGAAAATCGTTAAGCCCGCTTGTCGGATTTAGCGCCGGCTGACGCGTCATATGACGTCAGCCGCGCATGCACAGGTGGGAAGACTCCACCCGCGCATGCGCGGGTGACGTCATCGCGTTTTTGCGCGAAATCCGCGCATGCGCGGTCCGGGTTGTCCCTCAGCCGCCCCGCGTATTGATACTGCGGGGCGGCGGAAGGACAAATAGTGCGCGGGCATCGGGCCCGCTGCCCGCGATCGGTGGGCACCGATCGCGGGCCCATGGCACCCTTGGCACGGCCGTGGTACTGCCGTGCCAATCGGTGCCATGGTTATTTTTTTCCAGGTGGTCACGACGTTTTTACGAACGGCAGGACCAAGTGTGTTTGCCGTTCGTAAAAAGGTCGTAAAGGGCTGGGACTTCGGCCCTTCTAACAGCTGTGAATCGCTGCCGGCCGTAAAAAAACGGCGGCAGCGATTCGTGTCGGGATTTCGGCGGGGGGGGCGGGAGAATAGCGGGAGGGCGTCAAAAAAGTCGGGAAGGCCCTCCCGCTATTCTCCCACCCGTCGTGGGGGGGGGAGAATTTCGCCCGTAGTGTCCCCCACCCTTCCACCTTCTCTAACCTAAGGGGTAGAGTGAATAACAGGTAACCTCTTTCTTTCTTTTTCTTGTTTCATCTAGAGGGGATGGCAGGGAAGGCAGTGCAATGTTCCTCCTGCAGAAAGTTTGAGGTGAGGGGCGCCGTCACTGCTGATTTCACCTGTGGGAAGTGAACCCATCTCCAGCTCCTCAGAAACCGCGTTAGGGAACTGGAGCTGGAGTTGGATGAACTTTGGATAATTCGGGAGGTAGTGGTGGTCATAGATAGTAGCTTCAGGGATGTAGTTACTCCGAAGAATCAAGATAGATGGGTGATGGTGAGAGGGGCTGGGAGGAAGCAGTCAGTGCAGGGATCCTCTGTGGTCGTTCCTCTCAGTAACAAGTATACCATTTTGGATACTGTTGAGGGGGACGACCTATTAGGGGTAAGCCACAGTGAACGGATATCCAGCACTAAGTCCATCTCTGTGGCTCAGAAGGGAAGGTGGGAGAGCAGGAGAGTATTGGTTAGAGGCACAGATAGACGGTTCTGTGGCAACGAAAGAGACTCATGGATGGTATGTTGCCTTCAGTGTGCCAGGGTCCGTGACGTCTCGGATCGTGTTTTCAGAATCCTTAAGGGGAGGGGGAACAGTCACAAATCGTGGTACACATCGGTACCAACGACATAGGTAAGAGAAGGGACAGGATTTAAAACAGGAATTTAGGGAGCTAGCACGGAAGCTGAGAGCCAGGACAAACAATGTTGTCATCTCTGGTTTGTTACCGCTGCCACGTGCGAGCGAGGTGAGGAACAGGGAGAGAGTGCAGACAAACACGTGGCTGCAGGGATGGTGTAGGTGGGAGGGTTTCAGTTACTTGGATAATTGGAGCACATTCTGGGGAAGGTGGGACCTGTACAGACAGGACGGTTTGTACCTGAACCAGAGGGGCACCAATATCCTGGGAGGGAAATATGCTACGGCTCTTTGGGGGGGGGGTTTAAACAAATTTGTCAGGGGATGGGAAGACTAGTAGTCCAGAAGCCAGTGTTGAGAGTAGTGAGGTACTAAGGAAGGTATCAAGGTCGCAGGAGTGTACCGGCAGACAGCAAGGTGGGTTGAAGTGTGTCTACTTCAATGCAAAGAGCATCCAGAATAAGGTAGGTGAACTTGGAGCGTGGATTGGTACTTGGGACTACGATGTTGTGGCCATTATGGAGACATGGTTAGAACAGGGACAGGAATGGTTGTTGGAAGTTCCGGGGTATAGATGTTTCAGTAAGAGTAGGGAAGGTGGTAAAAGAGGTGGAGGAGTAGCATTGTTAATCAAGGATAGTTTAACGGCTGCAGAAAAGCAGTTTGAGGGGGTTGTACCTACTGAGGTAATATGAACAAAGAACATTACGGCACAGGAACAGGCCCTTCGGCCCTCCCAGCCTGTGCCGATCCAGATCCTTTATCTAAACCTGGCTCCTATTTTCCAAGGTCTACTTCCCTCTGTTCCCGCCCATTCATATACCTGTCTAGATGCTTCTTAAATGATGCTATCGTGCCCGCCTCTACCACCTCCGCTGGTAAAGCGTTCCAGGCACCCACCACCCTCTGCGTAAAAAACTTTCCACGCACATCTCCCTTAAACTTTCCCCCTCTCACTTTGAAATCGTGACCCCTTGTAACTGACACCCCCACTCTTGGGAAAAGCTTGTTGCTATCCACTCTGTCCATACCTCTCATAATTTTGTAGACCTCAATCAGGTCCCCCCTCAACCTCCGTCTTTCCAACAAAAACAATCTTAATCTACTCAACCTTACTTCATAGCTAGCACCCTCCATACCAGGCAACATCCTGGTGAACCTCCTCTGCACCCTCTCCAAGGCATCCACATCCTTCTGGTGACCAGAACTGCACGCAGTATTCCAAATGTGGCCGAACCAAGTCCGATACAACTGTAACATGACCTGCCAACTCTTGTACTCAATACCCCGTCCGATGAAGGCAAGCATGCTGTATGCCTTCTTTTTTTGAAATAATTTTTATTGAAAAATTTTGAATTTATACAACAATAACGCACCATAGTAAAATACCAAAAATAACAATAATATTAACAATCATGAACATTCGCCCCACCTCCATGAACAACACAGCATTTTAACAACAACGCAAATTAACACAATATAAAGGTACAGAATAGACACTACAATAAGGAACCCCCCCCCCCTGGGTTGCTGCTGCTGTTGACCAAGCTACCTATCTTTGAGGCAGGAAGTCCAGAAAAGGCTGCCATCGTTTATAGAACCCTTGTATTGATCCTATCAGGGCAAATTTGACCCTTTCCAATTTTATAAATCCCGCCATGTCACTGATCCAGGTCTCCACACTTGGGGGTCTTGCATCCTTCCACTGTAGCAGAATCCTTCGTCGGGCTACTAGGGACGCAAAGGCCAGGACACCGGCCTCTTTCGCCTTCTGCACTCCCGGCTCTACCGCAACTCCAAAAATCGCGAGTCCCCAGCCTGGTTTGACCCTGGATCCAACCACCCTCGACACCGTCCCCGCCACCCCCTTTCAGAATTCTTCCAGTGCTGGGCATGCCCAGAACATATGGGCATGGTTCGCTGGACTCCCCGAACATCTGGTGCACCTGTCCTCACCCCCAAAGAACCTACTCATCCTAATCCCGGACATGTGGGCCCGGTGCAGCACCTTAAATTGGATGAGACTAAGCCTCGCACATGAGGAGGAAGAGTTGACTCTCTCCAAGGCATCCGCCCAAGTCCCGTCCTCTATCTGCTCCCCAAGTTCCTCCTCCCATTTAGCCTTCAGCTCCTCCACTGACGACTCCTCCACCTCCTGCATTACCTTATAGATGTCAGACACCTTCCCCTCTCCGACCCACACCCCCGAAAGCACTCTGTCCATCGTCCCCCATGACGGAAGCAGAGGGAATCCATCTACCTGTCGCCTAGCAAACGCCTTTACCTGCAAGTATCTGAACATGTTCCCTTGGGGAAGGCCAAATTTATCTTCCAGTTCCCCCAGGCCCGCAAACCTCCCGCCAATAAACAGGTCCCTCAATTTGCTGATGCCCGCCCTTTGCCACCCCCTAAATCCCCCATCCTTGTTCCCCGGGATGAGCCGATGGTTGCCACCCAGTGGAGCCTCCATCGAGCCCCCTGTTTCCCCCCGATGCCGTCTCCACTGTCCCCAGATTCTTAGGGTCGCCGCCACCACCGGGCTCGTGGTAAACCTCTTAGGGGAGAGCGGCAACGGTGCCGTTACCATGGCACCCAGGCTCGTACCTCTACATGACGCCATCTCCATTCTTTTCCACGCCGCCCCTCCCCCCTCCATCACCCATTTATGCACCATTGACACATTGGCTGCCCAATAGTACCCCAGAAGGTTGGGCAGCGCCAGCCCGCCTCTATCTCTCCCTCGCTCCAGGAACACCCTCTTCACTCTCGGAGTCCCATGTGCCCACACAAAGCTCAAAATACTGCTAGTCACTCTCCTAAAGAAGGCCCTGGGGATAAAGATGGGCACTGAAAGAGGAACAAGAACCTCGGAAGCACCGTCATTGTGACGGACTGTACCCTCCCCGCCAACGATAATGGCAGCATGTCCCACCTCTTGAACTCCTCCTCCATCTGATCTACAAGTCTGGTGAAGTTATGCTTGTGAAGAGTCCCCCAGTCCCTGGCCACCTGCACCCCCAGGTACCTAAAGCTCTCCCCTGCCCGCCTAAGCAGGAGCCTACCAATTCCTTCCTCCTGGTCTCCAGGGTGCACCACAAACACCTCGCTCTTGCCTAAATTTAATTTATAACCTGAAAAGGTCCCAAACTCAGCTAGCAACTCCATCACTCCCGACATCCCTCCCACCGGGTCCGCCACATACAGTAACAGGTCATCAGGAAACAACGACACCCTATGTTCCTCTCCACCTCGCACCAAGCCTCTCCACCTCTCTGAATCCCTCAACGCCATCGCCAGCGGCTCGATTGCCAGTGCAAACAAGGAGGACAGGGGGCAACCCTGCCTGGTCCCTCGGTAAAGCCGGAAGTACTCCGACCTCCTCCTATTCGTGGCCACGCACGCCATTGGGGCCTCATATAGCAGCCTTACCCATCTAATGAACACTTCACCAAATCCAAACCTCCCCAACACCTCCCATAGGTACCCCCACTCCACTCTATCGAAGGCCTTCTCCGCATCCAGCGCCACCACTATCTCTGCCTCCCCCTCAATCGCCGGCATCATGATGACATTCAACAATCTCTGCACATTCGTGTTCAGCTGCCTTCCCTTCACGAAACCTGTCCGGTCCTCGTGCACAACCCCAGGCACACAGTCCTCTATCCTGGTGGCCAGGATTTTTGCCAGGACCTTAGCATCCACGTTGAGGAGAGATATGGGCCTGTATGAACCACACTGCTGGGGGTCCTTGTCCCTCTTTAAAATTAACGAGATCAGCGCCCGCGACATCGTCGGGGGCAAAGTCCCCCCTTCCCACGCTTCATTGAGTGTCCGCACCAGCAAGGGGCCCACTAGGTCCACAAACTTTTTACAAAATTCCACCGGGAACCCATCCGGCCCCGGTGCCTTCCCTGACTGCATCTGCCCGATCCCCTTAACTAGCTTCTCCAGCTCAATCGGCGCACCCAACCCCTCCACCTTCTCCTCCTGCACCTTCGGGAAAGAAAGCCCGTCAAGGAACCTCTCCATTCCCCTCCTCTCCCCCGTTGGCTCCGACCGGTACAGTTCCCCGTAAAAGTCCTTGAAGACCTCATTCACCTCTACCCCCTTCCGCACCACATTCCCACTCTTGTCTCTCACTCCAGCAATTTCCTTAGACGCATCCCGCTTGCGGAGCTGATGAGCCAGCATCCTACTCGCCTTTTCACCATGTTCGTACACTGCCCCTTGTGCCTTCCGCCACTGTGCCTCCACCTTTCTAGTGGTCAGCAAATCAAATTTAGCCTGCAGGCTGCGCCTCTCCCCCAACAGTCCCTCCTCTGGCACCTCTGCATACCTCCTGTCCACCTCCAGCATCTTTCCCACCAGTCTATCCCTCTCACTCCTCTCGCTCCTCTCCCTGTGTGCCCGGAAGGATATCAGCTCCCTACGAATCACTGCCTTCAGGGCTTCCCAGACCATCCCCACCTGAACCTCCCCCGTATCATTCACCTCAAGGTACCCCTCAATACTTGCCCGGACCCTCCTACACACCTCCTCCTCCACCAACAACCCCACATCCAACCGCCACAACGGACGTTGGTCCCGCACCTCCCCCATCTCCAACTCTATCCAATGCGGAGCGTGGTCGGAGATTGCAATGGCCGAATACTCGGCCTCCTCCACTCTCGGAATCAGTCCCCTACTCACCACGAAGAAATCTATCCGAGAGTAGACCCTATGTACGTGGGAGAAGAAAGAGTACTCGCGTGCCCTCGGCCTCACAAACCTCCATGGATCCACCCCACCCATCTGATCCATAAACCCTCTCAGTACCTTGGCCGCCGCCAGCCTCCTACCCGTCCTAGAGCTGGACCGATCCAGTGAAGGATCCAATACCGTATTAAAGTCCCCCCCCCCCCCCCATGATCAGACCTCCCGCCTCCAGATCCGGGACCCGTCCCAACATATGCCTCATAAAGCCCGCATCGTCCCAATTTGGGGCATACACACTAGCAAGTACCACCTTCTTTCCTTGTAGCCTGCCCCTAAACATAACATACCTACCCCCCTTATCCGCCACCACCTCCGATGCCTCAAACAACACATTTTTCCCCACCAGAATCGCCACTCCCCGGTTCTTCACATCCAACCCAGAGTGGAAAACCTGCCCCACCCATCCCTTCCTCAGGCGGACCTGGTCCGCCACCTTCAGGTGGGTCTCCTGAAGCATTGCCACATCCGCCTTTAGCCCCTTCAGGTGAGCCAGTACCATCGACCGCTTCACCGGCCCATTCAACCCTCTCGCATTTCAGGTGACCAACCGGATCAGAGGGAGTCCCGCCCCCCCTCCCCCGTTGACTAGCCATAGCCCGTCGACTGCCCGCCCCAGGCCAACACCCCCTGCCCGACCCAGTCCCCATAGCGACAACACCTCTCCTCTGTCCCCCCCAGCCCCCACCAGCTCCTTCCTGACCCTACCAGCAGCAACCCGGTATTCCCCTTTCCCCCCCCCCTCCCTTCCCCCCCAGGCTAGGAACCCTCCCAGCCGCGAACCGTCCTCCATTGTACTTCCGTGGGACAGTTAACTTCTGCTGACCCCGGAAACTCCCGCCAATAACCCGACCCCTCCCAAAGTGGGATCATCCCCCAATCTATCCCTCCTCCAGGCACCGCTCCAGCACGGGCAAGAACCAGTTAAGGCCCCGCCTCCCCCGTCACCGTCTCCGCCCCCCAGCCCGCAGCACGGGAAATCAGAGGAAAGCCCGCGCTTTTGCACTGCCCCACTGCACCCTTCTGACGCAGCTCCCAAATAACAGCCCCACTCCATACCCCCAACCCGACACAGAATACAACAAAACCCCCCCAGCCCTCCCCGCAAGATACACAACTCAACCAATGCCCCACAGCAGAAAAAAACATAGCAGAACAACACCCCCATAAATAACCATATCAAAATTGCAAAAGTACAAAAAAAAGAACATAGCAACAGCAGAATCCAGCGCTAAGATATTACAACCGACCCCGCAACCCCAAACCCCTAGTTCAAGTCCAGTTTCTCCGTCCGCACGAAGGCCCACGCCTCCTCCGGGGAATCGAAATAATAATGCCGGTCCGAATAAGTTACCCACAGGCGCGCGGGCTGCAACATTCCGAACTTTATCTTTTGCCTGTAAAGCACCTCCTTCGTCCGATTAAATCCGGACCGCCGCTTAGCCACCTCCGCACTCCAATCCTGGTAGATCCGTACTACCCCATTCTCCCACTTGCTGATCTTCACCTTCTTGGCCCAGCGCAGCACACACTCCCGATCACTGAACCGGTGGAACCTCACCAGCACCGCATGCGGGGGTTCATTGTCCTTAGGCCTCCTGGCCAGTACTCTGTGTGCTCCCTCCAGCTCCAAGGGCAGATGGAAAGACCCGGCCCTCACTAGCGAGTTCAGCATTATAGCCACATAGGTTGTCAGGTCCCACCCCTCCAGCCCCTTCGCAAGGCCCAGGATCCGCAGGTTTTTCCGCCTCATGCGGTGATCAAGCTCCTCAAAGCGTTCCTGCCACTTCTTGTGGAGTGCCTCGTGCCCCTCCACCTTAGTCACGAGGACCACGGCCTCCTCCTCTCGTTCAGTGGCCTGCGTCTGCAACTCCTTGATGGCAGCACCCTGGGTGGTCTGAATCTCCGACAGCCTTCTGTTTGTTTCCTGCAGAGAGCTCAGTACCTCAGCCTCGAAGTCTGTGAAGCAGCGCAGGAGAGCAGCTAGTTGCTCCTGGGCCCACTGTTTCCACTCCTCTGGAGCTCTGCCGGTGGTCATCTTGGATCCCTTCCCCCATTGTTTCTGGGGAGCTGCTGCTGCTTTTTCCCCCTTTCCACTCCGAGTTCGAGTCATGGACTGCGGGGAAAGTCGTTCAGCACACCTTCCCCCACCGGCAGACGTTGAAAAATTTCCGTTTTGGGCTCTAAAAAGAGCCGAAAAGTCAGTTTAAAAGGGGAGCTCCCAAATGTGTGGCTTCCTACTTCATCACAGCCACCGGAAGTCGCTGTATGCCTTCTTGACCACTCTATCAACCTGCGTTGCCACCTTCAGGGTACAATGGACCTGAACTCCCAGATCTCTCTGCACATCAATTTTCCCCAAGACCCTTCCATTGACCATATAGTCCGCTCTTGAATTTGATCTTCCAAAATGCATCACCTCGCATTTGCCTGGATTGAACTCCATCTGCCATTTCTTTGCCCAACTCTCCAATCTATCTATATTTTGTTGTATTCTCTGACAGTCCTCCTCGCTATCTGCAACTCCACCAATCTTAGTATCATCTGCAAACTTGCTAATCAGACCACCTATACCTTCCTCCAGGTCATTTATGTAGATCACAAAAAAACAGTGGTCCGAGCACAGATCAGTTAGAAAGTTAGAAATAGGAAAGGAGCGGTCACGTTGTTAGGAGTTTTCTACAGGCCCCCAAATAGTAATAGAGGTGTGGAGGAAAAAATTGCAAAACAGATTATGGATAGGTGTGGAGGTCTCAGGGTATTTGTCGAAGGTGACTTTAACTTTCCAAATATTGATTGGAACCTCTGTAGGTCGAACAGTTCGGGTGGGGCAGTTTTTGTACAGTGTGTGTAGGAGGGTTTCCTGACACAATATGTGGATAGGCTGACAAGAGGTGGGGGGGAGCACATTGGATTTGGTACTGGGTAATGAACCGGGCCAAGTGTTAGATTTGTTTGTGGGAGAGCACTTTGGAGATAGTGACCACAATTCGGTGTCTTTCACTATTGCAATGGAAAGGGCCATACGGCAGGGCAAGGTTAATAATTGGGGGAGGGGTAATTGTGATGCGATTAGGCAAGAATTAGGGAGCATAAGATAGGAACAGAAACTGTCAGGGAAAGGCACAAATGAAAAGTGGAGCTTGTTCAAGGAACAAATACTGCGTATCCTTGATAGGTATGTCCCTGTCAGGCAGGGAGGAATTGGCCGTGTGAGGGAATCATGGTTCACAAAAGAGGTTGAATGTCTGGTCAAGAGGTAAAAGGAAGCGTATATAAGGATGAGAAAACAAGGCTTAGTTGGGTCGCTTGAGGGTTACAAGGTAGCAAGGAATGAGCTAAAAAAAAAAAAGGCTTAGGAGAGCTAGGAGGGGGGCATGAGAAGTCCTTGGCGGGTTGGATCAAGGAAAACCCCAAGGCTTTTTACTCTTATGTGAGAAGTAAAAGAATGACCAGGGTGAGGTTCGGGCCGGTCAAGGACAGTAGTGGGAACTTGTGCATGGGGTCAGAAGAAATAGGAGAGGCGTTGAATGAATACTTTACTTCAGTGTTCACCAAGGAGAGGGGCCATGTTTTTGAGGATGAGAGTGTGATACAGGCGGGTCGGCTGGAGAAGGTAGATGTTCTGAGGAAAGATGTATTAGCAATTTTGAAAAACCTTAGGGTCGACAAGTCCCCTGGGCCAGATGGGATATATCTAAGGATTCTTTGGGAGGCAAGGGATGAGATTGCAGAGCCTTTGGCTTTGATCTTTGGGTCCTCACTGTCCTAGGGGATAGTGCCAGAGGACTGGAGAGTGGCAAATGTTGTTCCTCTGTTCAAGAAAGGGAATAGGAATGACCCTGGTAATTATAGGCCAGTTAGTCTTTCTTCGGTGGTCGGTAAGTTAATGGAAAAGGTCTTGAAGGATAGGATTTATGACCATTTGGAAAGATGCAGCATAATCCGGGATAGTTAACACAGATTTGTGAAGGGTAAGTCTTGGCTCACAAATTTGATTGAATTCTTTGAGGAGGTAACTAAGTATGTAGATGAAGGTAGAGCTGTTGATGTCGTATACATGGATTTTAGTAAGGCGTTTGATAAGGTTCCCCATGGTCGGCTTATGAAGAAAGTAAGGAGGTGTGGGATAGAGGAAAACTTGGCCAATTGTATAAGTAACTGGCTATCACATAGAAGACAGAGGGTGATGGTGGATGGAAAATTTTCAGACTGGAAACGAGTTACCAGTGGTATACCACAGGGATCAGTGCTGGGTCCTCATTTTTATCAATGACTTGGAGGAGGGGGTTGAAGGGTGGGTCAGTAAATTTGCTGATGACACCAAGATTGGTGGAGTAGTGGATGAAGTGGAGGGCTGTTGTAGGCTGCAAAGAGACATTGATAGGATGCAGAGCTGGGCCGAAAATTGGCTGATAAGTGCGTGGTGATTCATTTTGGTAGAAAAAGTTTGAATGTGGATTACAGGGGCACCAGACATCAGAATCTGCACCATCTTCGAGGTTCGAGGAGCAGGCCCTGGGGGTGTGGCCGAGGACAGGGCAGTCACGAACGCGGAGACTGGCGGGCGTAGAGGTGAGGAATACCGGGCTCCACTAGGAGGACCTGTAAAACGTGAATTGTTATTGCCTTACTGACTGACCCATCCGTCACATGACTTATTCCTCACCCTCATCACCATTATCCCCTCACCTGCGGCCTGTTATCCACCGGTGCCAGGTTCACAATTTGTGAGAGCAGAAGTGAACCACGCCGTCGGGAACTCGGCCCATTGGAGGCGATGAATCGCTGAATCCCCCACAATCAACATCCTGGGAGTTACCATTGATCAGAAACTGAACTGGACTAGCCATATTAATACTGTGGTTACCAGGGCAGGTCAAGAAGCTCAACACCATCCAAGACAAAGCAGTCCACTTGATTGCTCCTCCTTCCACAAACATTCAAACCACTGACGAACAGTGGCAGCCATGTGTACCATCTACAAAATGCACTGCAGTAACTCACCAAGGTTCCTTAGACAGCACCTTCCAAACCCATGCCCACTACCATCTAGAAGAACAAGAGCAGCCCCACCACCTGGAGGTTTCCCTCCAAGTCACTCACCACCCTGACTTGGAAATATATCGCTGTTCCTTCACTGTCGCAACATCCTGGAACCCCCTCCCTAACAGCACAGTGGGTGTACCCACACCTCATGGACTTCAGCGGTTCAAGAAGTCAACTCACCACCACCTTCTGATGGGCAACTAGGGATGGGCAATAAATGCTGACCTAACCAGCAATGTCCACATCCCATAATTGAATAAAAAATAAATGAACAAATAAAAATAAATTTGAAGTCAATTGTATTCTCCAGAATCTGAGTCCTGGGGTCCAGGACCAGGAGGCTTTCATTGTGGGGAGGGAAGGGAGGCCTGGAAGGGTGGGGAGAAGGGAGTGTGAGAGTCATGAGACCAGGGAATGGGGAATAGATATAGGAATGCTGACCTTAGTGGACCTTAGTTTGTCTATATAAATGTTTCTGGATCATACATCTCCAGTCACCTGAAGAAGGAGCTGCACTCCGAAAGCTCGTGTTTGAAACAAACCTGTTGGACTTTAACCTGGTGTTGTAAGACTTCTTACTGTGCTCACCCCAGTCCAACGCCGGCATCTCCACATCATGACCTTAGTGGTGGTCACATGGAGTATAAAGGGGACCCTTGAGCGAGGTAGCCCACCTCTCGCCTGTGGCCTGAGTAGGGTGGCCTGTCAAGCTTCCCCACACCCTGTCCCTGAACTCCTCTCACCACCCTCATGTTCAAGGCAGATGGGAATCCTGATTAAGGGCCTCAATTGAGATAAGGTGGGCCTTTGACAAGGTGCCACACAAAAGGTTGCTGCATAAGATAAAGATGCATGGCATTAAGGGTAAAGTAGTAGCATGGATAGAGGATTGGTTAATTAATAGAAAGCAAAGAGTTGGGATAAATGGGTGTTTCTCTGGTTGGCAATCAGTAGCTAGTGGTGTCCCTCAGGGATCCGTGTTGGGCCCACAATTGTTCACAATTTACATTGATGATTTGGAGTTGGGGACCAAGGGCAATGTGTCCAAGTTTGCAGATGACACTAAGATGAGTGGTAAAGCGAAAAGTGCAGAGGATACTGGAAGTCTGCAGAGGGATTTGGATAGGTTAAGTGAATGGGCTCGGGTCTGGCAGATGGAATACAATGTTGACAAATGTGAGGTTATCCATTTTGGTAGGAATAACAGCAAACGGGATTATTATTTAAACGATAAAATATTAAAGCATGCCGCTGTTCAGAGAGACTTGGGTGTGCTAGTGCATGAGTCACAGAAGGTTGGTTTACAAGTGCAACAGGTGATTAAGAAGGCAAATGGAATTTTGTCCTTCATTGCTAGAGGGATGGAGTTTAAGACTAGGGAGGTTATGTTGCAATTGTATAAGGTGTTAGTGCGGCCACACCTGGAGTATTGTGTTCAGTTTTGGTCTCCTTACTTGAGAAAGGACGTACTGGCGCTGGAGGGTGTGCAGAGGAGATTCACTAGGTTAATCCCAGAGCTGAAGGGGTTGGATTATGAGGAGAGGTTGAGTAGACTGGGACTGTACTCGTTGGAATTTAGAAGGATGAGGGGGGATCTTATAGAAACATTTAAAATTATGAAGGGAATAGATAGGATAGATGCGGGCAGGTTGTTTCCACTGGCGGGTGACAGCAGAACTAGGGGGCATAGCCTCAAAATAAGGGGAAGTAGATTTAGAACTGAGTTTAGGAGGAACTTCTTCACCCAAAGGGTTGTGAATCTATGGAATTCCTTGCCCAGTGAAGCAGTTGAGGCTCCTTCATTACATGTTTTTAAGGTAAAGATAGATAGTTTTTTGAAGAATAAAGGGATTAAGGGTTATGGTGTTCGGGCCGGAAAGTGGAGCTGAGTCCACAAAAGATCAGCCATGATCTCATTGAATGGCGGAGCAGGCTCGAGGGGCCAGATGGCCTACTCCTGCTCCTAGTTCTTATGTTCTTATGTTCTTATGTTCTTAGGCTTTGCCTGCTCCATGTAAAATATGGACAAGTTTGGTGATGGTGCGAGAAAGGTCACCTGGGTAATTTTATGGGCTGCCTGAACACCTACTAGAGGGGCTCAAATGGTGACGGCTTTGTGAATGATGAACTAATGATGAGGGAATTGTTCGAACCATCAATTCACCAGACACGTGCTTTCCGATATGAACAGTGGTTTTAATCTACTTACTACAGAGCCAGCCTGTTACCCGTTGATGAACTCTCGGTGACCTGCAGGCTGACTCTGGACAAGGGTATTTATACAGCAGCACAAGGTGGAGGAGTCGCGGGCGGAGCCAAGGGTGGAGCGCCGTACAAACTCCTGAGCATTCCCAGAGCTACTCCCCCTAGTGGTCGGATAGCGCTACTGCGCTTACAAAGATACAGTGTGAATTACCAAGTTACATTCACCACAGGAATAAAAACAGAAAGTGCTGGGAAACTCGCAGGTCTGGCAGCATTGAAAGAGTGAACATTTCAAGTCCAGTATGTTCCTTCTTACAAGGAAGGAATTCAGCTGAGTGGAACAGTGGCAAATGGAGTTCAATATCGAGAAGCGTGAGGTCATTTGTTTGGAGAAGACCAACAAGACCAGGAAAAATACAATAAATGGTAGGATATTGAGAAGTCAAGAGGAAGAGAAGAACATAGAGAAGTGGAGAACATGTCCACAGATTCCTGGCCAGACAAATGGATAAGGTGGTCAAGATGGCATATGTGATACTTGTTTTATGGGCCAAGGCATTGAATATAAAAGCTGGGATGGTACATTGAAGCTGCGGAAAATAGTTCAGCCACTGCATGCAGTTCCAGTCACGACACGAGAGGAAAAATGTGATTTCACTGGAGGAGATATGCGAGGATGTTGCCTGGAATGAGGAATTTTAGTTATGAAGAAAAATTGGATTAGGCTTGTTTTCCTTGGAGCAGAGAAGGGTAGTCCTAATTTAAGTCAAACTCCACATGAATAGTGACCAGGGGCCGGGAGCAAACTGGGGTCCTTGGCGCTGTGAGACAGCAGTGCTAACCACTGTGCCAACATGCAGACCCCACATATAACTGTCTAAAATTGCCCCATCACACAAGTCCCTTGCCTTTTTCACATTAGCAATGATTTAACTATTAAACACATGACAAAGTACTTGCAATCACATAATCGCTTCCAGAAAATATATCGTCTTTCCATCAAACAACGGCAATAATAACCCAGACTGAAAAATTTTGCACTCTGGTTTTTATATATCCAACTAAAAGCATGTGATTAACAGTTGGAAAAGTCCGAGGCAGCCTTCCTGGCTATTCACTTCTGCTACCTATGGGGCGAGATTCTCCAGTCGCTGACGGGGAAATCGAGTTCAGCGATCGACCGGAGAATACCCACTTCTGACAAAATCTGGGGCGGCAGAGCTTTTGCGATGCTCCAAAGTGGCGAACTCACGGAGTACACCACGCACAGTACCGACGGCCTCAGGACATTGCCTGAGCCTCACCCTCCAATGCTCCTGACCGGCCAAGTTCCCGACAGCATCGGTCGCGTGTGGTATCATTCGTCGGGAACTTGGCGTGGCAACTGTGGACTCGGTCCAGCGCTACCACAGTCGGGGGAGGGGGGGCATGATCTGCAGGCATGGCAAACTTTTTCAGAGGCTGGGGGCAATGTTGGGGGTGGTCCAGGGCGCGCGAGCCAGCCAAAGGGGGACACTATTTTGCAGGCCAGGTCCGCAAGCGGCCGGTGCCAAGTTGCATGGCATGGCCAATGCACGCCGCTGCCGGGCGCATGCACGGCCATGATCCAGCAATTCTCCCTGCCGTATCGGCAGCTAGAGTCAGGTGCTCTACGCTGCTCAGCTGTTAGCCCCCAGCCAAACTGAGGATCGGTGGCCATTTTACGACAAAGTTTCGGTCTTAAAATGCCACCGTTTCCACGCCGGCATGGGGGACACAGCTTCAGAATCTGAGAATCCAGCCCATGATCTTACCTGATGGGGTGTAGATGGTACTCTGGGGGCTGAAGATAAATGTGGCTGAAGAATGAAGAATATAGAAAGCGTTTGTGCCATAAGTCTCCAGCACTGCTGCGCAGGCTGTTCCTTGCTGCAAACAGGCAATTTTGGCTTCTGCAAGAGTTGGTTTTGACTGATAAGGAAATGGAGGTCGTTGCTTTAGTCCCGTATCCTCCTCTTTACGAAACCAATCCATAACTAAAATAAATAAATTTAACAGTTCTGAATCATTCTGAAATGTTATCTGTAAAATGGAAAAATAAATAGATTATCTGTTAATTAAATAGTATATTATTTACTTTACGCATTCCCTTCTTTAAGCATTGATTTACATTCAGAACCATATTTTTGTTACTGAAGCTGGTAGCTTGAGTCAGGAAGTTTCCCGACTCAGCAGACACAATGCGGTAGAAAGTTTTCCTCCAGATCAAATTTCTACATGCAGGGAGAGGGGAGAGTTGGGCCCACCATCCAGGAATGAGATCGGAGGCAGCTAAAGGAGCAGCTGGGGCGATTTAAAAGCCGGCCTGATTCTCTGGGACTTCATCCCTGCTGTTTGCTTATTTTGCAACTTTGTTAGCCTTCACCTGTCACAACCCATAACCCCTCCCACTCACTCCTTATGCCCCATCCATGTGTCCATGATAACTCAATGCCCATTCATGCTCCCATCCACCTCCAATAGCCCCTCATACCCTCCATACCAACTCCTGCCACTCAGCGCCGGCCCTAGGGTTGCTGGCGCCCCGGGCAAGCTGAACTTCGGCGCCCTTCGGGGGGGGGGCTCCGTTCACCGGGGGAGGGGGAGGGGGACGCCGGAGTGACCTGGTACATGATCGGGACCCACCGATCGGCGGGCTGGTCTCTCTGTCAGCAGGCCTCCTTTCTTCCACCGGCGAGCCTGGATCCATCCGCCATGTTTGTGCGGGGCGGCCTGGGGGAGGGCGGCCACCGCGCATTCGCTGGTTGGTACCGGCCCAACTGCGCATGCGCGGGACCCGAGTCTTTTACGCGGCGCCGGGTCTCTGACGCCGGTCACGCACTCCTTGATGGCGCCCCCTAGCACATGGCGCCCCGGGCGACTGCCCGAGTTGCCGGTACCTTGAGCCGGCCCTGCTGCCACTTCTATACCCATTCACCCAGTATACAATATGTACAGAACTAATTAACCCTCTAGTAACAATTGGCAAAAATTTCCATTCTGGACCTAAACTCCATGGCAGGGATGATAACCGTGAGTATTTCCACTGTGGAGGAAGGTGGGAATTTGCACCAAATTGTGCCATACGGACTCAATTAATAACAGTTGAGCATTTGCCGATGTTTTCACACAGCAGGGTGAGCTGGCTGGTGTGCACTCCACTGTCATATCCAGGTGTCATATGTAAATGATGCCATACATCAATTTAGCCACCAATGAAATGTCAATCACAGGGAGCACCACCTCCAGTTTCACTGATGCATCCCTGAACGTGCTGCACAATGCAGTGGAGGCCAGGAGGGACATCCTTTAGCCCGAAGATGGAAGAAGGAGGCCGAGCCGTCAGACCAGCCCTGCATGAAGTCTCCAAGTTGCCCATGATTTCCAACAGAGGACTACTCTCTAATGCCTGAAAAAGATGAATGACCTCACCCACACTGCCTCAACTGCTCACACTCACCTCATTGAACAGTAGAGGGTCAAGGGGTTCTGTGGCAATGGATCATGATGCCCTAACTAAAAAAAAACATTCTGCCCTTACTCGGTCCTTATCCCTCTATTTCCTCTTTATTCATGCACCCATCCAGATGCCACTTAAATGGTGATAATGTGCCTTCTTCCACCACACCCTCGGGCGGTGCATTCCAAGCACCCACCACTCTCTGCGTGAAAAGCTTGCCCCGCACATCTCCCTTAAACTTTCCCCGTCTCACCTTGAACCTGTGCCCCCTTGTAATTGACACTTCCACCTTTGGAAAAAGCCTCTGACTAACCACCCTGTCTATGCCTCTTATAATTTTGTAGACCTCTATCAGGTCTCCCCTCAGCCTCCATCTTTCCTAGTTTATTCATAGGCAACACCCTTGAGTCCAGGAAACATCCTGGTGAACCTTCTTTGCACTCCCTCCAAAGCTCTACATCCTTCTGATAATGTGGTGACCAGAACTGCATGCAATACTCCAAAAGGGGCCTAACCAAGGTTTTCTTTAGCTGCAATATGATTTCCCAACTCCTGTACTCAATGCCCTGGCTGATGAAGGCAAACATGCCATATGCCTTCTTAATCATCTTAGCCACCTGTGCTGCCACGTTTAGGCAACAGTGGACCTGCACGCCCAGATTGCTCTGTCTGTTAATGTTCCTAAAGGCTCGGTCATGTACAGTATCATCCATACCTAGATTTGATTCTCCAAAATGCATCACCCTGCATTTGTCCAAATTAAACTCCACCTGCCATTTCTGTGCCCAAGAAAGAGTCACCTCTGGTGTCCCTTCTGACTACATCTGCGGGAAGTGCACCCAACTCCAGCTCCTCGAGAGCCGCGTTAGGGACCTGGAGCTGGAGCTGGATGAACTTCGGATCATTCGGGAGGCGGAGGAGGTTATTGAGAGGAGTTATAGGGAGGTAGTCACACCTCAGGTAAAAGAAGAAGGTAGATGGGTTACCGTCAGGGGAGGGAGAGGGAACCGGCAGGCAGTGCAGGGATCCCCTGTGGTCGTTCCCCTCTATAACAAGTATACCGTTTTGGATACTGTTGCGGGGGACGGCTTACCAGGGGTAAGCAATAGGGCACAGGTCTCTGGCACAGAGTCTGTCCCTGTTGCTCAGAAGGGAAGGGAGAAGAGGAACAGAGCACTTGTCATTGGGGACTCCATAGTTAGAGGAACAGACAGGAGGTTCTGTGGGAACGAAAGAGACTCACGGTTGGTGTGTTGCCTCCCAGGTGCCAGGGTTCGTGATGTCTCTGATCGTGTTTTTGGATCCTTAAGGGGGAGGGGGAGCAGCCCCAAGTCGTGGTCCACATAGGTACCAACGACATAGGTAGGAAGAGAGATGGGGATTTGAGACAGAAATTCAGGGAGCTAGGGTGGAAGCTGAGAGCTAGAACAAACAGAGTTGTTATCTCTGGGTTGTTACCCGTGCCACGTGCTAGTGAAGTGAGAAATAAGGAGAGAGAGGAGTTGAACACGTGGCTACAGGGATGGTGCAGGAGGGAGGGTTTTGGTTTCCTGGATAATTGGGGCTCATTCTGGGGTAGGTGGGACCTCTACAAACAGGATGGTCTTCACCTGAACCAGAGGGGTACCAATATCCTGGGGGGGAGATTTGCTAGTGCTCTTCGGGGGGGTTTAAACTAATTCAGCAGGGGGATGGGAACCTAAATTGTAGTCCCAGTGTACAGGATGTTGAGAGTAGTGAGGTCAGGGATAGGGTTAAAAGTTCGAAAGAGGGCACCGGCAAGCAGGACACTGGTTTGAAGTGTGTCTACTTCAACGCCAGGAGCATCCGGAATAAGGTGGGTGAGCTTGCAGCATGGGTTGGTACCTGGGATCTCGATGTTGTGCCGATTTCGGAGACATGGGTAGAGCAGGGACAGGAATGGATGTTGCAGGTTCCAGGATTTAGATGTTTCTGTAAGAACAGAGAAGATGGTAAAAGAGGGGGGGGGTGTGGCATTGTTAATCAAGGAAAGTATTACGGCGGTAGAAAAGACACTTGAGGACTCGTCTACTGAGGTAGTATGGGCCGAGGTTAGGAACAGTAGAGGAGACGTCACCCTGTTGGGAATTGTTTATAGACCTCCGAATAGTTCCAGAGATGTAGAGGAAAGGATTGCAAAGATGATTCTCGACAGGAGCGAGAGTAACAGGGTAATTGTTATGGGGGACTTTAACTTTCCAAATATTGACTGGAAATACTATAGTTCGAGTACTATAGATGGGTCAGTTTTTGTGCAGTGTGTGCAGGAGGGTTTTCTGACACAGTATGTAGACAGGCCAACAAGGGGCGAGGCCACATTGGATTTGGTACTGGGTAATGAACCCGGCCAGGTGTTAGATTTAGATGTAGGTGAGCACTTTGGTGATAGTGATCACAACTCGGTTATGTTTACTTTAGCAATGGGCAGGGATAGGTATATACCGCAAGGCAAGAATTATAGCTGGGGGAAAGGCAATTATGATGCTATTCGGCAAGATTTAGGATGTATAGGATGGGGAAGGAAACTGCAGGGGATGGGTACAATCAAAATGTGGCGCTTTTTCAAGGAACAGCTACTGCGTGTCCTTGATAAGTATGTACCTGTCAGGCAGGGAGGAAGTTGTCAAGCAAGGGAACCGTGGTTTACTAAGGAAGTTGAAGCACTTGTCAAGAGTAAGAAGAAGGCGTATGTTAGGATGAGATATGAAGGCTCAGTTAGGGCACTTGAGAGTTACAAGTTAGCCAGGAAGGACCTAAAGGGAGAGTTAAGAAGAGCGAGGAGAGGACACGAAAAGTCATTGGCGGATAGGATCAAGGAAAACCCTAAGGCTTTCTATAGGTATATCAGGAACAAAAGAATGACTAGAGTAAGATTAGGGCCAATCAAGGATAGTAGTGGAAAGTTGTGTGTGGAATCAGAGGAGATAGGGGAAGCGTTAAATGGATATTTTTCGTCAGTGTTTACACTGGAGAAAGACAATGTTGTCGAGGAGAACACTCAGGTTCAGTCGACCAGGCTAGATGGAATTGAGGTTCAAAAGGAGGAGGTGTTAGCAATTTTGGAAAATGTCAAAATAGATAAGTCCCCTGGGCCAGATGGGATTTATCCTAGGATTCTCTGGGAAGCCAGGGAGGAGATTGCAGAGCCTTTGTCCTTGATCTTTATGTCGTCTTTGTCGACAGGAATAGTGCCGAAAGACTGGAGGATAGCAAATGTTGTCCCCTTGTTCAAGAAGGGGAGTAGAGACAACCCTGGTAATTATAGACCTGTGAGCCTTACTTCGGTTGTGGGTAAAATGTTGGAAAAGGTTATAAGAGATAGGGTTTATAATCATCTTGAAAAGAACAAGTTGATTAGCGATAGTCAACACGGTTTTGTGAAGGGTAGGTCATGCCTCACAAACCTTATTGAGTTTTTTGAGAAGGTGACCAAACAGGTGGATCAGGATAAAGCTGTTGATGTGGTGTATATGGATTTCAGTAAGGCGTTTGATAAGGTTCCCCACGGTAGGCTATTGCAGAAAATAAGGAAGTATGGAATTGAAGGTGATTTAGCGGTTTGGATCAGTAATTGGCTAGCTGAAAGAAGACAGAGGGTGGTGGTTGATGGCAAATGTTCATCCTGGAGTTCAGTTACTAGTGGTGTACCGCAAGGATCTGTTTTGGGGCCACTGCTGTTTGTCATTTTTATAAATGACCTGGAAGAGGGTGTAGAAGGATGGGTTAGTAAATTTGCAGATGACACGAAGGTCGGTGGAGTTGTGGATAGTGTTGAAGGATGTTATAGGATACAGAGGGACATAGATAAGCTGCAGAGCTGGGCTAAGAGGTGGCAGATGGAGTTTAATGTGGAAAAGTGTGAGGTGGTTCACTTTGGAAGGAGTAACAGGAATGCAGAGTACTGGGCTAATGGCAAGATTCTTGGTAGTGTAGATGAACAGAGAGATCTCGGCATCCAGGTACATAAATCCCTGAAAGTTGCCACCCAGGTTAATAGGGCTGTTAAGAAGGCATATGGTGTGCTAGCCTTTATAAGCAGGGGGATTGAGTTTCGGAACCACAAGGTCATGCTGCAGCTGTACATAACTCTGGTGCGGCCGCACCTGGAGTACTGCGTGCAGTTCTGGTCACCACATTATAGGAAGGATGTGGAAGCTTTGGAAAGGGTTCAGAGGAGATTTACTAGGGTGTTGCCTGGTATGGAGGGAAGGTCTTACGAGGAAAGGCTCAGGGAATTGAGGTTGTTTTCGTTAGAGAGGAGAAGGCTGAGAGGTGACTTAATAGAGACATATAAGATAGTCAGAGGGTTAGATAGGGTGGACAGTGAGAGTCTTTTTCCTCGGACGGTGATGACCAACACGAGGGGACATAGCTTTAAATTGAAGGGTGCTAGATATAGGACAGATAACAGAGGCAGTTTCTTTACTCAGAGAGTAGTCGGGGTGTGGAACGCCCTGCCTGCAACAGTAGTAGACTCGCCAACTTTAAGGGCATTTAAGTGGTCACTGGATAGACATATGGATGAAAATGGAATAGTGTAGGTCAGATAGGCTTCAGATGGTTTCACAGGTCGGCGCAACATCGAGGGCCGAAGGGCCCGTACTGCGCTGTAGTGTTCTATGTTCTATGTTCTATAAGTCTCCAATCTATCTATATCCTGTTGTATCCTCTGACAATCCTTGGCACTATCAACAACTCCGCCAATCTTCGTGTCATCTGCAAACTTACTAATCAGACCACCCACATTTTCCTCCAGATCATTTATAAATACTACAAACAATAGCGGTCCCAGCGAAAAACCACTAGCTACGGATCTCCATTCTGAAAAAACACCTTCCACCGCTGCTCTCGGTGTTCTTAAACCAAGCCTGTTCTCTATCCATCTAGTCAGCTCATCCTGAATCCCATGTGATTTTAGTTTTCGTACTAGTCTGCCATGTGGGACCTTGTCAAACGCCTTACTAAAGTCCATATAAACTACATCCACAGCCCTACCCCCATTACTTTTCCTTGTCAACTTTTCAAAAACTCAGTCAAGTTGGTGAGACATGACCTTCCCCATCAAAACCATGCTGCCTGTCACTAACCAAACCATTTTCCTCCAAATGTGCTTGTATCCTGTCCCTCAGTATTTTTTGCAAAAACAGCCCCACAACTGATGTCAGGCTCACCGGCCTATAATTTGCTGGATTATCCCTGCTTCCTTTCTTAAATAAGGGAACAATATTAAGGGAACAACACTGACTATTCTCCAGTCCTCTGGAACCTCGCCTGTGGTCAAAGAAGATGTGAAGATATGTTAAGGCCCCAGCTATTTCTGCCCTTGCCTCCCACAGTAACCTGGGGTAGATCCCATCTGGCCTGGGGACTTGTCCACCTTAATGAAATTTAGGATACTCAACACTTCCTTTTTGATATATTAACATTCTCAAGAGCGTTCACACACACAGGACATCACTACAGGATTTCCTCAGGGTAGTGTCCCAGGCCCAACCATCTTCGGATGCTTCCTCAACGACCTATCTTCTGACACAAGGTCAAATGTGGGGATGTTCACTGGTGATTGCACAATGTTCAGCACCATTCATGACTGAAGCAGTCCACATGCAAATGCAGCAAGACATGGGCAATACCCAGGTTTGAGCTAACAAGTGGCAAGCAACATTCGCACAATACAAGGGCCAGACAATGACCATCTCCACAAGACAGAATCAAACCATCGCCCCTTGAGGTTCACTGGCATTACCATCACTGAATGCCCAATTATCAACATCCTGGGGGTTATCATTTGCCAAAAACTGAACTGGACTAGATATATAAATACTGTGGCTACAAAGCAGGTCAGAGGCTAGAAATTGTGTGACAAGTAACTCACCTCCTGACTCCCCAAAGCCTGTCCACCACCTACAGGAGTGTAATGGAATACTTCCACTGTCCTTGATGAGTGCAGCTCCATCAATAATCAAGAAGCTCGACATCACTAGGACAAAGCAGCTCATTTGAATGGTACCCCTGCCACAAATATTGACTCCCTCCTCTACTGATGCACAGTCGCAGCAGTGAGCACCATCACCAAGGTTCCTTATGCAGCAATGTACAAACCTACAATCTAAAAGGACAAGAGCAGCAGATACATGGAAACACCATCACCTGGAAGTTCCCCTTCAAGTCACTCACCATCCTGAAATATATTGCCATTTCATTACTGTCCCTGGGTCAATGTCCTGGAATTCTCTCCCCATATAGTGGGTACGCCTACACCATAGGACTGCAGCGGCTCACCAGCAGCTTCTCAAGAAGGCGGCTCAGCACTACCTTTTCAAGGGCAATTGGGATGGGCAACAAATGCTGGCCTAGCCAGCAAAGCTCATATCCTGCAAAAATGAATTTAAAAAATACATGGATGCAAAAGTGCATGTTGCCACAACAACTCGGACTCCTTTGTGGCAAGTTGGCTCAGTTGACTGGACAGCTGGTGCAGAACAAATTGGTGCTAACAGCATGGGATTTGATGCCCGTTACAGATGGGATCCATTCGGAATCTGCCTTCGTGCCCTATTCATGGTAGAGGTTGTAGGGCTGTGGTTTGGAACTGCCTTTAGGCAGAGAACTAAAGAATAAGAATGATGATACATTACAGACATTTTTAGCTGCTTTCTCAAGTTCTCATTAACCCTTAGTATTGCAGGCTGATCAACAGCAGGCCGACACAAATTAATCCATTAATAACCTTCACAGTTATTTAAATTCCTGCAAATGTATAGGGGAGGGCAATGTTAAGGTTTAATATTTTTAAATTATTAGTATGTGTAAACCCTCTAGGTTCAGTAGGGCACCCATATAAAATGATGTCAGTGAAAATTCTCTGAAGCCCCTATACTTACATTGCTTGGATTTACAAATAAAATGTTTTACTGATGAGCAGATGCTGTCCGTTAGCAGTCCTGTCGTTGAATCTAGTTGTACACAGTCCTTCGGATCTCCATTCACCAAATCAGTCTTTAAGAATCTTTCAATAAACAAAATAAAAACAATGATTGACCCAAAAAAAAAATTGGACTCCACTGATGACAGTAATTAAACATAAATTGATTGTGACAATAAAAGTAACTACGCTTCAAAACTATTTATTTGGTTATCAATCACTCTGTGCCATCCTGAAGGCTGATTTTTAAATGTACCGTAAGTCTTTCTTACCTCTTTTACAAAATGATATTTTGTGTAGAAGAGGAGGACAAAGCCTGGGGGGGAAAAAGTCAATATTTTGAGGCCCGCGGGTTCAACTGCAGTTAAGCTGAGTGGCCCTAGTGGAAAGTTAAAGCTGCCCAGGAAACATTTTAAAGTTCACGAAGAGTGACATAAAGTGTGCTTCCGACTGAACTTAAGTTGGGGAATGGTGGTGGCAGATGGCAAATTCTTCACTCAGAGGGTTGCGAAATATTCTCTATCCCAGAGGCCTCTGGCTGCTCAGTCACTGAGCTCAGGGTCTTTCCACTAGCGTGTTTCTCCCTCGGGCGACACCGAAATCAGGAAACACAACTGAGCGGAGAATTGATCTGATTCCTGGCAAGCTGGTGGGCCCTCAATTCGAAAGATAAGAGGGTTTTTTTCAGTTCCCAATCTGTGCTCTCTCTTTTTAATTGTGAGCCAGTAACGAGACAGATAGAGAGAGTGTAAGCAGGTTCTTGCCCAGTGAAGCAGTTGAGGCTCCTTCATTAAATGTTTTTAAGGTAAAGATAGATAGTTTTTTGAAGAATAAAGGGATTAAGGGTTATGGTGATCGGGCCGGAAAGTGGAGCTGAGTCCACAAAAGATCTGCAATGATCTCATTGAATGGTGGAGTAGGCTCGAGGGGCCAGATGGCCTACTCCTGCTCCTAGTTCTTATGTTCTTACATACCAGGGCAGATGGAAAGGATGCCTGGTATGTGTTGCTGGTGAGTTGGGATGCGAGGAAGTGAGGAGCCACAGAGGAAATGAGGAAACATGCAGGAGGGTGAATGGTGGGGCCCCGTGAGGTAGTAGTGAGTGAGCTGCCAGTGGATGCGTATGTGAGTGGGTGAATATTGCGAAATGAGAAGAGTGACTTAGCCCGGCTTTACAGAAGAGATCAGTCACCTTCCTGCACTAAATCAGGGATCAGACGTTTACCCTGCCTCTCATGTGGGGTTGGTCACCTTGCTGGAGGGTCTTCACCTCACTTGAGGCTAGGAGGCCCTACCTCTCCTCCATCCCATGCAGCATTCTGAACCTCTGGCAGTCTTTCTTGGCACCACCCTTTTGACTGGACTGGATCTCATAGAATTTACAGAACTTACAGAGCAGAAGGCCATTCAGCCCATCGTGTCTGCACCAGCCCTTGTAAAGAGCACCCCACTTAATCCTCTACGCTAGCCCCTCCTGTAACCCCACTTAACCTTTTTGGACATGAAGGGAAATTTATCATGGCCAATCCACCTAACCTGCACATCTTTTGACTGTGGGAGGAAACCCACGCACACACTGGGAGAATGTGCAGACTCCGCACAGACAGTGACCCAAGCCGGAATCGAACCTGGGGCCTTGGAGCTGTGAAGCAATTGTGCCAACCACTGTGCTACCGTGCTTCCCCCACTGTGCTACTGTGCTTCCCCCCCTGACCAAAGTACTTAGCTGAAACCGGGGCAGTTGAATTAGAGCCAGTCTGCCACGAATGTGGGATGAAACCTGTGCTCAAATGTTTTTCCCTTCAGCAGCAGGATGAAAATTCCCCCAACCAGAACTGGAATCAAACTCATGGGGCGCGATTCTCCACTCCCCACGCCGGGTGGGAGAATCGTGGGAGGGCCGTGTGACTCACGACACGCCGCCCTGGCACCCCCCACTCGGATAAATCGCCGCTCACTGTTTTTTACGGCGACCGCCGATTCTCCGGCCTGGATGGGCCGAGCGTCCTGACGTTCCCGACCGGTTCACGACGGCGGCAACCACACCTGGTCGCTGACGTCGTGAACATGGCGACAAAGTTCCGTTTGAAGCTTGTGGGGGGCGGAGAGGGGAGTAAGCACCACGGCCGTGCTCAGGAGGGGACTGGCCCACGATCGGTGCCCACCGATCGGCGGGCTGGCGTCTCAAGCCGCCACGTCTTGCGGGGCGGCGGAGGGAAAGACGGCAACCGCGCATGCGCGGGTTGGAGCCGTCAGCCGTCGTGACGTCAACCGCGCATGCGTGAGTTGGAGCCGGCCATCAAGCATCACGCAAGCATCAAGGCCCGGCGGCCGAGATTTACGGAGCCCCCTGGGGGGGTGGGGGGGGGGGGGTGAATAAGGTGCGAGGAGCGGCCTCCGAGGCCATCGTGAAACTCGGCCGAGTTCACGACGGCCTTCCCGATTCCGCGCGGGAGCGGAGAATTCCGCCCATGTTGTTCGTGTTATTCTGAACCACACACTAGCAATCTAGCCAACTGAGCTAAATTGTTTCATTCTATGCTTCCACCCATGTTCAAATATAGAAACAAAAATAAACTGAAAAAAATTAATGAAATAAAACAATTGGAACTTACGGCACCAGAGTAGCCCTCAGAGAATTATTAGTTGTCCACTGGAAAACAGATTCAGTTGCCCGATCATTGAGTCCAGTCCAGTATGTTCCAGAGGCTCGAGCACTAAGCCAATCCTGTTACAAAACAAATACTTTCACCAATATGAGTTGAGATGAGCCTTAACAGTTCAATTTAAAAATAACCCTGCAGACAAACTTCAGTCTTAAACAAGAACATTAGAAAACTACTACTGAAAATTATTTAAGTAACTAGTTATTCACTAAAATACAGATAAAGAGATTAAAATGCAGGTATGGGGAAAAAATACTTTGTGGTAGCATGCCCCTTTAATGGGAGAGTTCATGGGGTGTCATATGATCCGTTCAGCCAATCAGGCCGAATCATGCGAATCCCGATGCTGAGTGGAGGTTTTACGGTTAATTAGGAGTTTGGAGTTCTGGAGTACAATAGCCTTTATCTCAATCTCTGTATTGTCACGACACCCTCGGCTAGCGTGTGGTCAATTCCAGCCCCACTTGACACAGAGTCGCAACACAGGTCGACTACTTTTTCTGTAGCTTCAGGATCATTTCAAGTTTACAGCAAAGATGTGCCATGCACTCACTGGTTTACAAATACAAAGAACAAAGAAAATTACAGCACAGGAACAGGCGCTTCGGCTCTCCCAGCCTGCGCCGACTCGGATCCTTTATCTAAACTTGTCACCTATTTTCCAAGGATCTACTTCCCTCTGTTCCCCGTCCGTTCATATATCTATCTCGATGCATCTTAAATGATGCCCGCCTCTACCATCTCTTTTGGCAAAGTGTTCCAGGCACCCACCACCCTCTGCGTAAAAAACTTTCCAAACACATCTCCCTTAAACTTTCCCCCTCTCACCTTGAAATCGTGACCCCTTGTAATTGACACCCCCACTCTTGGAAAAAATTTGTTGCTATCCACCCTGTCCATACCTCATAATTTTGTAAACCTCAATCAGGTCCACCTTCAACCTCCGTCTTTCCAACGAAAACAATCCTAATCTGCTCAACCTTTCTTCATAGCTAGCACCCTCCATACTAGGCAACATCCCGGTGAACCTCCTCTGCACCCTCGCTAAAGCATCCACATCCTTCTGGTAATGTGGCGACCAGAACTGCACGCAGTATTCCAAATGTGGCCGAACCTATAGAAGTCCTATACAACTGTAACATGACCTGCCGACTCTTGTACTCAATACCCCGTCCGATGAAGGCAAGCATGCTGTATGCCTTCTTGACCACTCTATCGACCTGCGTTGCCACCTTCAGGGTATAATGGACCTGAACTTCTAGATCTCTCTGTTCATCAATTTTCCCCAGGACTCTTCCATTGACCATATAGTCCGCTCTTGAATTGGATCTTCCAAAATGCATCACCTCGCATTTGCCTGGATTGAACTCCATCTGCCATTTCTCTGCCCAACTCTCCAATCTATCCATATTTTGCTGTATTCTCTGACAGTCCCCCTCGCTATCTGCAAAATCCACCAATCTTAGTATAATCTGCAAACTTGCTAATCAGACCACCTATACCTTCGCCCAGATCATTTATGTATATCACAAACAACAGTGGTCCGAGCACGGATCCCTGTGGAACACCACTAGTCACCCTTCTCCATTTTGAGATACTCCCTTCCACCAATACTCTCTGTCTCCTGTTGCCCAGCCAGTTCTTTATCCATCTAGCTAGTACACCCTGAACCCCATGCGACTTCATTTTTTCCATCAACCTGCCATGGGAAACTTTATCAAACGCCTTACTGAAGTCCATGTATATGACATCTACAGCCCTTCCCTCATCAATTAACTTTGTCACTTCCTCAAAGAATTCTATTAGGTTTGTAAGACATGACCTTCCCTGCACAAAACCATACTGGCTATCACTGATAAGTCTATTTTCTTCCAAATGTGAATAGATCCTATCCCTCAGTATCTTCTCCAACAGTTTGCCTACCACTGATGTCAAGCTCACAGATCTACAATTCTCTGGATTAGCCCTGCTACCCTTCTTAAACAAAGGGACAACATTAGCAATTCTCCAGTCCTCCGGGACCTCACCAGTGCTCAAGGATGCTGCAAAGGTATCTGTTAATGCCCCAGCTATTTCGTCCCTCGCTTCCCTCAGTAACCTGGATTAGATCCCATCCAGACCTGGGGACTTGTCCACCTTAATGCCTTTTAGAATACCCAAAACTTCCCCCTTCCTTATGCCAACTTGACCTAGAGTATTTAAACATCCATCCCTAACCTCAACATCCGTCATGACCCTCTCCTTGGTGTATACCGATGAAAAGTACTCATTAAGAATCTCACCCATTTCCTCTGACTCCATGCATAAATTCCCTCTTTTGTCTTTGAGTGGCCCAATCTTTTCTCTAGTTACCCTCTTGCTCCTTATATACGAATAAAAGGCTTTGGGATTTTCCTTAACCCTGTTAGCCAAAGATATTTCATGACCCCTTTTAGCCCTCTTTATTGCGCGTTTGAGATTTGTCCTACTTTCCCGATATTCCTCCAAAGCTTTATCAGTTTTAAGTTGCCTAGATCTTACGTATGCTTCCTTTTTCATCTTAGCTAGTCTCACTATTCCACCCGTCATCCATGGTGCCCTAATCTTGCCATTTCTATCCCTCATTTTCACAGGGACATGTCTGTCCTGCATTCTAGTCAACCTTTCCTTAAAAGACTCCCACATTTCAAACGTGGATTTACCCTTAAACAGCTGCTCCCAATCCACATTCCCTAGCTCCTGCCGAATTTTGTTATTCTTGGCCGTTCCCCAATTTAGCACTCTTCCTTTAGGACCACTCTCATCTTTGTCCATGAGTATTCTAAAACTTACGGAATTGTGATCGCTATTTCCAAAGTAATTAGCAACTGAAAATTCAACCACCTGGCCGGGATCATTCTCAAATACCAGGTCCAGTATGGCCCCTTCCCGAGTTGGACTATTTACATACTGCTCTAAAAAACTCTCCTGGATGCTCCTTACAAATTCTGCTCCATCTACGCCTCCAACACTACATGAGTCCCATTCAATGTTGGGGAAGTTAAAATCTCCCATCACGACCACCCTATTGCTCCTACATTTTTCTATAATCTGTCTACATATTTGTACCTTTACTTCACGCTCGCTTTTGGGAGGCCTGTATTAAAGTCCCAACAATGTTACTGCACCCTTCCTATTTCTTAGCTCTACCCATATTGCCTCAGTGCTCGAATTCTCCATAGTGCCCTCCTTAATCACAGCTGTGAAATCATCTCTGACCAATAATGCAACTCCTCCACTCCTTTTACCCCCCTCTCTATCCCTCCTGAAGCATCTATACCCTGGGATATTTAGTTGCCAATCTTGCCCTTCCCTCAACCAAGTCTCAGTAATACCAATAACATCATATTCCTAGGTACTAATTCAAGCCCTAAATTAATCTGCCTTACACCTGCTACACATCTCGCATTAAAACAAATGTATTTCAGACCACCTGTCCCCTTGTGTTCATCATCTCTTCCCCGTCTACTCTTCCCCTTAGTCACAATGAGTGTATTATCTAGTACCTTACTGGCTTTAGTTGCTGCCTCTTTACTGACCTGTAACTTCCTAATCTGGTTCCCATCCCCCTGCCACAATAAGAACAATAACTCAGTTTTTTTCAGCAAAAGAGAGTGTGTTCTTCTCCTTCCAAGATTTAATCACTTCTGCTAAGCTCTCTCTCAGAAGGATCATGCAGGAACCAATCACTGACTGTTGTCAGGCAGAACACTGTCCCTGGCCAACTGACCGATTGACAGCCAACCAATTGAGCTGACTTCCTCCAAATCTGGTTCCTACGATTAGCTTGGAAATCAGATTTTGTGGTTAGCTATAGATGAGGTAGATAGGGGGTTTAAATAAGAAATCTTTGGGAGTCACTGACTGAATCATATTAACCATGAGAATAAGAGAAGCTGACTAACTGGGAGTTAATCAGATAAGACTTAAAATGTTCATAATTTGCAAGTTGTGTAAACTGTTAGAGACAGCAAGGTCAAATAGCAGAAAGACCCTTTGTGTTAAAGAACTGGGCTGAGGTCCGAGTTCCGTTTCCATGGTAACAACCAGTCAGTCCATTGTGATAAGTCCTGGTGGGAAATGTGTTTCGCTCAGACAATGTTATGGAAAATTACCCCAAATCATTTATCTCTTAAATTGACAGACAGTTTGTTCGAATTGAGTGAATTATAAATTAGTTAAAGCCAATCACAGCTGTGAAGAGGGCAAAACTTTAAGATAGTAATCTCCTTAAAAGATCAGTTGTCGGGATGAGAAAATACTTCTTTTTTTCCGGAATCACTCTAACCTTTTTTCTGAAACCTATTCTGCTTGCTTTGCAAAATTGCCATTTTCTTTTGTTTTAAATCACTCAGTCGTCTTTATACTGTGCATCTTGATTTAAAGAAATTACCAAGAAATATAATGTGTTTTGAATCCAACTACTGTATTTGCTAAAGACAATCAATCTGACTAGCTTGCTGCAGATAGTTGGAACTTTCTCTTAATTTTGTACTGAAATTGAATTCCCAGTAGAAGGATAACGCATATACAGGGTTCCAAAGAGACAGAGAGATCCATCAATTGGCAAGCCAGCCAGCCAATCTATCAGTGCCGAAGTGTCTGGTTTCTCCTCTCCAAAATACAAAACTTGGAACACAATGTCCCGACAAGCAGGCAGCTTCTGCTGGAGTCCTCTGCTTAAAGGACATTCCATCATAAGGTATGTGACAAAAACACACATCCATTTATCTTTTCTTTCCCACTCACTGCCTAAGTTCCACAAATACTTATATCTGCCTCTTATCAACATTTAACTTTGTGACAATGCATCTGCAATAATATTGTCCATTCTGGGAATATGTACAATTTTTACGTTAAATGGTTGCAACAATAAACTACAAGTGAACTATTATAGTCAATGAGGACCCCCGAACAGGTAATTCAAAAGCAGTTTATTTCCAATTCACAGTGAGGAAATAAAATATAGCAACTAATCAACACTCCAAGTCTCAGCCAGGAACATCCTGATATGCCGGCTCTCTCCTAGGCTTCTTTCAGGGAATTAACCAGCCCATTGTTGAGCCTCCGTCCATTAGCCGGGCAGTTCGTACTCCACGAACCCAATGGGGGGATCGATCGGGAGCGGAGGTTGTCTTCTCCGCATTACCACAGTTGCGCCTCCAGCTGTCGTGAAGCTAGGTTGGGGATGTGTAGTGCGTCGGGGAACATAATTTTCTTGGTGAACATCTGGGGGCACCATCGGCGACCATTTCCTGGTGAGGCTATTGTCCGAAAGTCCGATGCCGGAGTCTCCATATTGGATCATGTATCCTCCACCTCACGCATCTATGTCAGGACCCCTAGAGGGTGATGTCCCCAGGCTCCCTTGTGCTAGTCCGGCAGGGCTGAAGACGTTCCTCTGATGGGGTTTGCCCTGACACTGGCTCCCTGCTCTGGAAGTGGTCCAGGTGTTTCCACACAGTCCATTCCCTTGTTTTTTATCATGTACGATACCAGTCCATCACATCACGCAGCAAGGTGTACAGCCAGATGCTGACAAGGTTTCGGCAATCAACGCCATGAAGACCCCAGAGGACAAGAAGGCGGTCCTCCGCTTTCGAGGGCTGGTCAACTTCCTTGGAAAGTTCATTCCCAACATGGCGTCCCACACGACAGCCCTCTGCCATCTCGTCAGAAAGTCGTCAGAAAGTCGACGGAAATCCAGTGGCTGCCCGCTGATGAGAAAGAATGGCGTGAGCTGAGGGCAAAACTCACCAAAGCCCCGGTGCTGGCGTTTTTCGACCCCGCCAAGGAAACAAAAATATCCACTGACACGAACCAGAACGGTATTGGGGTGGTGCTCCTCCAACGGGATGACTCCTCCTCCTGGGCCCCAGTTGCGTATGCCTCCAGAGCCATGACGCCCACTGAGCAATGGTACGCTCAGATTGAGAAGGAATGCCTGGGCCTCCTAACGGGAATCGACAAGTTCCACGGCTATGTATATGGCCTCCCTAAATTCACGGTTGCGATGGACCACAGGCCATTGGTCCACATCATCCAAAAAGACCTGATGAGACCATCAATTCACGCAACACGTGGTTAGAAGTGAACAGTTGTTTTAATGGTCTTACAACAGAGCCTGCCTGTGACGAGATGAACTCTAGATGAACTGGCAGGCAGGCTCCGACTGCCAAGCTTTATACAACCAGTGGGGGGGGGGGGGGAGAGGAGTCATGGGCTGAGCCAAGGGTGGAGCCCAGTACAAACTTCCGGACATTCCCAGTACACCTCCCCCTAGGGGCAGAGCCGCGCAACTGCTCGTGTGCCGAGCTTACAGAGGCACGGTACAACATGTGTGATAACAGTGTGAATTATACCAGGAGGGGGGGGATTGGGAGGCTCCCACTGAAAAGGGCGGAGAGGAGCTTCAGGTACTTGGGGGTTCAGGTGGCCAGGAGCTTGGGGGTCCTTGCATAAGCTAAACCTCACAAGTCTGGTGGAGCAAATGGAGGAGGAGTTTAAGAGATGGGACATGCTGCTGCTGTCTTTGGCGGGTAGGGTGCAGTCAGTCAAGATGACGGTGCTCCCGAGGGTTCTGTTCCTGTTCCAGTGCCTCCCCATCCTTATCCCGAAGGCCTTTTTCAGGCAGGTTAACAGGAGCATTACGGGGTTTGTGTGGGCACACGGGACCCCAAAGGTGAGACGGGTGTTCTTGGAGCGGGGCAGGGATGGGGGGGGCTGGCGTTGCCCAACCTCTGTGGGTATTATTGGGCTGCCAACGCAGCGATGGTGTGTAAGTGGGTAATGAACGGGGAGGGCGTGGCATGGAAGAGGATGGAGATGGCATCCTGTGTGGGTACGAGCCAGGAAACGATTGCAACGGCGCCGCTGCCGCTCCCTCCGACGAGGTATACCATGAGCCCAGTGGCGGCAGCTACCCTCAAGATTTGGGGGCAATGGAGGTGGCAAAGGGGGGAGGTGTGGGCCTCGATGGGGTCCCCGATACGGGGGAACCACCGGTTTGTTCCGGGGAGAATTGATGGCGAGTTCCTGAGTTGGCACGGGGCAGGTGTCAGGAGCCTGGGGGACCTGTTCACAGACGGGAAGTTTACAAGCCTGGGTGAGCTGGAAGGGAAGTTCAGGCTCCCCCCGGGCAACACCTTTAGGTACATGCAAGTAAGGGCGTTTGTCAGGCGGCAGGTGGTGGGCCGCTGCGTGGGGTTCAGGACAGGGTGCTCTCGGTGGGGTGGGTTGGAGAGGGGAGGATCTCGGAAGCGTACCAGGTGATGCAGGAGGTAGACAAGGCCTCAGTGGAGGAGCTGAAAGGTAAATGGGAGGAGGAGCTGGGTGAGGAGATTGAGGAGGGGACGTGGGCGGATGCCCTGGAAAGTGTGAACTCCTCCTCTTCTTGTGCGAGGCTTAGCCTCATACAGTTTAAGGTGCTGCATAGGGCTCATATGACCGGGACAAGGATGAGCCAGTTTTTTGGGAGCGAGGACAGGTGTATTAGGTGCTCTGGGGGCCCAGCAAACCATGTCCACATGTTCTGGGCATGCCCAGCGCTGGGGGAATTTTGGAAGAGTGTAGCAAGGACGGTTTCGAGGGTGGTAGGATCCAGGGTCAATCCAGGCTGGAGACTCGCAATATATGGGGTTGCAGTGGAGCCGCGAGTGCAGGAGGCGAAAGAAGCCGGAGTTCTGGCTTTTGCCTCCCTAGTAGCCCGGCGGAGGATTCTTCTTCAGTGGAAGGATGCGAGGCCCCCAAGCATGGAAGCCTGGGTCAATGATATGGCAGGGTTTATTAAATTGGAGAGGGTGAAATTTGCCCTAAGGGGATCAGTGCAGGGGGTTTTCAGGAGATGGCAACCATTCCTAGATCTCCTGGCAGAACGGTAAAAACAAAAGGTCAGCAGCAGCAGCAACCGGCGGGGGGGGGGGTCTCTTTGTTTTTGTGTTGGGTTGAATATCTGTTTTTTGCCAATGACGGGCGTTAATTTATTGTTTCTCATTTGTATTTACGGCGGGGGGGGGTCTGTTTTTTTTTTGTTCTTAGAATTTTCTGTTATTGTTTTCTTTTCTGTGAAAATGTGAAAATTTGAATTAAAAATTTTTTTTTTTAAAACAGTGTGAATTATGCTATTATGATTCACCACATTCACCCGCTGTAAAAAAAAGTCAAGTCCGGCAGGGGTGATGGTTTACAGATTGAGTCTGTCCGGTGGTCGAGTTGTCCGTTGTGATTGGCGGAGCACCGGGGTTGCAGACTCTTCTGGTGGCTGGATGATCACGGTCGATGGGGTACGATGGCGGACTCCGGGGGTGATTCTGTCCGAGCTTCGTACCCGTCTGGTTCGACTGGGGGCGCTGGGAGCTTGCGGGTGCGGGCACGCGGAACATGTGTAGTGAACTGGTAGGCGCGGGAGCGTGGGGCGCTGCGAGTTGGGTGGGATGTAGTGTGAGGGGTACCTCGGCGTGGTAGTGGTGGAGTTTGATCCTGCAGGTGCTAGGTCCCGGAGGGATACGGTGTCCAGACGGCCGTCAGGGAACTCTATGAAGACGTACTGGGGGTTTGAGTGTAGTAGGAGCACTTTTTCCACAAGCGGGTCAGTTTTGTGTGCCCTGACGTGCTTCCTGAGGAGCACTGGGCCCGGTGTCTTCAACCATGCCGGGAGCAGAACCCCCGTGGTAGTACCCCTGGAAAAGATAAAGAGCCGCTCGTGAGGGGTCTGATTGGTGGCAGTACACAAGAGGGACCTAATAGCGTGGAGCGCGTCTGGGAGGACTTCTTGCCAATGGGAGATCGGGAGATTCCTGGACCGGAGGGTCAGTAGGACGGTCTTTCAGACCGTCGCATTCTCCCTCTTCACCTGCCCATTCCCCTTGGGGTTATAGCTGGTAGTCCTGCTCGAGGCAATGCCCTTGTCGAGCAGGTACTTACGCAGCTCGTCGCTCATGAAGGACGAACTCCTGTCGCTGTGTACGTAGCTGGGGAAATCGAACAGGGTGAAGACACTGTGCAGGGCTCTGATGACTGTGTGGGAGGTCATGTCGGGGCACAGGATAGCAAAAGGGAATCAGGAGAACTCATCGATGACATTTAGGAAGTACACATTCCGGTTAGTCGAGGGGAGTGGCCCTTTGAAATCGATAGCGAGGCGTTCAGAGGGCCTAGAAGCCTTGATCAGGTGGGCCCTGTCTGGTCTGTAAAAGTGAGGTTTGCACTCCGTGCAGATCGGGCAATCCCTGGTGACGGCTTTTACCTCCTCGGTGGAAAAAGGCAGATTTCGGGCTTTAATGTAGTGGGAGAGCCGGGTGACCCCTGGGTGGCAGAGGTCATTGAGGATGGCTTTTAAGCGGTCGCTCTGCGTGCTGGTGCACGTGCCGCGGGACAGGGCATCTGGGGGCTCATTGAGCTTCCCAGGTCGATACATAATATCGTATTTGTAGGTGGAGAGCTCGATCCTCCACCTCAGAATTTTATCATTTTTAATTTTGCCCCTTTGCGAGTTGTCAAACATAAAGACAACCGCTCTTTGGTCGGTGATGAGGATGAACCACCTACCTGCGATGTAGTGCCTCCAGTGACGAATAGCCTCCACAATGGCTTGTGCTTCCTTTTCGACCGAGGAGTGTCGAAGTTCCGAAGCGGAGAGGGTTCGGGATAAAAATGAGACTGGTCTCCTTGCCTGATTTAATGTGGCTGCAAGAGCTACCTCTGAGGCATCGCTCTCAACCTGGAAAGGGACGGATTCATCCACCGTCCGCATGGCCGCTTTGGCGATGTCCTCCTTGATGCAGTTGAAGGCCTGACGGGCCTCAGCTGACAGGGGAAAAAGTGTGGCCTTAAAGAGTGGGCGGGCTTTGTCCACATATTGAGGGACCCACTGGGCATAATATGAAAAGAACCCCAGGGCCCTGGGACAATGAGGGAGAGGGAGTTCATACGGTCCGGGTCGGGGCCCAGGACTCCGTTTTCCACAACATAGCCGAGGATGGCTAGTCTGGTTGTGCGGAAAACGCATTTCTCCTTGTTGTATGTGAGATTAAGCTTCTGGGCCGTCTGGAGAAATCGATTGAGGTTGGCATCGTGGTCCTGCTGGTCATAGCCGCAGATGGTGACGTTATCCAAATAAGGAAACGTGGCCCGTAGCCCGTAGTGGTCCACCATTCGGTCCATTGCTCGTTGGAACACCGAGACCCCATTTGTGACGCCAAAGGGAACCCGGAGGAAGTGGAAGAGGCGGCCATCGGCCTCGAACGCCGTGAAGTGGCGCTCTTCAGGGCGGATTGGGAGCTGGTGGTATGCAGACTTCAGATCCACCTTGGAGAAAATCCGATACTGGGTTATCTGATTCACCATGTCTGCAATCCTAGGGAGGGGGTACGCGTCGAGGAGCGTAAACCAATTAATAGTCTGGCTATAGTCTACGACCATGCGGAATTTTTCCCCGGTCTTGACGACCACCACCTGAGCTCTCCAGGGACTGTTACTGGCCTCTATGATCCCCTCACGTAGGAGCCTCCGGACCTCGGTTCGAATGAACACCCTGTCCTGCAGGCTGTACCGCCTGCTGCGAATGGCTACGTGTTTACAGTCCGGAGTGAGATTGGCAAAGAAAGGGGGGGGGGGGTTCGCAGCGTGGCTAGGCTGCAGATAGTGAGTGGGAGTAGAGGTCCGCCGAAGCTGAGGGTAAGACTCTTGAGATTGCACTGAAAATCGAGTCCCAGTAAGAGTGGGGCGCAGAGTTCGGGCAGGACGTATAGTTGAAAATTAGAGTAACTAGCACCTTGGATCGTTAGAGTCGCGACGGTGCGTCCTTAGATGTGGACAGAGTGGGAACCCGAAGCGAGGGAGATAGTTTGCCGTGCAGGAAGAACAGGGAGCGAACAGCGTCTTACCAAATCTGGGTGTACGAAGCTCTCGGTGCTCCCGGAGTCGAAAAGGCACAGTGTACTGTACCTGTTGATTTGGATCGTCGTCATAGAGTTGTGGAGATGTTTTGGGCGCGATTGGTCCAGTGTGACTGCGTTGAGTTGCGGGTAGTCGGCAGCTCGGTTGGCTGCGCTGGGGTGGCCCCGTGATGAGTGCCCGCTGAGGTTGCAGTCTTCAATCAAATTTTCTGAATTTGGAGAGAATGGAGCCCAAGATGGCCGCCCCCGTAGATCGCACGAGGCGGGCGGCGAGGAAGAGGGCGTCCAAGATGGCGGCCCCTATGAGTCGCACGTGGTCGGCCACGTGGTGGGGGTCCGCCAAGATGGCTGCCCCCATGGATCGCACGTGGCGGGCGGGGGCGGAGTATAGGCCGCAGCGTTCCGGGGCCTGCGGGCCTGCGAGTGCGGAGAGCGGTTTCTTTCTGCCGCTTGAGGGTTAGGGGCTGGGGCCTTCCTTGCCAGACGCACTCTGGCGTAGTGACCTTTTCGCCCGCAGCTGCTGCGTGTCGTGTTGCGGGCCGGGCAGTGCTGCCGCGGGTGCTGGGACTGGCCACAAAAGTGGCAGGCTGGGGCAGCATGGTGGCTGGGCGGCCGCGCGGCGCAGACCTGGGGCAGTCACTGGTCGGGGGCCCATGACGGGGTCGCGGAGTCCGCAGGAAACGAGGTGAGGCTACGAAACGAGACCTCCATAGTTGTAGCGAGTTCAACAGTATCTTCTACATTTTGAGCCCCTTTCTCCAGCAGTCGCTGGCGCACGTAGTTCGATTTAAGGCCAGCAACAAAGACATCATGGACAGCAAGTTCTCTATGTTCAGCAGCATTTACTGCCTGGTAATTACAGTCCCGGGATAAGGCTTTTAAGTCTCTTAGAAATTCTTCTAGCGATTCTGTGGGGCGCTGGCGGCGAGTAGTAAAAACGTGGCGCGCGTAGACCTCATTGACGGGCCTCACGTACATTTTGTCGAGTAGGGTCAAGGCCTCTGTATATGAGCCGGTACAATTTAACTGAGTAGATATACGATGACTCACCCTTGCGTGCAGTAGGCTGTTTTTCTGCTCCTCCGTCGTTTCTGTGGTGCTTGCTTCAGCCAAGTAGGCCTTAAAACATCGGAGCCAATGTGAAAAGATTTATTTCGCCTCTGCATCCTGTGGGTCGAGTTCCAGTCGATCAGGCTTGAGGGCTGATTCCATAGTTGTTCCTTACTGTTTCTTAAGACGATTAAATTGATGAGACCATCAATTCAGGCGACACGTGGTTAGAAGTGAACAGTGGTTTTAATCATCTTACAACAGAGCGTGCCTGTGACGAGATGAACTCTAGATGAACTGGCAGGCAGGCTCCGACTGCCAAGCTTTATACAACCAGTGGGGGGGGGAGGAATCATGGGCGGAGCCAAGGGTGGAGCCCAGTACAAACTTCCGTACATTCCCAGTACACCTCCCCCTAGGGGCAGAGCCGCGCAACTGCTCGTGTGCCGAGCTTACAGAGGCATGGGACAACATGTGTGATAACAGTATGAATTATGCTTTTATGATACACCACAAGATCTCAGTGACATGACGTCACGGTTACAACGCATCCTTCTCAAGTTACGCCGCTACGATTTTGAACTGGTCTACACCCCAGGCAAAGAACTCATTGGTGCAGATGCACTTTCCAGGTCTATCACCACACCGTGTGAGCAAACTGACATTGTATGTCAAATCGACGCGCAGGGGCAATTCTGTGCTTCCAACTTTCCGGCCTCTGATGAGAGGGTCATTCAAATTCGTGAGGAAACGGCCAGGGATCCTCTGCTCCAGCGGGTGATGCAACACCTCATGAATGGCTGGCAGAAGGGACAGTGTCCCCAGTTTTACAACGTCAAGGGCGATCTGACAATGGTGGACAGCATCCTCATGAAGCTTGACAGAATCGTGATCCCGCAGAGCATGTGAGCTATGGTGCTCGGCCAAATCCACGAGGGTCACCTGGGGGTCGAGAAATGTCGACGCAGAGCTGGGGAGGCAGTCTACTGGCCGGACATCAGCCAGGACGTTGCCAACACGGTCCTCAACTGCCCTACATGTCAAAAATTTCAGCCAGCTCAGCCTAAAGAAACTCTGCAGCAACATGAGATGGTGACCTCCCCATGGTCCAAAGTCGGTGTCGACATTTTCCATGCCAAAGGGCGTGACTATGTCCTCCTGGTCGTCTACTTTTCCAATTACCCCGAAGTGGTGAGACTGTCCGACCTCACGTCGGCGGCAGTGATTAAGGAATGCAAAGAAACATTTGGCAGACATGGGATACCACTCACGGTGATGAGTGACAACGGCCCCTGTTTTTACAACCAGGAGTGGTCTGATTTTGCCCGGCTATACAACTTTCGTCACGTCACATCCAGCCCCTACTACCCACAGTCAAACGGGAAGGCCTAAAAAGGGGTCCACATCGTCAAAAGATTACTATGTAAGGCTGCAAACTCAGGCTCCGACTTCAACCTGGCGCTGTTGGCATACAGAGCAACCCCGCTGTCCACTGGTTTGTCTCCAGCGCAGATGCTCATGAACCACACGCTGCGAACAACGGTTCCAGCCATCCACATTCCAGACCTTGACAACTTCCCGGTCATACAGAAGATGCAGCAGTCTCGGGCCCAACAGAAATCAGCATACAACGCTCATGCCACGGATCTCCCCGAGCATCTCTCCGCCACAGCAATGGCCAAGCAAATGGCCCCGAGATCGTTCCTCGTTCGCATGGCTGATGGCTCTTTCCTACGACGCAACAGGCGGGCACTGCGCAGACTTCCAACCCGCCACCCAACCGTGATGTCCCACCTCACACACTGCTTCCTCCGGTCGCGCCCTGCCATGAGGCCACCCATCTACCAGCAATCCTGCCGACCTCTGCGACCACCGCATTGGCGGCAGTCACGCCCATCCAAGTGCAGGTGGCCCCTGCTCCACCCTTGAGGCGGTCAACCAGAATTCGTCTCCCGCCACAGACTCTAAACTTATAGACTGAATGTTTTTTGAAATATTTTTATTCTCCTCCTGTTTCACAACTTTTCTCCCGAATTTACACCCAACAACAATCAATAACCAACAACAAATGTCTCAAACCCCATAACAGTAACAACGATCCCATCCTCCCACCATGTCCAGACATCAGCCGCACGTTAACATAAACAAATGACAAAGAAAAAAAGGAATCAGGGATTACCCATAGCCATTTTCAACATACACAGCCCCCCTCCCCCCGCAGCCCCCCCCAATCCGTCCCCCTCCCCCCCACAACTAACGTTTGATGTTATCCAGTTCTTGAAAGTACATAATAAATAGTGCCCATGACTTGTAGAACCCCTCCGAGTTTTCCCTCAGTTCGAACTTAACCTTCTTAAGGGTCAAGTATTCCAACAGGCCCCCTCGCCACGCCAGGGCACAGGGTGGAGAGGCCGCTTTCCATCCCAGCAGGATCCGCCTTTGGGCAATCAACGAGGCGAAGGCTATGATATCTGCCTCCGCACCAGTTTCCAACCCTGGCTGATCCGACACCCCGAATATGGTCTCCCGGGGACCTGGGTCCAGCTTCACATGCACCATCTTGGAAATTACCCTAAACACCTCCTTCCAGTACTCCCCAAGTTTTGGACAGGACCAAAACATATGAACGTGATTAGCGCCCCCCCCCCCCCCCCCCCCCCCCCGCAATGTTCACACACATCTTCTACCTCTTCAAAGAATCGGCTCATCCTTGCCCTCGTGAGGTGTGCCCTGCACACCACCTTCAGCTGTATCAGCCCAACCTCGCACACGAGGTGGAGGCATTCACTCTCCGGAGCACCTCACACCAGACCCCCTCCTCTATAACCTCTCCCAATTCTTCCTCCCACTTTGCTTTGATCCCCTCCAGTGGTACCTTATCCTTTTCCAACATAGCTCCGTATACTGCTGACACTGTCCCCTTCTCCAGTCCACTTGCCGCCAGCACCTCCTCCAACAACGTGGAGGCCGGTTCCTCCGGGAAGCTCTGTATCTCCTTCCTGGCAAAGTCCCGAACCTGCATATACCTAAACACTTCTCCCTGCTCCAGCCCATACTTCACTTCCAGCTCCCTCAATCCTGCAAATCGACCCCGGGGAAATAAATCTTTTAGAGTCTTAATCTCCTTCTCTTCCCATTTCCGAAAGCTTCTGTCCCACCTCCATGTCTCAAATCTGTGGTTCTCCAGGATCGGCATTTCCCTCGACCCTGCCCCCAACCTGAAGTGTTAGCAAAACTGCCTCCAGATTTTCAATGAAGCTATTACTACCGGATTCCCTGAGTATTTCCCCGGAACTATCGGGAGCGGGGCCGTTGCTAGTGCCTTTAACCCCGGCCCCCTGCACAAACTCTCCTCCATTCTGACCCACTGGGAATCAACCCCTCTGACCCAGCTCTGCACCTTCTCCACATTCGCCGCCCAGTAGTAGTACATCAGGTTCGGGAGACCCAAACCCCCTGCCTGCCTTTCCCTCTGTAGCAGCACCTTCCTCACTCTGGCCACCTTCCCTCTCCATATAAACGAGGTAATCCTCCCCTCAATCTGTCTGAAAAAAGACTTTGGCAGGAAAATTAGTAGGCATTGAAAAATAAACAGAAATCGCGGCAACACATTCATTTTATCCGCCTGTACCCGACCCGCCAGTGACAGAGGGCGACCATCCCACCTCGCCAGGTCGGCTTTCACGCTCCCCACCAAACTAGTGATGTTGTATCTGCGAAGCCTTCCCCACTTCCGGGCAACCTGCACCCCCAAGTACCTAAAGTGAGTCCCAGCCCTACGGAATGGCAGCCCCACCACCCCTGCCCCCACCCCCGGTTGAGACACCACAAAATACTCACTCTTGTCCAAGTTCAGCTTGTACCCAGAGAAAGACCCTGCAGCAACTCCAATATTCCTCCTATCGACGCACTCGGCTCCGACATATACAGCAGCAAGTCGTCGGCATACAAGGACACCCTATGCTCTATCCCCCCCTCACTATTCCTTTCCATGCTCCCGAACGTCTTAATGCGATGGCCAACGGCTCAATCGCAAGCGCCAACTGCAGGGGGGACAGAGGACATCCCTGCCTCGTCCCTCGGTGGAGAGAGAAGTATCTCGAACTGATATTGTTTGTGCGGACACTCGCCTTCGGCTCCTTATATAACTTTACCCAGTTCACAAACCTTGGTCCAATCCCAAACCGTTCCAGCACTGCCATCAGGTACCCCCATTCCATCCGATCAAACGCCTTCTAGGTGTCCAGTGCCACCACCACCTCTGTTTCCTTCCCTTCCGCCGGTGCCATAACGACGTTCAAGACCCTCCTAATATTCGAAAACAGCTGCCTCCCTTTCACGAACCCCGTCTGATCCTCACCTATCATCTTCGGGAGGCACCCCTCCAGCCTACCCGCCAGTACCTTTGCCAATACCTTTGCGTCCACATTAAGAAGTGAAATGGGCCTATACGACCCACACTCCGTCGGATCCTTATACTTTTTAAGCAACAGTGAAATTGATGCCTGCCCCAAGGTTTGCGGTAGCACTCCCTTCCCTATCGCCTCTTCAAACATCCCTACCATCAGGGGTGCCAACTTATCCTTAATTGTTTTAGAATATTCCACCAGAAACCCATCCGGCCCTGCCACCTTCCCCGACTGCATCCTCCCAATCGCGTCTTTTATCTCCTGCTCCAGTATTGCTCCTTCTAATGTAGCTTTGTCTCCCTCCCCTAGCCTCGGGTACTCCAACCTATCCAGAAATTCCAGCATCTCACGGTCTCCCCCGGGTGGCTCTGACCTGTACAACCTCTCGTAGAATTCCTCAAAAACCTTGTTAATCAGCTCCGGAGCCACCACCAATTTCCCGGCCCTATCCCTTACCTGAAGAATTTCCCTTGCTGCTGCCTCCCTCCAGAGCTGACCTGCTAACATACATGCCTTGTCTCCATGTTCATAAACTGCACCCCTCGCTCACCTCAGTTGGCGCACCGCCTTCCTGGTGGATCGAAGCTCGCCTGTAGTTCCTTCCTCTTTCCCAGCATCGCTGGGTCCCCAGATCCGCATAACTCCTATCTGCCTCCAACATCTCATCTATTAGCCTCTGCCGCTCCAACCTCTCCTCTTCGATAGACTGAATGTTTGCACAACTTTGTTACCTCATCGTTTTGACGTCTGTACATAGTTTTCTTTTTAACCGTTTCATCTGCCCTATATCTGCACTAGCGACACTTTCCTATGTATATAAGTCCATTTTAGCATATTGTGTATCTAGTCATGTACATATACACATCTTCACGCACATGCATCTTAATATTTTTTATCTGAACACAACCTTCAAAAACAGAAGGGGAAGAGATGTCATAATATACATACATGTATATAGTGGAGTGCAGACAGGCAGTGATTGACACACTGGATGACCAGTAAGCACACAGAACACAGCAGCCAATCACCAGACAGGACACAACCACTATAAAGCCAGAGGGCACTAGTTTTCCCGCTCTCTCGGGATTCAGCCTCTGAGACAGTCAGAGCTCGTGAGCATAGTTAGTGCAAACACCATGTGGTAGTCAGTAAGTCTGGTCAGGCTAGCCTCAGGTATCCAGTCAAGTCAGCATAGTGTCAACCCACAATTGAACATGTAAAATAGTTAGATGTTAAATAAAATCGTGTTGCATCTCATCAAGTGTTGGAAGTCTGTCTCTCGCTGTACTGCATCAGACGCAGTCCACATTGACCAGCCTGCCCAACATATCACACCCTAGCTATGACTGTAACATTATATTCTGCAGTCTCTCCTTCCTTCCCTACATACGGTATGCATTGTCTGTATAGCATGCAAGAAATAATACTTTTGACTGTCTCCGAATACATGTGACAATAATAAATCAAATTAAGTCAAATCAAATCTAGAATTTCAACAGGGATCAGATGAAAGTGGCTATTTTTTCAGGACAGCAGTCACTACTCTTCACAAACACTGGCCAGGATTCTCTGAGCCTCCTCGCCGAAATCGCGTTTGGCGTGGGGACGGAGAATGGAACCTCAGACCCACGATTGGGTCCGACGCCAGGACGCAATTCTCCAGCGACCAGAGAATCGCTGCCAGCCACGCATGCGCTGTCAACGCGGCGCCGGTCGGGGGCTGTTGAAAGAGGCTCCCGCGGCGTTTCTCCGCAGTCGACCGGCCGGGTTTCTGCCAGCGTGGTTCACGTATGGTTCCACTCGGCGGGAACTCGGACTCGCGGCTGCGGTGGCCATCCTTGTGGGAGGGCGGGGGATCATACTCCGAGGGGGGCCTTCACCCGGCCAGGCCCGCGATTGGGGGCTACCGATTGGCGGGTGCACGTGATCTGGGGAGTAGGGGGGGCGAACCTTCTTCTGCGCCAGCCCGCTGTGTGGCTCCGCCATGTTGCGTGGGCCCGGCACAGAAGCAGCCGCCGCGCACATGCGCAGACCCGTCGCATGCAGTGCAGGGCCGCATATCGGCGCCGGAGCTGCGTGCAGCACTCTGGCGCTGTGCTGGCCCCCTGTGGGCTTCAAAATGGCTGTGGCAAGAGGCCGGTTGACGCCAAGGTGAAACACTCCAGTGTTTACGCCGGCATCAACACTTAGCTGCGTTTTTGCAGAATCCTGGCCCCCATTCTCCTTCCCATACCTGTGAATATCAATGAAACAGGAAACAGATTATATCAGGCTTTCTCCAAGACATTCAAGAATTCACATCGGAATTCCTTGATCGGCCAGACCAAGGATAACCTTGTTCCCAACACCAGTTTCGAGAGGCACAGCGAAAACCGCTTTTCTGATTTCTCAGTGTGCGCATGAACAAATGTTGACAAACATCAACTTGGAAGAAATGGGCGAGAGGAAACTGTTGTGGAAACAACAAAACACATTTCAAGCTCTATATTCTTCTTGTTGCTCATTTTGAATATAGATAAACAAGGAAAACAAGACTGTGCTGTGCACAATGATGGTGTGGGAATAGGCAGAGGTGATGGTTGCAGAGTGAAGCTATTCTTGTTATTCAATGGAGAATAAAGCATTTAATGCTATGGATATCTAAGGAAATAAAGGAGGGTATCAAATTGAAAGAAAAGGCATACAATATGGTAAAGATTAGTGGGAAATTAGAGGATTGGGAGATAGAACATAGAACAGTACAGCACAGAACAGGCCCCCCGGCCCTCGACGTTGTGCCGAGCAATGACCACCCTACCCAAACCCACGCAACCCGTATACCCATAACCCAACAGTCCCCCCGTTAACCTTACACTACGGGCAATTTAGCATGGCCAATCCACCTAACCTGCACATCTTTGGACTGTGGGAGGAAACCGGAGCACCCGGAGGAAACCCATGCACACACGGGGAGGACGTGCAGACTCCACACAGACAGTGACCCAGCCGGGAATCGAACCTGGGACCCTGGAGCTGTGAAGCATTGATGCTAACCACCATGCTACCGTGAGGCCCCTTTTTGACTCTGGGTCTCTGGACCACTAGTCCAGCGATAATACCACTACACCATGAAGGTCAACAGAAAGCCTGGAAAAAAGCTAAAAAGAAAAGTAAGAAAGATTATGAAAGTAAAGTAGCTTAAAAAATAAAAACAGGTAGCAAAAGTTTCAACAAATATATAAAACGAAAAAGAATAGCAAAGGTAAACATTGGTCCTTTAGAGGTTGACAAGGGGGATTTAATAATGGGAAATGAGGAAATGGCTGAGGCAGTGAACAGGTATTTTGTGTCGGTCTTCACAGTGGAAGACACAAATAACATGCCAAAACTGTTGGCAAGGAGGCTATGGTAGGTGAGGACCTAGAAACGATCACTGTCACTAAGGAGGTAGTGTTAGGCAAGCTAATTGGGCTAAAGGTAGACAAGTCTCCAGGCCTTGATGAAATGCATCCCAGGGTACTAAAAGAGGTGGCGGGGGAAATAGCAAATGTGCTTACGGTAATTTACCAAAATTTGCTGGACTCTGGCACGGTTCCGGCAGTATGGAAACAGCAAATGTGACACCACTGTTTTAAAAAGGGGATAAACAAAAGGCAGGTAACTATAGGCCAGTTAGCTTAATTTCTGTAGTGGGGAAAATGCTTGAATCTATCATTAAGGAAGAAATGGCGAGACATCTGGATAGAAATTATCCCATTGGGCAGAAGCAGCATGGGCTGATGAAAAACAGGTCATATTTTGGCCTTCTTACTTGAGAAAGGATGTACTGGCACTGGAGGGTGTGCAGAAGAGATTCACTAGGTTGATTCCGGAGTTGAGAGGATTAGCTTAAGAGGAGAGACTAAGTAGACTGGGACTATACTCATGGAATTTAGAAGAATGAGGGGAGATCTTATAGAAATACATAAAATTATGACGGGAATAGATAGGAAAGAAGCAGGGAGGTTGTTTCCACTGGCATGTGAAACTAGAACTAGGGAGCATAGCCTCAAAATAAGGGGGAGCAGATTTAGGACTGAGTTGAGGAGGAACTTCTTCACTCAAAGAGTCGTGTATCTGTGGAATTCCCTGCCCAGTGAAGCATAGAACAGTACAGCACAGAACAGGCCCTTCGGCCCTCGATGTTGTGCCGAGCAATGATCACCCTACTTAAACCCACGTAACCTGTATACCCGTAACCCAACAATCCCCCCATTAACCTTACACTACGGGCAATTTAGCATGGCCAATCCACCTAACCCGCACATCTTTGGACTGTGGGAGGAAACCGGAGCACCCGGAGGAAACCCACGCACACACGGGGAGGACGTGCAGACTCCACACAGACAGTGACCCAGCCGGGAATCGAACCTGGGACCCTGGCGCTGTGAAGCATTGATGCTAACCACCATGCTACCGTGAGGATAGTTGAGGCTATCTTGTTAAACGTTTTCAAGGCAAAGATAGATAGATTTTTGAACAGTAAATGAATAAAAGGTTACGGTGATCGGGTGGGTGAGTGGAGCTGAGTACACAAAAAGATCAGCCATCATCTTATTGAATGGTGGAGCAGGCCCGAGGGGTTAGACTGCCTACTCCTGCTCCTAGTTCTTCTGTTCTTATGATCAGAGACAAGGCAAACACCTGTTCTCCATTAGCTACTTTCAAGCCATCTCAAAATGGAATGGCAGGTAAAGGTAGGAGGAAGTTCTAGAAACATATAACAATACCAGAATTGCTGCAGCGATAAACTTAGTTGATTTTGTTCCTCATTAATTGTCTAAAATTGCTATGTGTTAAATAATTCACCAGTGTTATAATGTTACTGTTTTGTCCAACCAATGGTGAAATATGAACTTACATTACTACCACTGAACTGCACTTTTAAAGTAAAATGGATTTTGTTATAAGACCATAAGACCGTAAGACATAGGAGCAGAATTAGGCCACTCGGCCCATCGAGTCTGCTCCGCCATTCAATCATGGCTGATATTTTTCTCATCCCCATTCTCCTGCCTTCTCCCCATAACCCCTGATCCCCTTATTAATCAAAAACCTTTCTATCTCTGTCTTAAAGACACTCAGTGAGTTGGCCTCCACAGCCTTCTGCGGCAAAGAGTTCCACAGATTCACCATCCTCTGGCTGAAGAAATTCCTCCTCATCTCTGTTTTAAAGGATCGTCCCTTTAGTCTGAGTGTCCTCTGCTTCTCGTTTTTTCCAACAAGTGGAAACATTCTCTCCACGTCCGCTCTATCCAGGCCACGCAGTATCCTGTAAGTTTCAATAAGATCCCTAATCATCCTTCTAAACTCCGAGTTATGACATTGAGTAGATGTTAAAATTACTACAATGTTGATTATTACCACCTCGATTGCAATTCTACTGATGAATGATCGTTACCTTTTCAGTTACACTGTCCAAATAGACCAGTTCTGTGTTTCTGTAAGCTCTGCAGATATCTAGTGCTTTTTCCCAAGTAGCGCTTAAAGATGGACCCCAAAGGTAACAGTGATTATTCCGCATGTGCCAGTCAGGATCCCCTGGGCAATTCATATTATCTAAACAATCAAAAAATAAACATGACTAGCAGAGATAAATATATCTTTGTTAGATTTAAAGTATCAAAGGATATGTATAAAAGGTGAGTAAATGGAGTTGAGGTCTATCTAGATTAGTCATAGGACAAAATCCTCCACAGCTTGCAGCGGAGTTCTCAATGCGGTAGCGAATTGGGCATGTGGGATAAAAATAGGATGGTGATTATCTGGTCCCCCCACAGGTGGTGGTATCAGGGTTCAAGGTACATGCATCCACTGAGCGGGCCGAGCACCATATTCGCCGGGCTCACTTGATTCTCCGCTCCTCTAGAGCGGGAATCACGTCAACGGGATTTACAACTGGCATTTCCCAGCATGGCCCTGACATGGTAGACCTCACGTAGGGCCAAAGAGGTAACTCCTTAAGGGTGCTACCCTCAAAGTCTATCCGAGGGCCACCCTCCCCCCCACTCTCCAAGGGGAGGAACCCAGAAAATCTGGGGGATGGGAGGCTGATTTGTGATGCGGGGGAGGGGTGGCCAGCTACAGGACCTCGCTATTGGGCCGCTCGCTAAAAATGCTGGCCCAATAGCAGGATTCCTTCGGGTATCCCTCGTATAAATTTGCATGGCGAAGAATAGTGAATTGCTTCCTGACGTGTGCTAAATCAGTTGCAATTCACGTCCGGTGAGAGAACATAGACTCCCAAATGGAGAATTTCACCCATAGCCTCACAGGAGAGGTTTGAGGGTCTGAATGGCCCACCCGAGTTCCTTACATTTTTAAACTCCAATATTAGTGACATATTGTCCTGAAACAAAAACATAAGCACTGTTATGATTTATATCTTTCTGTTAAGGATATTTACCCTTTCTCAAGCTATTTTCTCTGCCTTATTTCTTGATTTAACTGTGCCATGGTACAACTGTGACCAGTAACTAGATCCCAAATCTATCCCTCTGCTACTATCAATCAGATGTTAAATGGTATGTCAATACAGTCTGGGTAAATTTCCAGAACATTTTCAAATATTTCCCTGCTTATCATTTCACAATGCATGTTTTACGGTGGTTCAGATTATGTTGGTGGTTTGAAGGCCTCAAATGCGATCAGAGCTAAGCTCAAATACATCTGAACTGTGCTCTTTGTTGTCAAAGATTAGATATTCAATGCTTAAGTGTCGTGTCAGCATTTGCGGGCCCACAGATGCCAAGCTGGACTGTACGGTGTGGTGAATTATACTATATTGTAATTCACACTGTATTGCATTGCATTGTATTATGTCCTTGTGGGTTCTGTATGTGAGCCGTTGTGCGGCTCTGCCCATAGGGGAGATGAGGAGCTTGTACAGGCTCCGCCCTTGGCTCCGCCCATGGCCCCTCCCACTACTGGAAGTATAAAGTGCTGCCTGCTCTCAGTGCCTCTGGTCACAGGCAGGCTCAGTTATAAGACTATTAAAACCACAGTTTACTTCCAATTGTGTCTCTAGTGAATTGATGGTCACATCAATTTAATAGTCTTAGAAAACTTGAAGAAAACTACTATGGAATCAGCCCTTAAACCTGATCGACTAGAACTCGACCCGCAGGCTGCAGAGGCGAAGGAAATCTTCCTACACTGGCTTCGATGTTTCAAGGCCTACCTGGCTGAATCAAGCACATCCGAGATTACAGAGGAGCAGAAACTCAGCCTACTGCACGCACGGGTGAGCCATCGTATCTCTACGCAACTCAATTGTACCACCTCATATACTGAGGCCCTGGCTATACTTGACCGACTGTACGTGCAGCCGATTAACGAGGTCTACGCGCGGCACATTTTCACGACCCGCCGCCAGCACCCCGCAGAGTTGCTAGAAGACTTTCTGCGTGTTTTAAAAGCCCTTGCTCGGGACTGCAATTTTCAGGCTGTAACAGCCGCACAGATTATGGAACTCGTTGTACGTGATGTATATGTTGCAGGGCTCAGGTCCAACTATGTGCGCCAGCGATTGCTTGAAAAAGGGGCCCAGAACTTGGAGGACACGGTAGAGTTAGCTACGACTATGGAGGTCGCGTTCTGCAGGTTGAACTCATTCCCCGCGGACCAAGCGACCCCATCGTGGGCCCCCGACCAGCGACTGCCCCAGGCCTGCGCTGCGCGGCCACCCACCCACTATGGAGCGCCAGCGTGCCATTTTTGTGGCCAGCCCCAACAATTGATGGGGCCATCAATTCACTAGAGACACGATTGGAAGTAAACTGTGGTTTTAATAGTCTTGCAACTGAGCCTGCCTGCGACCAGAGGAACTAAGAGGAAGCTTACGGCTGCAGCACTTTATACTTCCGGTAGTGGGAGGGGCCATGGGCGGAGCCAAGGGCGGAGCCCTGTACAAGCTCCTCATCTCCCCCTATGGGCAGAGCCGCACAACGGCTCACATACAGAGCCCACAAGGACATAATACAAGGCAATGCAATACAATGTGAATTACAATATAGTATAATTCACCACATTCATCTCCTGTAAAAAAATCAAGTCCAGCTGGGGTGACAGGTCTACAAGTTGAGCCGGTCCGGTGGCCGAGTCGTCCTTTGGGATCGGCGGAGCACCGGGGTTGCAGCCTCTTCGAGTGGCTGGGTGGTGACGATCGGTGTGGGTATGAGGGCAGACTCCAGGGGTGTGTCGGTCCGAGCTTCATACCTGACCGGTGCGACGGGCGATGGGGGGGGGGGGGGGGGGGAGGGGCAGGAAACCTACAGGCGCGGGGGTGCCGAGCATGGGCAGTGAACCTATAGGCGCGGGGGCGCAGGGAATGGGGGGTTAGGTGGGGTATAGTGTGAGGGGTACCTCGGCGGTGGTGGTGGTGGTGTTGGATCCTGCAGGTGCCAGGTCCTGGAGGGAAACGGTGTCCTGACGGCCGTCGGGGTATTCAATAAAGGCGTATTGGGGGTTTGAATGAAGCAGTAGCACTCTCTCTACTAGCGAGTCTGTTTTGTGTGTCCGGATGTGCTTCCGGAGGAGAACCGGGCCCTGTGTCCTCAACCAGGATGGGAGTGAAGCCACCGTGGTAGTGCCCCTAGAGAAAACAAATAGTCGTTCGTGAGGGGTTTGGTTGGTGGCGGTGCATAGGAGGCACCTAATTGCATGGAGCCCGTCGGGGAGGACCTCCTGCCAATGGGAGGTCGGGAGATTCCTGGACCGGAGGGTCAGTAGGACGGTCTTCCAGACCGTCGCATTCTCCCTCTCCACCTGCCCGTTCCACCTGGGGTTGTAGCTGGTAGTCCTGCTCGAGGCTATGCCCTTGTCGAGCAGGTACTGACGCAGCTCGTTGCTCATGAAGGACGAACCCCGAGTGTCGCTTTATGCGGACGACCTGTTGCTGTATGTGGCGGACCCAGTGGGGGGAATGCCGGAGGTGATGAGGATTCTCAGCGAATTTGGGGGCTTTTCTGGGTATAAGCTCAACCTGGGTAAGAGCGAGCTGTTCGTTGTGCACCCGGGGGATCAGGAGGAAGGGATTGGTAGGCTCCCACTCAAGCAGGCAGGGAGGAGCTTTAGGTACCTGGGAGTCCAGGTGGCTAGGAGCTGGGGGGCCCTGCACAAGCATAACCTCACAAGGTTGGTGGAGCAAATGGAGGAGGAGTTTAAAAGGTGGAATATGTTACCGCTGTTGCTGGCGGGTAGGGTGCAGTCCGTCAAGATGACGGTGCTCCCAAGGTTTTTGTTCCTGTTCCAGTGCCTTCCCATCCTTATCCCGAAGGCCTTTTTTAGGAGGGTTAACAGGAGTATCACGGGATTTGTGTGGGCGCATGGGACTCCGAGGGTGAGAAGGGTGTTTTTGGAGCGGCGCAGGGATAGGGGGGGACTGGCGCTGCCCAACCTCTGTGGGTACTATTGGGCTGCCAATTCAGCGATGGTGCGTAAGTGGGTAATGGACGGGGAAAGGGCAGCATGTAAGAGGATGGAGATGGGGTCCTGTGTGGATACGAGCTTGGAGGCGATGGTAACGGCGCCGTTGCCGCTCCCTCCAACGAGGTATACACGAGCCCGGTGGTGGCGGCTACCCTCAAAATTTGGGGGCAATGGAGACGACATGGAGGGAGGTGGGGGGCTCGATGGAGTCCCCAATAAGGGGGAACCACCGGTTTGTTCCAGGGAGCATCAATGGCGGGTTTCTGGGCTGGCACAGGGTAGGTATTAGGAGGTTGAGGAACCTGTTTGTAGATGGGAGGTTCGCGAGCCTGGGTGAGTTAGAGGGGAAGTTTGGGCTCCCCCCCGGGGAACATGTTTAGGTACATGCAGGTTAGGGCGTTTGCCAGGCGGCAGGTGGAGGGGTTCCCTATGTTGCCCCCACATGGGGTACGGGACAGCGTGCTCTCGGGGGTGTGGGTTGGAGGAGGGAGGATTTCGGACGTATACCACGTAATGCAGGAGGTAGACGAGGCCTCGATGGAGGAGCTGAAAGGTAAATGAGAAGAGGAGCTGGGTGAGAAGATTGAGGAGGAGACGTGGGCGGATGCCCTGGAAAGGGTGAATTCCTCCTCTTCTTGTGCGAGGCTTAGCCTCATACAGTTCAAGGTGCTACATAGGGCTCATATGACCGGGACAAGGATGAGCAGGTTCTTCGGGGGCGAAGACAGGTGTGCTAGGTGCTCGGGGAGCCCAGCGAACCATGCCCATATGTTCTGGGCATGCCCAGCGTTGGGGGGCTTTTGGAAGGGGGGTAGCAAGCACGGTGTCGAGGGTGATAGGATCCAGGTTTGAGCCAGGCTGGGGACTCGCGATATTTAGGGTAGCAACGGAGCCGGGAGTGCAGGAGGCGAAAGAGACCAGTGTTCTGGCCTTTGCGCCCTAGTAGCCCGGTGTAGGATTTTGCTTCAGTGGAAGGATGCGAGGTCCCCAAGCGTGGAGGCCTGGATCAATGACATGGCGGGGTTCATCAAGTTGGAGAGGGTGAAATCCGCCCTGAGAGGGTCGGTGCAAGGGTTCTTTAGGTGGTGGCAGCCTTTCCTAGACTTCCTGGCGAACGGTAGGGAAATAGGCCGGCAGCAGCAACCCGGGTGGGGGGGGGGGGGGGGGGGGGGAGTGGTTTGGTTCGGTGGGAGAAATGTGTACATGGGTTTATTGGATGTGGCGGGTGTTATCTCTTTCCTTTTTGTTGTTTGCTTTTTTTGTTTTTGTAGTTGCTGGGGGTGGGGGGGTTGGTTGTTGTTCTTTGGTTTTTACTATGGTTGTTTTGTTAATATTGTTTTGTTGTTTATATTTTGTGAAAGTCTTAATAAAAACATTTTTTTTTAAATGAAGGACGAACCCCTGTCGCTGTGTACGTAGCTAGGGAAACCGAACAGGGTGAAGACACTGTGCAGGGCTCTGATGACTGTGTGGGAGGTCATATCGGGGCACGGGATGCAAAGGGGAAGCGGGAGAACTCATCGATGACGTTCAGAAAGTACACATTTCGATTGGTCGAGGGGAGTGGCCCTTTGAAATCTATGCTCAGGCGTTCAAAGGGGCGGGATGCCTTTACCAGGTGGGCCTTGTCTGGTCTATAGAAGTGCGGTTTGCACTCCGCGCAGATCGGGCAATCCCTGGTGATGGTTTTGACCTCCTCGGTGGAGAAAGGCAGATTTCGGGCTTTGACGTATTGGGCGAGCCGGGTGACCCCCGGGTGGCAGAGGTCATTGTGGATAGCCTTCAGGTGGTCGTCTTGCATGCTGGCGCATGTGCCGCAGGACAGGGCATCTGGGGGCTCGTTGAGCTTCCCCGGTCGATATATGATATCGTAATTATAGGTGGAGAGTTCGAACCTCCACCGCAAGATTTTATCATTTTTAATTTTGCCCCTTTGTGAGTTGTCGAACATGAAGCAACCGATCTCTGGTCGGTGATGAGGGTAAACCTCCTACCTGCGAGGTAGTGCCTCCAGTGCCGTACGGCTTCCACAATGGCTTGAGCTCCTTTTCGACTGAGGAGTGTCGAAGTTCCGAAGCAGAGAGGGTTCGGGAGAAGAAGGCGACTGGTCTCCCTGCCTGATTCAGAGTAGCGGCGAGAGCGACCTCTGAGGCGTCGCTCTCCACTTAAAAGGGGACGGATTCATACACCACCCGCATGGCGGCTTTGGCAATGTCCTCCTTAATAAAGTCGAAGGCCTGGCGGGCCTCAGATGACAGTGGGAAGAGTGTGGTCTTAAATAGTGGTCGGGCTTTGACCGCATACTGGGGGACCCACGGGCATAATAAGAAAAAAATCCCAGGTACCTCTTGAGGGCCCTGGGACAATGAGGGAGAGGGAGTTGTATGGTCCGGGTTGGGGCCCAGGACTCCGTTTTCCACGACATAGCCGAGGATGGCTAGTCTGGTTGTGCGGAAAACGCATTTCTCTGTATTATAGGTGAGATTGAGTTTCTGGGCAGTTTGGAGAAATCGGTGGAGGTTGGCGTCGTGGTCCTGCTGATCATGGCTGCAGGTGGTGACATTGTCCAAGTACGGAAACGTGGCCCGCAGCCCGTACTGGTCCACCATTCGGTCCATTGTTCGTTGGAACACCGAGACCCCATTCGTGACGCCAAAGGGGACCCGGAGGAAATAGAAGAGGCGGCCATCTGCCTCGAACGCCGTGTAGTGGCGGTCCTCCAGGCGGATTGGGAGCTGGTGGTAAGCAGACTTCAGATCCACCGTGGAGAATATGCGGTACTGGGCGATCTGATTAACCATGTCTGCAATTCTGGGGAGGGGGTACGCATCGAGGTGCGTGAACCGGTTAATGGTTTGGCTATAATCAACCACCATTCGGAACTTTTCCCCGGTCTTGACGACCACCACCTGAGCTCTCCAGGGGCTGTTACTGGCCTCTATGACTCCGTCATGTAGGAGTCGCTGGACTTCGGCTCTAATAAATACCCTGTCCTGCAGGCTGTACCGCCTGCTGCGAGTGGCTACGGGTTTGCAGTTCGAAGTGAGATTAGCGAAGAGTGGAGGGGGGTCGATTTTTAGTGTTGCTAGACTGCAGATAGTGAGTGGAGGTAGGGGTCCGCCGAAGCTGGGTGTGAGGCTCTTGAGATTACATTGGAAATCGAGTCCAAGTAAGAGTGGGGCGCAGAGGTCGGTGAGTACGTACAGCTGGAAATTAGAGTAGCTGGCGCCCTGAATCATTAGGGTCACGACAGTGCGCCCTTGTATGTGGACTGAGTGTGAGCCCGAGGCGAGGGAGATAGTTTGCTGTGCAGGGAAGATAGGGGGCGAACAGTGTTTTACCAGGTCAGGATGTACGAAGCTCTTGGTGCGTTCAGATTATGTTGGTGATTTGAAGGCCTCAAATGGGATCAGAGCTAAGCTCCAATACATCTGATTTGTGCTCTTTGTTGTCAAAGATTAGATATTCAATGCTTAAGTGTCGTGTCAGCATTTGCGGGCCCACAGATGCCAAGCTGGACTGTACGGGAACAATGATTTTTTTCCAGGAATTGAGAATCCTAGCTATGATTATATATGTTGGAGATGTTTTCTTTGTAATATAGAAGTATGAGGAGAGATTTAATTGAGGTGTTCAAAATTCTGATAGATCTAGGTAAAATGGTAGGTAAGGAAAAAGCAGAGAAATTAGTAACTGGGAACCCAAATTTAAAATAATTGCTGAAAGCATTAGAGGGGAGTTGAGGTTTATTTTACCCAGAGGTGAGAGGGTGCTGGAATTCACTGAAATGAATGGAATTCTGGAATGGTGGGAGAAACCCTTATCACATTTTTAAAATACTTGACGTACCATAATCTACAGTGCTATGAACCAAGAGCTAGAAAGTGGGATTAGGCTGGATAGCTCTTTTTCAGTTGACACAGATACTATGGGCCAAATAGCCTTTTTGTGTATCTAAATACAATAAGGAATGGGCAATAAATACTGGCCTCATCTGCAACACCCGCATTCTGTGGCTGAATAAAAATGTTGGATTACAAAACAAAAGACAAGGTTGAAGCATTCACAACTATCTTTAGTCAGAAATAGATGATCCATCTTGGTCTCCTCTTAAGGTCCCCATGCTCACAGCCAATTTGATTCACTACATGTGATATCAAGCTGAGGTTGAATACACTGGATACAGCAAAGGTTATGGGCCTCACAACAATGCAACTGAAATATTGAGCTCCAGAACCAGCTGCACCTCTGGTCAAGCTCTTTTAGTACAGATGTAACATCTGCATCTATCTGGCAAGGTGGAAAATTTCCCAGATATACCCTGTCTACAGAAATCAGGATGAACCCAAACTAACGAATTACCACTCATCAGCCTATTATCAATCATCGGACTGGAAAGTGTTGTCAACAGGGCTATCAAGTGGCATCAATAGTTTGTCTCAATGCTCTATGTAAATCCATGTTTCTCTCCCAACTCTTCTAGACTCGCAAATTGTCCCCCAAGGAACAAATCTTTCATTTCACTGATACCCTTCTCCTCCCAACCCCCAAACCTCGTATCCATCCAACCTGGCCAGAACCCGTGGTTCCCCCTAATCGGCATCCCTCCTGACCCAGCCCTCAATTTAAAGTGTGCAGCCTAAACTGCCTCCAAATCCTCAGTGTGACCACCACCACCTGGCTCCCCGAATACTTTACTGGGGCCATCGGGAGCGGTGGCGTTGCCAATGCCAGCAGCCCCGAGCCCCCACAGGAGCAAGCCTCCAACATTACCCACCTAGCCTTCCCATCCTTGCACCACCCTCTCACCTTGTCAGCATTTGCCGTCCAATAATAGTAAAGCAAGTTTGGGACGCCTAGTCCCCCCTTTCGCCTTCCCCTCTGTAATATCACCTTTCTAATCCTGGGAACCTCCCCCATCCTGACCTCCCTCCCAAACGAACAAGGAGATCAACTTGTGAAGAACGATTTAGGTGGTAAAACCGGCAGAGACTGGAACAGAAAACCGTGGCAACACATTCATTTTGACAGCTTATACCTAGCCTGCCAATGACAAAGAGAGATTGTCCCACTTTGTCAAATCAGCCTTCACCCTCCCCATCAAACTCGAAAAATTAATCGTCTGGAGCCCTCTGCACTCCGAGATATTTAAAGTGAAACGTGGCCAAGTGGAATGGTCACCTTTCCACCCCCTTTCCCACTCCCAGCGGAGAGACTATGAAAATCTCACTTTTCCCAAGGTTTAACTTGTTCCCCGAAATGTTCCCAAACCTGGGAAGCAGTTTGCTTATCCCCCCCCCATCGATACCTTCGGCCTTGAGACGTATAGAATGACAGAATCAGAGAATTTACAGTGCAGAAGGAGGCCATTCAGCCTCAGGTCTACACCGTCCGTTGGAACGAGCACCCCGTCCAAGCCCATGTCTCCACCCCATCACCGCAACCCAGCAACACTACCTAACCCCGACACTAAGGGGCAATTTAGTATGGCCAATCCACCTAACCTGCACTTATTTGGACAATGGGAGGAAACTGGAGCACCCGGAGGGAAGCCACGCAGACACAGGGAGAGTCACCCGAGGCCGAAATTAAACCTGGGACCCTGTAGCAAGGTAGCAGTGCTAACCATTGTGCCACCGTGCCACGACAGAAGCAGGTCTCAAACCTGCAAACCTCTGATATCATCGCTCGAATCACCAAAGTCAGACATCCTATCCATTAGGAGCAGATCATCTGCATATAGGGACACCCTATGTTCTACCCTACCCTTATAAGGACACCCCTGCCTCATACCCCGATGCAATGCAAAATACCCCAGTTCGAATTATTTGCACGCACACTTGCCTTTGGTCCCTTATATAGCAGCCGCAACATGCCCCAAACTGTGGCCCGATCCAAAACCTCGCCAGTACCAGCATCAGATAACTGCATTCTACCCGATTGAATGCCTTCTCAGCATTCAAAGCCACCACCACTTCAGTCTCCCTTCCCTCTGCTGAAGAGAGGATCACATTCAGCAACCTCCTCATGTTTGAAAACGACTGCCTTCCCTTAACAAATCCCGTCTGATCCTCACTGATCACCTTTGGGAGACACCCCTCCAGCCTTAACGCGAACATCTTTGCCAAGATTTTGGCATCTGCATTCTGCAGAGAAATAGGTCTATACAACCCATACTCCACCGGGTCCTTATCTTTCTTAAATTGCGTCTACGAACGTGTCCACCATCAGTGGAGCCAGCTTGTCTTTAAATTTCTTATAGAATTCGGATGGGAACCCATCGGGCCCCGCCACCTTCCCTGCGTGCATCATCTCAATTGCCTCCTTCACTTCTTGCACCCTCAACGGCTCCTCCAAGCCCGCCCTATCTTCTTCTCCCAGCCTCGGGTACTCTAACCCATCCAAGAACTCCCTCATCTCCAGTTCCTCCTCTGGTAGCTCTGGCCTATATAGGTCCTTATACAATTCTTCAAATACTTCATTAATCTGCTCCGGAGTCACCGCCAACTTCCCCGCCTTATTCCGTAACCGAACTATTTCGCTCTCCACTGCCTCCCTTCGAAGTTGGCTAGTCACCACGCGTCCTGCCTTCTCCCCGTACTAGAACATAGAACATAGAACAGTACAGCACAGAACAGGCCCTTCGGCCCTCAATGTTGTGCCGAGCCATGATCACCCTACTCAAACCCACGTATCCACCCTATACCCATAACCCAACAACCCCCCCCCTTAACCTTACTTTTATTAGGACACTACGGGCAATTTAGCATGGCCAATCCACCTAACCCGCATATCTTTGGACTGTGGGAGGAAACCGGAGCACCCGGAGGAAACCCACGCACACAGGGGGAGGACGTGCAGACTCCACACAGACAGTGACCCAGCCGGGAATCGAACCTGGGACCCTGGAGCTGTGAAGCATTTATGCTAACCACCATGCTACCCTGCTGCCCTAAACTCATATACACTTTCACTTTTCTTAGCTGACATACTGCTTTCCCCATTAACAGCTGATCAAACTTCGCTTGTAGTTCCTTCCTCTTAACCAGGAGACCCAGGTCCGTGCCCTCAGCAAACTTCCCATCTTACCTCCAAAATCTCATGTATCAGTCTTTGGCGTTCTTCCCTCTCCACCCCGTCTACCTGAGCCTTGAACAAAACCACCTCCCCCATTACTACCGCCTTCAACACCTCCCAGACCACCAATTGCGATACCTCCCCCATACAATTAAACATTACATATTCCTCGATCACCTTCCCACTCTTCTCTCAGAAACTCCGGTCTGCAGTAACCCCACATCCATTCTCCACCAAGCCTCTGAGCTACCCTCATTTCCAGCACCACATCCATCCAGTGCGGGCCATGATCTGAAATCACGATTGCTGGGTACTCAGATTTCTGAATCCCAGCCAATAGTGCCTTTCTCATTACGAAAAAGTCAATTCTTCAGTACATCATCGGAAGAACAAAGAATACTCCCGTACCTCTAAATGTAGGAACCTCCATGGATCTACTCCCCCATAAGCCCAGCCAATGCTTTTGTCCCCGTCCCCCTCCACCCCCGATTGGGGCAGCAAGCATGGCTGGGACTTGTGCACCTTCGGATCCAGCACCATGTTCCAATCTCCCCCTACTATCAGCTCACGTGTATCCAGATCTGGGATAGCACCCATCACTTTCTTTGCAAACCCTGCATCTTCCTAGCTGGGACCATATATGCTCACTAATGCCGCCAGTCTACCCACCAGTCCGCCTGTCACTACTACGTACCTGCCCCGCTATCTGAAACTTTACCCTCTTGCCTCCAGTACCGCTACACCATGAGCCCCGCTGCCAAACCGGGAGTGGAATACCCGACTCACCCAGCCAGTCCTAAGCATCACCTGATCTTTCAACCTCAGATGTGTGTCCTGCAGTATCACTATGTCAGCCTTTAAGCCTTCCAAATGAGTGAGAAACTTTGATCTCTCCACCGGTCCCCCTAACATTCCATTATTACTATTCTGACTGGGGGTCTCTCAGCACCCCCTGCCTTCCTAGCAACCATCATCATAGATCCGGGTCCTGCCTCTCAGTCCTAACCTGCCCATCCCTTTGTTACCGTCGAACAACCCCTCAAAAAAAAACCCAACTACTTCCCCTTATCAACCCCTCATCCAATATCACTTCCCTCCTTCCCCCCACTTCATGCCTCCCAGGTCCATCGAAGCCTGCTCAACCAGACTTCGAGAGCCGCGCCCCCTCCCCCCACCACACTCCTGATCACTAGCCAAACTCTGCTTGCTAGTGCAGGGGACCCTATCCAAACCCCACTCCTCTCAATCCCCTCTTCCATAGCCCAATCCCAGGAAAAGAAAAGAAAAACCCACCCTCACCAAAGCCGGTGCACATATCCCCCTTAACAAAATCTAAATACAGCTAAACTACCCTCCCACCTTCAACCAACCCCAAGACCCCTATATTCCCGCCTCCAAATACAGAAATGGAAAACACCATAAAAGGAAAACAATGACAAAGCCCAGTTCCCTTCCTCTCAGCTCAGATCTCATTTCTAGTCCCATCTCTCATTTCAGTCCCAATCCTTCAGCCTTCACGAACGCCTCCGCTGCCTCCACCGTTCCGAAGTAGCGATCCTTTGAGTTGTACGTCATCCTCAACTTTGCGAAATAGACCACTCCAAACCACATGCCTTTGTTTTAAAGTGCCGCCTTCACCCGTCCGAAAGCCGCCCGTCTTTTTGCCAAATCCATCGTCAAATCTTGGTAAATTTGTATAGCAACACCCTCCCATTTCACCTCTCACCTTTTTTTGACCAGTTTAGGATCTTTTCCTTGGTACGAAACTTGTGGAAGCAAGGTATAACTGCTCTTGACAGCGCATTTGCTTGGGCCTTAGCAGCCGATGCGCCCTGTCCAGCTCGTATCAAGAGGATTCTTCTCTCCCCCCCCCCCCCAACCAACTGCTGCAGCATCTTTGCAAAGTATTCGGTTGGCCTCGAGCTATCCACATCTCTGGCAGACCCATGATCCAAAGATTTTGTCACCTTGACCTCTTCTCCAGGTCCTCCACCTTAGCTTTTAGCCTTTTATTTGCCTCTGCTAACCCCCGTGACTCCTCGCCCATCGAAGTGAACTGGTCGCTGAACTGCGACATAGCCTCGTCCATCTCTTTCAACTTCTCTCCTTGCTCTCTTACCCGCCTCCACCCACGTTTTCATCATAGCCATCACATTTCCCTTCGCATAACCTCCATATGCCTTTCAAATTCATCAGACGTCACTTTGATCAGAGAATCCACTGTGAATGGAATGGTGCCACATTGTCCTCCTTCCCCCGCCATCCTTTTTTTCACCTGAGACATCGATTCACTCAACGGCGGATTTTCAATCACCCCTTTCTTTCCGCCGTTGTTTTTCTGGGCTATGGCATCACAATACTTTCCTGCACCAATTTATTCAAAAATCATCCCTGGGATCTGGCATTAAAGTTCAAAAAACCCAAAACTTCCAGTAGGAGCTTCCCCATGTGCAGCCTCCGCTTACATGTCATCGTCGGAAGATTCCCAGAAGGTCACCATTGACCAAAAACCTGATTTGACCAGCCACAATGAGCGAGTCAGAGGCTGAGTATCCCTCTGCATGTAAATCACCAGGCATAAATGTGTTTTGGAATACACTCGTCTGGATGAGTGCAGTTCCAACAATAAGAAGCTCAACAACATTTAGGACAAAACAGTCCTTTCACTGCTTTAAACATTAATTTCCTCCACCACTGGCACATCAAGTGGCAACAGGATGCACCATTTACAGGATTCACTGAAGCACCTCACCAAGATTTCCTTCCAAATCCACAGTTTCTACCACTTGAGATATTCAAAGGCACCATATGCATTGGACCCCAATGCCTCCAGGTTTCCGACCAGGGCACACACAATCCTGACTTGGAAACTTATCGCTGTTCCTTCAGTGGCGCTGGGTCCAAATCCTGGGCCTCCCTACATGTTGGACTGCTTTCGCCACACAGATTGGTGGTTCAAGAAGGTGGATCAACACCACCATTTTGAGAGGAATCAAGGATGGGCAGTAAATGGTGACTGAGCCAGTGACACCCAAATCCCATGAAAGAATACAAATAAATCACTCTGCTTAACCCACTCTCAAAATCTGTTCACGAGCGGCTATTGGGCACTATGCAGTGCGGCAGGTGTTTGAATGTGAACTATTTGTGTTTAAAAATCTACTTTGAAGGAGGCACGGTGGCTCAGTGGTTAGCACTGCTGTCTCATACGCCCGAGGACCCTGGTTCGACCCCGGCCCTGGATCACTGTGGTGTTTGCACATTCTCCCTGTGTCTGCATAGGTCTCATCCCACAGCCCCAAAAGATGTGCAAGGTAGGTGGATTGACCACACTAGGTTGCCCTGAATGGGAAACAAAATGGATACTCAAATGCATTTGAGTTTTTATTTGCTCTCACTGCAGTTATGTACCCCAATGATCAACAAGAAAATCAGATGTGGCATGGAATGGGTGGTTGATTCAATGTACCCCTTGTGTAGCATCAACCAAAGTTCAAATTACCTCCACTCTCATTGAAAGAAAAACCTGTGATGGCGTTGGAAGGTGTGGGTTCCTATTATCAACCGTTTACCTGAGTACTCCAGCCCTATGGCCACCAGCAGCAGCACTAACCATTGGCCCGGTCCCGCCATTTCCAACGGCCCAATGCCACGTGCTGCCGCGCGCGGCCCGCCGCCCGATCCCTGCCATCTGATTGCCCCGCCCCGCCACGCGCTTTGCAACCAGGTGCGTGGCCCGCGGGGCTCGTGCCCGCCATTTTAGTCAAGGGAAGGTGAAGCCGCTGTTCTTGTGGTCGGGGAAGAAGCCTTTCCACGGTCCTTTCTCAATTCAGATCTGAAAGGTACGCTTATAAAATTCTCTGCATTAATATAAATAATGGAACTAACTAACACCATTGACAGACCATTCACAACTAACCTGCTGCCTTATTTTCTGAGTAAGGCGACATTTAATGATGAGTTCCACACGCTTGCTTCGTCCCACCAGTACACGCATCAAAAACAATCTGATATTGTTCACTTTGAATCCCTATTTTCAGGGAATGTTTGCATTTGGGGGGGAAGCCTGAGATGTTTGGGGAACCAGAACAAAAATTCAGTCAAGTGGGAGTTGCAGATGTTTGCCATGAACTTCCCTGACCAGTAAGTTAGGAAGATGGTGGTGTGGTTGTAATGTCACTGCTAGTAATCCAGAAGAGAGGCTCAGGCTAATCCTCCGGGAGAACAGTACAAGGTGGTTAAACTTAAGGTTAGTGGGGCTGCCAGTGGGATTGCAGGGCTCGAAGCTGACTCAGTACTTTGCGGATATATTTTCTCGGTTGGTGGATGGGGTTAAAGTGCCTGCCCCCCCCCCCCCCCCGGGACCACTGGGCACTCAGGCAAAAGCCAAGGCTGAATGAGCCACCGCGAGTGGTGATTATCCACTTCTATAATTGCCAATGGAGTTGCTCTTGGAGTGGGCGAAGAAGATTTGGAATATTGACTGGGACGGGCACACAATGCAGGTATCTTGGGATATTTGGACTGAGATGGCGCAGAGGTGAGTGGCCTTCATCAGAGCGAAGGCTGTTCTCTACATCATGAATGTGTGATTTGGGGTGGTGTATCCGGCGAGGTTGTGGGTCACCATGGGCTCGAAGGATCATTTTTTGATCTGTTGGAGCTGGTGGAGGCCTTCATCAGAGATGTACTGTTTGAGACTTTGGGTACGAAGGGGGAAGCTTGTGTTCTATACTTATGCCTATGTGGGTATGTGTTTGTGGTCTTATTTGGAGCAGGGGTTTAATAAAGATAAGGGGATGGTCTTGGGTATTCTGGTGGGAAAGCTGTATGTTAATGATGGTGGGGTTTGGGTGTGCTGGTGGGGAATTTGGGCCAGAAGGGTGGTTACTGTTTTTTGGGGATATCAGAGAGCTTGGCTGGGGGCCACTTTGCTAGCGATAAGGGGAGGGAAGGCTAATGAACGGGGTTGGAGTGGGGAGAAAGGCTAGGTCTGTTGGGCATGTTTGGGTGGGTGACAATGGGCTGAGATGTTTGTTTGGGTGGGTGGGTGAAATTGTGACTGGCGCGAAGAGGAGAGTGCTAACATTGTCCAAGGTTCTTTCTTTGTCTCGCTGCAGGGGTGGGGCAAAGATATCGGCCGAGGTGAGAGTGCAGGGCGAGAAGATGAAGGTAGTGGAGGAGGTCATGCCGCAGCACGGCGACCAGGTCACCTCGATGGGGGACGAGCTGCAGAGGGAGGGCAAAAGAGGACTTTGAGCAAAGCTAGAGGACTTGGAGAACCGCTCGAGGTGGCACAATCTGAGAATTGTGGGCTTGCCCGAAGGGACAGAGGGCTCGAGGCCAACAGAGTACTTCACTAAGATGCTGGCGGAGTTGATGGGGAGGGTGAGAACTGCTGGACCGAGCTCATCGGTCGTTAAGGCCGAAGCCCAAAGTAATGAACCGCCAAGAGCAGTAATTATCTGCTTCCATAAATACCGCATGAAGAAGAAGGTGTTAAGCTGGGCGAAGCAGAAACGTGAGGTGCAGTGGGATGGTCCTGGAGTTCGGATTTACCAGGACTTGGCGGTGGAGTTGGCAAAGAGTCGAGCGGCACTCGGCCGAGTGAAGGCGGCACTGTACGACAATTTGGTATGGTATACCCGAGAAGCTGAGGGTGACATATAATGCCAAAGATTTTTATTTTGAAACAGTGAAGGCGGCTGTAGCGTTCGTGAAGGCAGAAGGCTGTGGACAGATGTGAGGAGCGGAGCTGGAAAATGTATAAATGCTATAACTTTCTTTTCATTGACGTGTATTGTAATTTACTTCACTTCACTTTGTTATCGAGTTCAAGTTATTGTTTGGGTTGATTGGCATTCTTTGTTGCGACGGTTATGTTATTTTAGTGAATCGTATGGGTTGGATTGCTTTTTTTTCATCTGGGACTGAGTGGGATGGGACGGTATGCCTTTGGTGGTGGGAGCACCTAACTAACTAAGTTAGCTAACTAACTAAAGTTGGCTAGTGAATGGAGGTGAGGTGTGAGGAGGGCTGCGGACATTGGAGCCTGGTTAGCAGGTTTTGATGGGCCTACGAGGAGAGCAAGGGCGGGGGGGAAGGGATCGATACTGGCAGATGCTTTTTCAAGAGGAAGTGCAGGGGGGGATTCTGGGAGGTGGGGAAGGGGTTCGATGTTAATCAGGGATGGGGCGGGTCAGGCTCATGGGGCAGAGCCCGCTGGTGTGATGATGGTGGATAAGAAAGGGGGGGAGGGGGGGGGTTGTTAATGTCACGAGGAATGTGAGGGGGTTAGGAGGTACAGTCAAGAGGTCAAGGGTGCTTGCGCTTCTTAAAAGTTTGAAAGCATATGTAGCAATGCTGCCGGAGACTCACTTGAGGGTGATGGACGAGGTGAGACTTAAAAAGGGCTAGGTTAGTTAGGTGTTTCACTCTGGATTTGACGGAATGGCTCGAGGGGTAGCGGTAATGGTCAGCAAAAGAGTATGGTTCCAGATGGAGAATGCGGTTGCAGATCAGGGAGGTAGATATGTGATTACGACAGGGGTGCTGGAGGGGAGGCTAGTGGCGCTTGTAAGTATATATGGTCCCAATTGGGACGATGTGGGATTCGCAACGAAGGTGGGGGCCATCCCTGACTTGGAGACACAAACTGATCGTGGGGGGAGACTGGAACTTGGTGCAGGAGTCAAGGTTGGACAGGTCACAGCCGCGCTCGCTGGTCTGATTGGGGGGGGGGGGGCGAAGGCGTTGGCTGGGGCTAATGGTGGCAATGGGAGGGGTGGACCCTTGGAGGTTTCTGCACCCGAGGGAGCGGGAGTATTGTTTTTCTCGGCAGTCCATAAGGTATACACACGGAAGGCTCGTGTGGTGGGGTAGGCTTTGCTGGCTGGGGTTAAGGGGTTGGAGAACTTGACACTTGCAGTCTCAGATCATGCTCTGCATTGGGTGGATATGGTACTGGAGAAGGGGGTAGTACAGAGGCAGGTGTGGAAATTAGATGTGGAATGTTTTTTACGCAGAGGGTGGTGGGTGCCTGGAACGCTTTGCCAGCGGAGGTGGTAGAGGCGGGCATGATAGCATCATTTAAGATACATCTGGACAGATATATGAACGGGCGGGGAACAGAGAGAAGTAGATCCTTGGAAAATAGGCAACAGGTTTAGATAAAGGATCTGGATCTGCGCAGGCTGGGAGGGCCGAAGGGCCTGTTCCTGTGCTGTAATTTTTTTTGTTCTTTTAACTGTTGGGGGACTGAGGGTTAATGTGACAAAACTGAAAAAGTAATTGAGGAATATGTAGGTTTCAACTGTACAGGTGAGGTGTCGAAGGCAGTTGTCTGGGAGGCTCTAAAGGCAGTGGTGAGGGGTGAGGTGATATTTTTTAAGACCAGGGTGGACAAAAAGGAGAGGTTGGAGCGGCAGAGGGTAATAGATGAGATGCTGGAGGTAGATAGGAGTTATGCAAAAGGTGGGGACCCAGCGAAGTTGAAAAATAGGAACGAATTACAGGCGAGCTTTGACCGACTATCTACAAGGTAGGTAGTGTGCCAACTAAGGCGAGCAAGGGGTGCAGTTTACGAGCATGGAGAGAAAGCTCCATAGCAGAGGTGGTATGTTAGCGGGTCAGGTTTGGAGGAAATTGTTCAGGTGAGGGACAGGGCAGGGAAGTTGGTGGTGGCTCCAGATCTGATTAACAAGGTCTTTGAGGAATTCTATGAGAGGTTGTTGTTGCACGTTTTACTATGGGCGTAAAACGCGTTTATTGGGGTGTATTAACTTCCAAGTGCTTAACACCACTAGGCTCTGTCTTATGTATTTATTCAGCTTTAGGAGTCGCCAGTTGCCGTATAGACAACGTCACTAGTATTCCAAGGTCAAGTTCAAAGTAATAAAGACGATACACCGATTAGTAAGGTCCAAACGATAATATTTATTATACAGTAATAATAAATATTCATGCACACACTAAGAGACTAAGCTATGACTAAACTAAAGTAATCAGAATACTTATCTAACAGGAACAGGCAAGGTCAGGGAGCGAGGCCTTCGTCCTGGTCTTGGGCTGCAACCTTCAGCAAGCGTTCTGGTCACTGGGGGTTCTAGCGGGCTTAGTTCGCGTAGCGAGCGTCGTACTGGCACTTACGGTTCGGCGGCTGGTGCTCAACAGCTGGAGTCAGAGTGGATCTTCAAGGTCGTGGTCAGAGCCGGAGCACGGAAAAGCAGACCGGACAACACGAGGTCCCTATCTTTTATAGGGGTTCCATTGTCCTTCCCTCTTCTTGGGCGGGCTCTACCTATTGGGTCAATTCCTCATCGATACTGTTTTAATTCCCCAATGCGAGGGGGTCTCCGTGATGGGGGGGGCGTTTCTTATGCCCTTTTGTTTGGAGGTTTCTGGTGCCTCGATGTCTGGGCCTTGATTAAAATGTGTCCATTCAGAATCAAATGTATCTATTGTGTGGGTGTTCAGGTCTGATTGCCTCATTAGCATGCAAAGCGTTTTGCCATTTGCACCTAGCTAAGGTCTTCTCACCTGAGCCCAAACTGGTTTCTGCTGCTGCAGAATGCAAAAATGCTCTCTTTGCAGACTGCTGTTCTGGCTAAACTGTCTGTTTCCCAGCAGTCTTAGCGCTTGGCCTATTTTTGTAGCTCAGCATCCATTTTAGGTGGCTACATTGTACAGGTCAGAACCACCTGGGGGAGACCGAGAAATGCAGGGATTTCAAGATGGGCTGGAGTACCCGAGGTTATGGGAGGGGGACAGGGCTACATTAGAAGGAGCAATAGTGGAGCAGGAGATAAAAGGTGCGATTGGGAGGATGCAGTCAGGGAAGGTGGCAGGACCAGATGGGTTTCCGATGGAATATTATAAAAAAATACAAGGATAAATTGGCACCCCTGATGGTGGGGATGTTTGGGGAGGTGATAGGAAATGGGGTGTTACTGCAAACTTTCGGGCAGGCATCGATTTTCCTGCTGCTTAAAAAAGATAAGGATCCGACTGAGTGTGGGTTGTATAGGTCCATATCACTTTTAAACTTGGACGCAAAACTATTGGCGAAGGTACTGACAGGTAGGCTGGAGGAGTGCCTCACATGAAATGAAAATCGCTTATTGTCACGAGTAGGCTTCAAATTAAGTTACTGTGAAAAGCCCCTAGTCGCCACATTCCGGCGCCTGTTCGGGGAGGCTGTTACGGGAATCGAACCGTGCTGCTGGCCTGCTTGGTCTGTTTTCAAAGCCAGCGATTTAGCCCAGTTAGTTACACATGCTGATAGGTGAAGATCAGATGGGGTTCATGAGAGGGAGGCAGCTCTTTTCAAATGTTAGAAGGGTATTGAATGTGGTTATGGCACCGGCGGAGGGGAAGGAAACAGAGTTGGTTGTGGCATTGGACAACAAGAAATTGTTTGACCGGGTAGAATGGGGGTACTTGATGGTAGCTCTGGAGCGGTTTGGGATTGGACCAAGATTTGTGGACTGGGTAAAGCTAGTATATAAGGAGCCGAGGGTGAGCGTCTGCACAAACAACATCAGCTCAAGATACTTTTCTCTCCACTACGGGACTAGACAGGGATGTCCTATGTCTCTCCCCCCACCCCCCCCCCCCCCCTTGCTGGTTTGTACTCGCGATTGAGCCGTTGGACATCGAGTTAAGAAGTTTGGGGTTGTGGAAAGGGATAGTGCAGGGGGGGATAGAGCATAGGGTGTCCTTTTATGCCGGTGACTTGTTATATGCGTTGGAACCGAGTATGTCAATAGGGGGAATATTGGAGCGGCTTCGGGTGTTTGGGTCTTTTTTGGGGTACAAATTAAATCTAGACACGAGTGAGTATTTTGTGGTGTATCGGCCGGGGGTGGGGCAGGGGTGAGGGCGGCTTCCATTCCGTAGGGCAGGGACTGACTAATACCTGGGGGTGCAGGTTGGTTGGGGGGGGGGGGGGGGGGGGGGGGGCTCCATAGGTACAACATTTGTAGTTTGGTGGGGAGAGTGAAAACTGATCTGGCAAGGTGGGATGGTCTCCCTGTGTCACTGGCAGGTCGGGTACAGGCGGGTAAAATGAACCTCTTGCGCGAGGTTGGGTCTGATGCTGCTGAAAGTGGTATATAAAGCACACCTCACAAGGGCAAGGATGAGCCGGCACTTTGAGGGGGTAGAAGATGTATGGAAAAGTTGCAGGGGTGGCCCCGCAAATTACGTGCATATACGTGGCGATTTCTGTTTATTTTCCAATGCCTGTCGATTTTCCTGACAATGACATTTTTCAGAGAGATTGAAGGAATGATTACCTCGTTCATATGGGGACGGAAGGGGGCCAAGTTAGAAAGGTGCTGCTACAGAGGGGAAGGCAGGGGGTTTGGGTCTTCCGAACCTGATGTATTATTACTGGGTGGCGAATGTGGTGAAAGTGCGGTGCTGGGTCAGAGGGGTTGATTCCCAGTAGGTCAGAATGGAGGAGAGTTTGTTTAGGGGGTTGCGATTGAAGGCACTAGCGACAACGCCGCTCCCGATGGCCCCGGGGAAATACTCAGGGAGTCTGGTAATAATAGCTTCATTGAGAATTTGGAGGCAGTTTCGGGTTGGGTGCAGGGTCAAGGGAAATGCCGATTCAGAGGAACCACAGATTTGAGCCAGGGAAGTGGGACGGAAACTTTCGGAAATGGGAGGAGAAGGGGATTAAGACACTAAAACATTTGTTTCTTGGGGGTCGGTTTGCAGCATTGAAGGAGCTGGGAGTGAAGTATGGGCTGGAGCAAAGGGAAATGTTTAGATACATGCAGGTTCGCAATTTTGCCAGGAAGGAGACACTGAGCTTACCTGTGGAGCCGGCCTTCACATTGCTGGAGGAGAGCTGACGACAGGGGGACTGGAGAAGGGGATAGTGTCGGCGGTTTACGGGGCTATTTTGGAAGAGGAGAAGGCACCACTGGAAGGGATCAAAGCAAAGTGGGAGGAAGAGTTGGGAGAGGTTATAGAGGAGGGGGTCTGGTGTGAGGTGCGCCAGAGAGTGAACGTCTCCACCTCGTGCGCGAGGTTGGGTCTGATACAGCTGAAAGTGGTATATAGAGCACACCTCACAAGGGCAAGGATGAGCCGGCTCTCTGAGGGGGTAGAAGATGTATGGAAACGTTGCAGGGGTGGCCCCGCAAATTACATGCATATTTTTAGTTCTGTCCGAAGCTGGATGATTACTGGAAGGAGGTTTTCAGGGTAATCTTTAAAGTGGCGCAGGTGAAACTGGACCAGGGCCATCGGTAGGCCATATTCGTGGTGTCGCACCGGCCGGAGTTGGAAACGGGAGCGGAGGCAGATGTTGTAGCCTTCGCCTCGTTGACCGCCCGAAAGCGAATCGTGTTGGGATGGTGAGCAGCCTCTCTCCACCCTGTGCCCTGGCGTGGCGGGGGGACCTGTTGGAATTCTTGACTCTTGAGAAGGTTAAATTTGAACTGAGGGGAAGGATGGAGGGGTTCTTGGGCATTATTCATTATGCACTTTCAAGAATTGGATAACATCGAACATTAGGTGGGGTGGTTGGGGACTATATGTGTTAATGGTGACTATGGCTGATTCCTTATTCCCTTCTGTTATTTGTTTATGTTAACGTGTGCAGTTCTGGTCACCTCATTATAGGAAGGATGTGGAAGCATTGGAAAGGGTGCAAAGGAGATTTACCAGAATGCTGCCTGGTTTGCAGGATAGGTCTTCTGAGGAAAGGTTGAGGGAGCTCGGGCGTTTCTCTTTGGAAGAGGAGCGGAAGAGGATGAGCAGCGACTTAATAGAGGATTATGAGGGGATAGATAGAGTGGACGTTCAGAGACTACTTCCTCGGGTGGATGTAGCTGTTACAAGGGGGCATAACTATAAGATTCAGGGTGGGAGATATAGGAGGGATATCCGAGGTAGGTTCTTTACTCAGAGCGTGGTTAGGGTGTGGAATGGACTGCTTGCTGTGATAGTGGAATCAGACACTTTCGGAACTTTCAAGCGGTTATTGGATAGGCACATGGAGCACACCAGAATGACAGGGAGTGGGATAGATTGATCTTGGTTTCGGACAATGCTCGGCACAACATTGAGGGCCGAAGGGCCTGTTCTGTGCTGTACTGCTCTATGTTCTAACATGCAGGCAGTTGTTTGGGGTTTTGTGGGAGGATGGGATTGTTGTTGATGATATGGGGATTGACAATATATTCGTTACTGCTTATTGTTTATTGTTGGTAGGTGCAAATTTGGGAGAAAATGTGAAAAAGGAGGAGAATAAAAATATATTTTTTTTAAATAAACGAGACGGGGTAGATCCTTGGGGGTTTGTGAACCCGGGGGAAGGAGTTTTCATTTTTTTTGCCAGTGCACAAGGTATACTCAAGGATTGACTTCTCAAGGATTTGATCTCTGAGGTAAGAGGTGTGGAATATTTTGCAGTGGTCGTTTTGGACCATGCACTGCATTGGGTGGATTTGAGGCTGGAGGCGGATTGGGCACAGTGTACTAGATGACGATTGGACGCGGGTTGCTGGCTGATCTTGGGTTCTGTGTTAAGATTTCTAGGGCCATAGGGGACTACGTGACATGGAACGAAAAGGGGGAGGTCTCGCCCTCTATGTTGTGGGAGGCATTATAAGGGGCGAGGCCATTTTGTACAAGTCTCACATAAATAGGGAGGCAAGGCAGGAGTTGGTGGATGAGATCTTGGTGGTGGTTAGGGTGATCCTGTGCCAGAGCTTTGGGCACGAGGAAGAAGCTGTAAATGCAATTTAACCTATTGTCAATGGACAGGGCGGTGTGTCAGCTGCGGGGGATAAAGGGGGCGGTGTGCAAGTATGGCGGGAACGCGAGTCACCTGTTTGCTCATCAGTTTAGGTGACAAGAAGCAGCTAGGGAGATTGTGTCGGTGCATGAGCCTGGGAGGGGATTGGTGTCTGCTCCAGAGAAGATTGAGGTGTTTCGGCCCTTCTACAAGGGGCTTTAAAAGTCGGAATGGCCGGATGATGAGCAAGAGATGTTGGGGTTCTTCAAGGGATTGGAGTTTCTTCAGGCAGTGGAGGAATTTTGGGGTAGGTGGATTGGCTATGCTAAATTGCCCTTAGTGTCCAAATAAAAGGTACGGTAAAATGGGGTTACATGGATAGAGTAGAGGTGTGGGCTAAGGTAGAGGTGTGGGCTTAGGTAGGATGCTCTTTCCAAGGGCAGGTGCAGCTTGATGAGCCGAATGGCCTCCTGCACTTTAAATTCTGTGAGATTTGGAGGCGCTGTTGGGATTCGAGGAGGTGTGTATGGCATTGGGGAAGATGCAGGCTGGGAATTCCTGGTAGAATTTTATAAGAAGTTTGAGAATCAGTTGGCCCCATTAATTCTGGGATGCATGATAGAATCATAGAATTTACAGTGCAGAAGGAGGCCATTCGGACAATCGAGTCTGCAGAGGCCCCTGTAAAGAGCATCCAATCCTTTAACTCCATCTAACCTTTTTGGACACTACGGGCAATTTAGCATGGCCAATCCACCTAACCTGCACATCTTTGGACTGTGGGAGGAAACAGGAGCACACGGAGGAAACCCATACAGACACTGGAACAACATGCAGACTCCGCACAAACAGTGACCCAAACCGGAATCGAACCTGGGACCCTGGAGCTGCGATGCAACAGTACTAACCACTGTGCTACCGTGCCATCCACAATTATTCACTGTCATGGGGTTCCCTTATTGAAATGCTGGGCCAGGCTTCTATCTCCCCCTTCTAAAGAAGGGTAAGGATCCCAAGGATTGTGGGTCGTATTGGCCGATTTCTCTGCTTAATGTGGATGCAAACCTTCTAACTAAGGTTTTGGTGCTAAGGTTGGAGTCGTGCCTCCTGGAGGTTGAGGGAGAGGACCAGTTGGGTTTTGTCAAGGGCAGGATGCTGTCGTCTAATGTGAGGTGGTTACACAATGCTGTTCTTGCACTGGAGATAGAGCTAGAGCCAGATATAATTGTGTCGTTGGACTCAGAAAAGGTCTTTGATAGGGTTGATTGGAGATGCTTGTTTACGGTTCTCGAGAAGTTTTGGTTCGGGCCTGGGTTTGTGTCGTGGGTGTGGTTGTTGTACAAGGCACCGACATCTAGTGTGCGAACTAACAACATATCTTGGGCCCTTTAGGTTGAAGAGGGGGACAAGGCAGTATTGTCATATGTCCCTGTTGTTGTTTGCATTGGCAATTGAGCCATTGACAATTGCCTTGAGGGCCTCGGACAAGTAGAGAGGGATTGTGAGGGGGAAGTGGAGCACAGGGTCTTTGTATGCTGATGATCTTTTATTGTGGGTTAAGGACTTTTTTTGGAGTATCAGTTTGCTGACGGGGAGGAACTGAGGGAGAAGGTAGGCCTTGTTGGGATGTATATGTTTAGGTACTTTCAGGGCATGATTGGGTCCGGCGAGCGTTCCCAACATTCCCGGTGGCGCTGCCATCCGCTTTGCTGGAGAGAATTGTTTCATGTGCAGGGTCGGAGGAGGGCAGCACATCTGGGATATATGGACGGAGCATGGGGGAAGAGCAGTTATTGGTGGGGAGGTGAAGGTTAGGGGGGGGAAGAGAAGAGGGGTCCCATTTTGGAGGAGGCGTGGTGTGATTTCTCCGTAGAATGAATACTATGTCATCCTGCACAAGGTTAAGTTTGATTCAGCTTAAGGTGGTGTTCAGGGTGTACCAAGTCCAGAATAAGTCGGTTTCTTTGAAGAAGTTGAGGATAAGGCGTGAGTGGTGCTTGAGCGGACCAGCAAACCATGTGCACATGTTCTGGTCCTGCCCTGAATTGGTGAGTTTTTAGGGACCATTTTTAACACAGTATTGGGAATTTTAAATGTGGAATTGGAGCCCTGTCCGTTAATTGCGATATTTGGGGTGTCAGACTAACTGATCTGAAGATGGGAGTGATGGCAACGCTTTACAAAGAGCAAAGAAAAGTTTAGCACAAGAAGAGGCCCTTCTGCTCTCCAAGCCTGTGCTGACCATGCTGCCTGTCTAACCTAAAACCTTCTACACATCCGGACTCATTATCCCTCTATTCCCATCCTATTCATTCGGAATGTCTACTCTGTCCATGCCCCCCATAATTTTGTAGACTTCTATCAGGGTCACCCCTGATCTCCGTTGTTCCAGTGAAAACAACCATGTATATTCACCCTCTCCTCATAATTGATGCATTCCATACCAGCCAATACACTGGTAAACCTCTTCTGTACCTTCTCCAAAGCCTCCACATTCTTCTAGTAATGTGGCAATCAGAATTGAACACTATATTCCAAGTGTGGCTTGATTCCATTCAGCTGCAACATGGCTTGCCAATTTTTATACTCAACCGATGAAGGCAAGCACACCATTCTTAAGGGTTCTGCCATTTATTGTATGATGCGACCATCAATTCACTCAAGGACACGAGTAGAAGTAAACTGTGGCTTTAATTGACTTACAACTGAGCCTGCCTGCGACTAGCTGAACTGAAGGCAGGTTCGCAAGACCGCAGCACTTTATACTTCCGGTTGTGGCTGGAGCCATTGGCAGTGACAAGGGCGGAGCCCTGTACATGCTCCTCATCTCCCCCTGTGGGCCGAGCCGCGCAACGGCTCACAGATGGAGCCCACAGGGACACAGTAGTATACAGCGTGAATTTATATTATACATTCACCCCCTGTTAAAATAATCAAGTCCGGCTGGGGTGACGGGTCAATAAGTTGAGTCGGTCCGGTGCTCGAATCGTTCGCTGGGACCGGCGGAGCACCGGAGTTGCAGCCGCTTCGGATGGCTGTGTGCTGATGTCCGGTGTGAATCCGAGGGTGGACTCCGGGGGTGGTTCTTTCCGAGCTTCGTTCCTGACCGGTGTGACGGGTGAAAGGGGGCGCAGGAAACCTGTAGGTGCAGGGGCGGAGGACGTGGGGGGTTGGGTGGGGTGTGGTGTGGTGTGAGGGTTACCTCGGCGGTAGTGGTAGTAGTAGTGGTGGATCCTGCAGGCGCCATGTCCCAGAGGGAAACGGTGTCCTGTCGGCCATCGGGGTGCTCGATAAATGCGTAGTGGGGGTTTGAATGTAATAGTAGGACCCTCTGTACCAGCGGATCTGTTTTATATGTCCGGACGTGCTTCCGAAGGAGGACAGGGCCCGGTGTCCTCAATCAGGATGGAAGCGAGGCCCCCGTGGTAGTGCCCCTAGGTAAAACAAATAATCGCTCGTGAGGAGTCTGATTAGTGGCCGTACACAGGAGGGACCTAATTGCATGGAGCGCGTCGGGGAGGACCTCCTGCCAGTGGGAGGTCGGGAGATTCCTGGACCGTAGGGTCAGTCGGACGGTCTTCCAGACCATCGCGTTCTCCCTCTCCACCTGCCCGTTCCCCCGGGGTTATAGCTGGTAGTCCTGCTCGAGGCGATATCCTTGTCGAGCAGGTAGTGGCACAGCTCGTCGCTCATGAAGGACGAACCCCTGTCGCTGTGGACATAGTTAGGGAAACCAAACAGGGTGAAGACACTGTGCAGGGCTCTGATGACTGTATGGGAGGTCATATTGGGGCACAGGATGGCAAACGGGAAGCGAGAGAATTCATCTATGAAGTTAAGGAAATAAACATTACGGTTGGTCGAGGGAAGGGGCCCTTTGAAATCGATACTCAGGCGTTCAAAGGGCCGGGATGCCTTTACCAGGTGGGCCTTGTCTGGTCTATAGAAGTGTGGTTTACACTCCACGCAGACCGGGCAATTCCTGGTGACAGCTTTAACCTCCTCAGTGGAGAAAGGCAGATTGCGGGCCTTGACGTAGTGGTCGAGCCGGGTGACCCCCGCGGGACAGGGCATATTTGGGAGCTCGTTGAGCTTCCCTGGACGGTATACGATATCATAATTATAGGTGGAGAGTTAGATCCTCCACCTCAAGATTTTGCCCCGCTGCAAGTAATTGAACATAAAGGCAACCGATCTCTGGCCGGTGATGACCAGCATGACCTGCGAGGTAGTGCCTCCAGTGCCGCACGGCTTCCACAATGGCTTGGGCTTCCTTTTTGACTGAGGAGTGTCGAAGTTCCGAAGCGGAGAGGGTTCGGGAGAAGAACGTTACTGGCCTACCTGCCTGGTTCAGAGTGGCAGTGAGAGCGACCTCTGAGGCGTCGCTCTCCACCTGAAATGGGACGGATTCATCCACCGCCCGCATGGCGGCTTTGGCGATGTCCTCCTTAATGCAGTTGCAGGCCTGGAGGGCCTCGGCTGACAGTGGGAAGAGTGTGGTCTTAAATAGTGGGTGGGCTTTGTCCGCATACTGGGAGACCCACTGGGCGTAGTAGGAGAAAAATCCGAGGCATCTCGTGAGGGCCCTGCAACAGTGAGGGAGAGGGAGTTGTAAGAGTAAGGGAGTTGCATACGGTCAGGGTCAGGTCCTAGGACCCCGTTTTCCACGACGTAGCCGAGGATGGCTAGTCTGGTTGTGCGGAAAACGCATTTTTCCTTATTATATGTGAGGTTGAGTCTTTGGGCGGTTTGGAGAAATCGGTGGAGGTTGGCGTCGTGGTCCTGCTGGTCATGGTTGCAGATGGCGACGTTATCCAAGTACGGAAACGTAGCCCGCAGCCCGTACTGGTCCACCATTCGGTCCATTGCTCGTTGGAACACCGAGACCCCATTCGTGATGCCAAAGAGGACCCGGAGGAAATGGAAGAGGCAGCCGTCTGCCCCAAACGCCGTGTAGTTGCGGTTCTCCGGGTGGATTGGGAGCTGGTGGTTTGCAGACCTCAGATCCACTGTGGAGAAGATCTGGGCGATCTGATTTACCATGTCTGCAATCCGGGGAAGGGGGTACGCATCGAGGTGCGTGAACCGGTTAATAGTCTGGCTGTAATCAACCACTTTTCCCCGGTCTTGACAACCACCACCTGAGCTCTCCAGGGGCTGTTACTGGCCTCTATGACTCCCTCACATAAGAGCCGCTGGACTTCGGCTCTAATAAATACCCTGCCCTGCAGGCTATACCTCCTGCTGCGAGTGGCCACTGGTTTGCAGTTAGCGGTGAGATCAGCGAAGAGTGGAGGGGGGTCGATTTTTTGTGTTGCTGAACTGCATATAGGGAGAGGGGGAAGGGGTCCGCCGAAGCTGAGTGTTAGGCTCCTGAGGTTACACTGACAATCGAGTCCGAGTAGGAGAGGGGCGCAGATGTCTGGGAGTACATACAATTGGAGTAGTTGGCGCCCTGTATCGTTAGTGTTGCAACAGTGCGCCCTTGTATGTGGACAGAGTGCGACCCCGAGGCGAGGGAGACAGTTTGCTGTGTTGGAAATATCGGGAGCGAGCAGCGTCTTACCAGGTCTGGGTGAACGAAGCTCTCGGTGCTCCCGGAGTCGAAGAGGCACGGTGTCTTATAACCGTTGACTTGAACTGACATCATGGAGCTTCTGAGGTGCTTTGGCCGCGACTAGTCCAAAGTGACTGCGCTGAGCTGCACGTAGTCGGTGGCATGGTCAGCGGTGCTGGAGTGGCCCCGTGATGACTGTCCGTGGAGGTCGTAGTCGTCGATTTGCATATCGGGTGATGGCCAAGATGGCGGCCCCCGTTGATCGCATGTGGCCGGCTGTGTGGGGGAGGGTTGCCAAGATGGCGGCCCCCATGAGTCGCACATCGTGCGGAGGCGGCAGACACGCTGCCACATTGCGGAGTCTGCTGGTCTGTGAGTTGGAGGGGCGATTGTTCTGGGTAGCGTTCCAGTTGGAGTTTTTAGTTTTTGTCAGGCATAACTTCGCAAAGTGTTCTTTCCGCCTGCAGCTGCTGCAGGTCGCGTTGCAGGCCGGGCAGTGCTGCTGGGGGTGTTGGGGCTGGCCGCAAAAGTGGCACAATATCCCTCCGTGGTGGGCGGGTGGCCGCGCGGCGCAAGCCTGGGGTAGTCTCTGGTCGGGGGTCCACAATGGGGTCGCGTGGTCGGCTGGGAACGAGTTTAAGCTTTGAAAAGCGACCTAACGAGGTCGCTAGTGTTACCGTGTCCTCCAGGTTCTGGGACCCTTTTTCGAGGAGACGCTGGCGCACATAGTTAGACCGGACCCCTGCAACATACACATCTCAGACGGGTAGTGCTGGGAGGCTGTCACAGCCTGGAAGTTACATTCTCGTGCTAGAGCTTTCCGGTCGCGCAGGTAGTCTTCTAGCGATTCTGCAGGGCGCTGGCGGCGGGTTGTAAAAATATGCCGCCCGTGAACCTCATTTACGTGCCGCATGTACAGGCGGTCGAGTATCGCGAGGGCCTCGGTGTACGAGTCGGTACTATCAAGTTGAGTTGAAATACGATGGCTCACCCGTGCGTGTAGAAGACTGAGTTTCTGTTCTTCAGTAACAGCGGAGGTAGTCGACGCAGCCAGGTAGGCCTTGAAGCACCAAAGCCAATGCAGAAATATTTCCTAAGCTTCTGTGGCCTGTGGATCAAGTTCTAGTCGATCAGGTTTGAGGGCTGATTCCATGGTAGTTTTTTTAAGTCGATTAAATTGATACGACTATCAATTCACTCAAGGATACAATTAGAAGTAAACTGTGGCTTTAATCGACTTACAACAGCCTGCCTGCAACTAGCTGAACTGAAGGCAGGCTCGCAAGACCGTAGCACTTTATACTTCCGGTTGTGGGTGGAGCCAAGGGCGGAGCCCTGTACATGCTCCTCATCTCCCCCTGTGGGCAGGGCCGCGCAACGGCTCACAGATGGAGCCCACAGGGACACAGTGGTATACAGTGTGAATTTATATTATACATTCACCACATTGTATATTTCCTACCTGTATTAGACCTTCCAAAATGCATCACCTCACGTTTAGAACATAGAACATTACAGTGCAATACAGGCCCTTCGGCCCTCGATGTTGCGCCAACCTGTGAAACCAATCTAAAGCCCATCTACACTATTCCATTATCATCCATATGTTTATCCAATGGCCATTTAAATGCCCTTAATGTTGGCGAGTCCACAACTGTTGCAGACAGGGCATTCTACGCCCTTACAACTCTCTGAGTAAAGAACCTACCTCTGGCATCTGTCCTATATCTATCTCCCCTGAACTTTTTTAGAACAGTACAGCACAGAACAGGCCCTTCGGCCCTCAATGTTGTGCCGAGCAATGATCACCCTACTTAAACCCACGTAACCCGTATACCTGTAACCCAACAATCCCCCCATTAACCTTACACTATGGGCAATTTAGCATGGCCAATCCACCTAACCCGCACATCTTTGGACTGTGGGAGGAAACCGGAGCACCCGGAGGAAACCCACGCACACACGGGGAGGACGTGCAGACTCCACACAGACAGTGACCCAGCCGGGAATCGAACCTGAGACCCTGGAGCTGTGAAGCATTGATGCTAACCACCATGCTACCGTGAGGCCCCTAAAGCTACTTAAAGCTATGTCCCCTCGTGCTCGCCATCACTATCCAAGGAAAAGGGCTCTCACTGTCCAACCTATTGTTTGTCTGTGTTGTGTGCATGGGCAGAGGGTGAGACAGTCAAAGGGGGTAATAGGTGTTAACTTATTGTTATCCAGTTATTTACTGCACATTCCATTATAGTGTTTGGCATAAATAGACAGTAATTGTGTTACAACTTACAAACCTGATGACTGTAATTATTGGGCAGCAAAGGGCCAAAGAATTTGGGTATTCTTGGAGGAATTATTGTTAATTCACTTGTGTTGTGACTCCAGGGCATGTGGGCTGGAATTGACTGCGTACTTGCCCAGGGTGTCATAACACAATCTAAACCCCGAGATTAGATTTCAATTTGTAGTTCAATCCCCGGTATCCATGATTCTAAACATATAAACCGTCAAATCCGCAACCAGATTCCAGACTATAATTCATCGTTGGATATTACAGTCTGTAATTAACTCCGGAATGTTCTGTTGCAGCGAAGAAATTCGGTGATGACCAGTTATTGCGCATATTACAGACCCATCGCCATGGTGAACTGATTGAGAGAAAGCAACTCTACAGTTAACCCCCAAAGCTTCAAAACCACACAACTACCAGCAGTGAGATTGTTGGCTAATTTTTTTACCTGATAAAAACTATTGAATGTGAACGGCCATGTTGGATTGTCCCTTTAAGAAGGGAATGGGCTAAAAATGCAGAAGAACCTCATGTGATCATATCCAGTTGTTCAACTGGTTTTTTATTACCAGGATCTCCAAATGTCTTCCTTCCTTGATTATCACCATCTATAATTACTAAGTATTATATATCAATAACACTTTTGTTGACCACAAATGAGTCTGAAACGAGTTGATAAAAAAGCAATTTTGATTTATTGCAACGCAAAGGTATTTACAATATACATTTGTCTGGATTAAACCCCACCTGCCATCTCTCCGCCCACTTCTCCCATTTATTTATATCCTGCTGCATCCTCTGACAGTCCTCATCACTATCCGCAATTAGCTTTTGCCTCATTGCTGGCTCGGCCGTGGATCCTGTTGATTTGGTGACATGTGGCACCGCCCGGTGCCGCAGCATGGCTGAGTGACTCAATTAAGTTTTTGCTTCTTGAGAGAAGGGAGCAATTGATGGCATCTATTTATTTTGCATTTTAGGGACCTGGTTACTGTGAACTGCTGGGGCGTAGGGGGGGGGGCAATCTATTGGGTAGTGGGGTTTTGGTTCTTGGTTTGGTATGGTTTATTGAGGTTGTTGATATATGGGTTGATTTGCATATTTTGTACAAAATATTAAAACTTAATAAAAATCTCAGTAAGCTCTTTAGTTGCCTTAATGGACCCTGTGGGTCGACACAGCTCCCACTCATGTGCATGACCACCGCCTCAATATTGTACGTATGCGCAGTGGTGGCGGAACGCACACGTGATGTCATTTTGCGCAATTTTATGTGCATTTGGGTCAGGCACAAGTCCAACCTCAGAATATAAAATTCAGGCCAAGAACTAAAGAAAATGGATTTGGAGTAGACTGTACGGCCCTTCTAAGAAGAAGCTAAGTTTTAACCATTGTATAATGCATGTGATTGTTCCTCTCAATAAAAAACAGATTGGACTTTTGTCAGAAAACGACAAAGGCCAAGAAAAGCGGTGTTGAAGATGCTGACAGCAATGGTGTCATTTTCCACTGTAATAAACATATGTAGTTCGCATGCAAAGTAGTATGACTTGTAAATTATTTGTAAATATGGTATTAGTCTTGTAATTTGAGGTATAAGAATTACATGATGTGTAATCAAGGACACAACGACATAAAAGATAGCTCAGATTTAGAGAAAATTTACAGAAGCAAGTACACAATTTGTCCATAATTAACCAAATCAACTTTTTCTCATTATACAGTTTGATTACCCTTTGGTCTTTAGTTTGGGTTGCATGCTTAAGCTCCATCAAATTACAATGCCACACTATTATAGTGTCATAGGAAATAAATACAACTGAAACTGGATTAAAGCAAAGCAGTGACATCATAGTACTATGTGAGGTCATAATTCCTAAATGCATTCATAATAACATGTTATAATACTCCATTTTGCATCACTGGGGGAGTGTCTGGGGGGTTGGGGGGGGTTGACTTCAAAAGTACAGCAAAAACTGCAGTCACCATGGAAGCCTTCACGTTTTATTTCACCTTGTTTTCCATTCTCATATCTTTGCCTTCGGGTAGGAAGAATCGTATATTTATTTGTGCAATTAGCTGTCAACTATTGATCTGCAGATTTTTTTATTTTTCTTCTACAGCTAAGGATGTTTTGCAATCTTAAAAGAGCAATATAAATACAAATCGTGTTACTGTTGTTTTTATTAAGGATCTTGTTCGTATGGAATAAAAATGGTAAATTCAACGCATGAGAAAATAATCAAGGGTTTTTTCTGTAGTGAAGTAAAAATTGGTATACTTTAATTGTAATTAATGATAGCGTAATAATAATTATAATTAATAATATAAACTTAGACCACAAAAGCAGTTGAATCAACCATTGTATTTGCTGACTGTCTAACTATCTGGCTGTCTCCCCCGACAGTCCACTCTCTTCAAATATTCATCCAGATTTCCGTTAAAAATGTGCAGTCGTCTCCATTTTGATTAATCACAGTAGCAAAGGAGTATAATGATCCAACAACTGTATCAAGAAATTTTTTCTCACATTAGGATAATTTAAAACTCCTGACTTCTGCCTCATCAAGTCATAACTTGCTTGCTGTTGTATGCTGTGCCCTTTTATGGAAAACTAAAATGGTATTTGTTTTTTTTTAGTGTTTTACCTACCTGTACTATAATAGAAAAATTGATGTGCGTTGCACCATTTGTTGCAGTTGAAACAAATGAAAAATACATTAAGTTTGAAAAGGAAAAATTGGATCAGATGGTATTTAGGTCCACTGCGGCTGCATATGCGCGCGCACACACACACACACACACACGAGTGGTTTTGTAACATTGTAACGTCCACTCCCTTTTACATCGCAAAATAAATGTGTGATAAGGAAAAAGGAAGAGGATTCAGGGCACAACCACAATGGAACAGTATCGGTTTCAGTTTTATGTGTCCAGAGTCTGGAGTCATCAATCAAACTGCAGTTAGCAGTTCTGTTGAGGGTCCGAGATCTTTTTTGCTGCCATTGACTGGATGGTAGACAGCGCAGACTCTTGCCTGGAATTCTGTTCACTTTGCTGGCCAAATAGAAACTGCCAGAGGCAAGTTCCAACAGACGTTATCACAGTGCACCTTGAGGAGAGGAAGATTATGTGACACCTATGGTAGTCACCACTGATGTATATATTAGGTGATTTGTGGTAAGACCCCTGTATTTCAGGAATGGGGGTAGTTCCTTGCCTGCTGGCTCTGCCCAGTAGGCGGAATATAAATATGCGTGCTCCTCGTACAGCAGCCTTTACGCCAGCTGCTGTAGGAGGCCACACATCTTAGTGTATTAAAGCCTTGATTGCATCCAACTCTCGTCTTTGTGTAATTGATTGTGCATCAATTTAATACACTAAAATTTTGAGAGGATGGACCTCCGCATCAAGCCGGATCGCCTGAAGCTGGATCTGCAATCAGGCAACACCAAAAAGGACTTTGAACATTGGCTGGCCTGTTTCGAAGCTGACATCAGGTCTGCACCAGACCCTATCCCGGAAGCTCAGAAGATTCAGATCCTCTATACACGGCTGAGCTCCAAGGTCTTTCCGCTTATCCAGGACTCGCCGACCTACGACGACGCCATGTCGCTACTGAAAGAAAACTATGCTCAGCGGACTAACACACTTTACGCCAGACACATCGTTTCCACTCGTTGTCAATTCCCTGGTGAGTCAGTAGAAGATTTCTGGTGTGCTCTAATCCCCCTAATCAGAGACTGTGACTGTCAGGCCATCACGGCCATGGAACACTCGAATTTGCTTATGAGGGACACTTTTGTTACAGGGATAAGGTCAAATTACATCCGCCAGCGCCTCTTAGAAGGGGCCAGGCTCGACCTTCCAGCAACCAAAAAGCTTGCGCTCTCACTGACGATCGCATCGCGCAACATCCAGGCCTACACCCCCGGCTGAGCGGCCCCCTCCTACGCATCGTGGACTCTGCAGACGGCCGCCCCATCGGGGACCCCACTCAGCCAACCCCACGCCTGTGCTGCGCGCCTGCCGGCCAACCCCGGGGGCCCCAGATGTTACTTCTGTGGGCAGCCAGAACACCCCAAACAATGTTGCCCGGCCCAGAGCACCCTTTGTAAGGCCTGGGGCAAGGAGGGGCACTTTGCTGCGGTGTGCCAGGCCCGCTTAGTCGCCACTATTGTTCCGAACCCCCCCCCCCCCCGGCCATCGTACGGCCAGTGAGCACCGCCATCTTCCCCTCGGACCACGCACGGCCAGTGGGCGCCACCATCGTTCCCTCTTTGGACCACGTGCAGCCCATGGGTGTCGCCATCTTGTTCAGCCCCCACCACGTGCAGCCCGTGGGCGCCGCCATCTTGTTCTCCCCAGGAGCCCCAAGCGCCGCCATCTTGTCTTCCCCACGACACGTGCGGCCCATGGGCTCCACCACCGCACCAGGACCCATGCCTCCTGAGCACCCCATCGCCTTCCACTATCGACGACTAGCCGCGTCTCGCCTCGGTCACGATTGACCAGTCTCGCCCACACAACCTAGCAACCGCCTCTACAAATGTGAAAATCGATGGGCACGAGATCTCCTGTCTGCTGGACTCCAGGAGCACCGAGTGCTTCATTCATCCTGATACGGTAAGGCGCTGCTCCCTTGTACACCCCGCCAATCAGAGAATCTCCCTGGCCTCCGGGTCCCACTACATGGCGATCCGGGGATACTGCATAGCCACTCTCACTGTCCAGGGCGTGGAGTTTACCGGCTTCCGACTCCACATCCTCCCCAACCTTTACGCTGCCTTACTACTCGGCCTGGACTTCCAGTGCAACCTCCAGAGCTTAACATTGAAATTCGACGGGCCCCTACCACCCCTCACTGTGTGCGGCCTCACGACCCTAAAGGTCGACCTACCTTCCCTATTTGCAAACTTAACCCCCGATTGTAAACCCATTGCCACCAGGAGCAGATGGTACAGCTCCCAGGACAGGACCTTCATCAGGTCCGAAGTCCAGCCACTGCTCCGGGAAGGCATCATTGAGGCCAGAAACAGCCCCTGGAGAGCCCCAGTGGTAGTGGTGAAAAATGGGGAGAAATGCAGAATGGTCGTGGACTTCAGCCAGACCATCAATAGTTACATGCAGCTCGATGCGTACCCCCTCCCACGCATATCTGATGTGGTCAATCAGATTGCACAGTACCAGGTCTTCTCAACTGTGGACCTAAAATCCACCTACCACCAGCTCCCCATACCTGAGGCGGACCGCCCATACACTGCCTTCGAGGCAGATGGCCGCCTCTACCACTTTCTCAGGGTTCCCTTCGGCGTCACCAACGGAGCCTCAGTTTTCCAACGGGAAATGGACCGAATGGTCGACCGGTACGGGCTGCGGGCCACCTTCCTGTACCTTGACAATGTCACCATATGCGGCCCACGATCAGCAGGACCATGACGCCAACCTTGCCAAATTTCTCCGCACCGCCACTCTCCTCAACCTAACTTACAACAAGGAGAAGTGTGCGTTTACATTGATTTACATAGAATGTACAGTGCAGAAGGAGGCCATTCAGCCCATCGAGTCTGCACCGGCTCTTGGGAAGAGCACCCTACCCAAGGTCAACACCTCCACCCTATCCCCATAACCCAGTAACCCCACCCAACACTAAGGGCAATATTGGACACTAAGGGCAATTTATCATGGCCAATCCACCTAACCTGCACATCTTTGGACTGTGGGAGGAAACCGGAGCACCCGGAGGAAACCCACGCACACACGGGGAGGATGTGCAGACTCCGCACAGACAGTGACCAAGCCAGAATCGAACCTGGGACCCTGGAGCTATGAAGCGATTATGCTATCCACAATGCTACCGTGCTGCCTGTTCAGCACAAACCGCTTAGCCATCCTCGACTATGTGGTCCAGAACGGAGTTCTGGGGCCCTATCCGGACCGCATGCGCCCCCTCATGGAACTGCCCCTCCCCCACTGCCCCAAGGCTCTCAAACGTTGCCTGGGGTTCTTTTCTTACAATGTCCAGTGGGTCCCAAATTATGCGGACAAGGCCCTTCCACTCATCCAATCAACTCTTTTCCCCTAATGGCCGAAGCTCACCAGGCCTTCAACCGTATTAAGGCCGACATCGCCAAGGCCGCGATGCACGCAGTCGACGAGACGTTACCATTTCAAGACGCAGTGACCACTGGCAGAGGGTACAGAGTTGGTGCCCTCGTCCGGAGCACCCTTAGAGAAGCTTAAAGAGAGGATTGGCAGCTTGTTCACCAGCATGAAATATGTTTGCAGCTCCCCTGCTCACCATTCATTGACTGGCAGGTAGCAAAGATACTATCTGCCCCATCCATCTCTTATACTGACAGGGCTTTCCTGAGGTCACAGCCAATGTCTTCATTTGCAGGTCCGAACCTCTGAATCTCTTCCTGAAGCTGCCTCTTCATGAGAGTCCCCACTCTCTGAATGAAGGAGGCCATGCTCTCTGTGTTAAGGATTAACACAATACTTATGCTCCGCTTGGACTCCTTTATGACAGAGATATTGGCATGCAGACCATTAGCTCTCCCTGCACATCCCGTTGGACATCCAGCATCTGCCGCCTGATGGATGACTGCAGAGGCATGTTATCTGCTTCGGACTCAGCATGGTCCTGGTGTCTAGCAGTGCTCCTCCTGTTAGTGCACTGGGACCTCTCTGCCTGCCAATTGCTCATACGAGCGTGATGAGCCAACAACCTAATGCCTACCGACGTGTGAATATCCACACTGATGCCTGGTTCAGAGAGCGGGCGTGACACTTGTGTAGGTGCGATGTCTTCCTCAGAGTTTAGTGGGGGGGGGGGGGGGGTCTCCTGGGTGCCTGGCGGCTCCTACGGATGGCATATCTCTGGAAGGAAGGCAAAATATTAAGTTAATTCAATCATAGAAATTGTATGGTAGGTGGGCTGAGGAGACCTGCATATTGCCATCTGCATTGGAGCTTCAATGGGTACTCTCGCTGCAACAGTTCAATTTCTGATGTGCAGTCCTCATAATGTTATCAGTACTCTTTGCACTCTCATCTGTGAACTGCATTCTTACCTTCATCTGAGATTCCCGCCTCACCATGACCGGAGAAGCGAGCTGACCAGTGGCATTCTCGGTCCTGTGGATCACTTTTATGTTTGGTGAAGATGTATTCCCATAACACCATAGTGTACCCTGCAGATCCTTGGACACTAAAGGGCAATTTATCATGGCCAATCCACCAAACCCACACATCTTTAGACTGTTCTTGGGCAGCATGGTAGCATGGTGGTTAGCACAATTGCTTCACAGCTCCAGGGTCCCAGGTTCGATTCCTGGCTTCGGTCACTGTCTGTGCGGAGTCTGCACGTTCTCCCCGTGTGTGTGTGGGTTTCTTCCGGATACTCCGGTTTCTTCCCACAGTCCAAAGATGTGCAGGTTAGGAATGGCCATGCTAAATTGCCCTTAGTGTCCAAAATTGCCCTTCGTGTTGGGTGGGGTTACTGGGTTATGGGGGTAGGGTGGAGGCGTGGGCTTGGATAGGGTGCTCTTTCAAAGAGCCGGTGCAGACTTGATGGGCCGAATGGCTTCCTTCTGCACTGTAGATTCTATGATTCTATTCTCTGATTCTGTCGGCGGAAACCGGAGCACCCGGAGGAAACCCACAATAATAATAATAGCTTATTGTCACAGGTAGGCTTCAATGAAGTTACTGTGAAAAGCCTAGTCGCTACATTCCGGCGCCTGGCCGTGGAGGCTGGTACGGGAAATGAGCCCGCGCTGCTGGCATTGTTCTGCATTACAAGCCAGCTGTTTAGCCCACTGTGCTAGACCAGCCCGTTAGTGCACTGGGACCGCTCTGCCTGCCAATTGCTCACTCGAGCGTGATGTTCCCTCAACACTGAACAAAGACATGGGGCGGGATTCTCCCCTACCCGGCGGGGCGGGGGTCCCGGCGTAGCGGAGTGGCGCCACCACGCCGACTGGCTCCAAAACTGGCACCAGCGGCCTTTGACGCCCGGCGCTGGGGCTGGCCGAAAAGCCTTCGCCGGTTCGCACATGCGGCGGTGGTGACGGCAGCTGCTGCTGACGTCACCACCGGCGCATGCGCGCTGGGGGATTCTCTTCCGCGTCAGCCATGGTGGAGGCCGTGGCGGCGGCGGAAGGGAAAGAGTGCCCCCACGGCACTGGCCCGCCCGCCGATCGGTGGGCCCCGATTGCGGGCCTGGCTACCGTGGGTGCACCCTCCGGAATCTGATCACCCCGGGGGCCCGCTCGCGCCGCCGATCCCGCCGCCACCATAGGTGGTTCAAACCTCGGCGGCGGGAGAGGCCTCCCAGTGGCGGGACTTCGGCCCATCACGGTCCGGAGAATCGCCGCTCGGTGTGGCGCGTTTCCCGCCCCCGCCAATTCCTGGGTGGCGGAGAATACCTGCCATGGCGGGGGCGGGATTTCCGGCGGCCCCGGGCGATTCTCCGACCCTGCTGGGGGTCAGAGAATTTCGGCCATAGGGAGAAGATTTCAGTTTTCAAGAGGTTAGAATTTGCATGAACCGGGAGCGGCCGCAGCAAAGAGGCTCCCGCAGGTACACGAAATTGCAGCTTTTTTCGGGGGGATTTCCGGCGGGTTTTTAAAAAAAAATTAAAGTCCCGTGAAATCGGCCCTGCCTCCCTCGCCCTGCCCAGGTGCCAAAACTCCGTTCCACGGAGCTGAAGAGAAAAAAAAACGAGAGAGATGGGGCTGGTCCTGGGGTGATGCACGTGGAAGAGGAGTGGGGATCGCAATAAGAAACAGCCTGAAACGGAACACGGAGAGGATAAGACAAAAACAAAAAAAATTTTATTCAACTTTTTTTTTCTCTGCTGAAAATTTTAAAATACTTTTTTTAAATTCCTTTTTATAAAAAAAAATTGTTTTTAAAAAGAAAAAAACTCTTGAAGGGGGGGAGGGGAAGGAAGAATTTATTTTGCACACCAAAACCCAGTAAAAAGAGAAAGGCACATAACAGAAATATGCCTGCAATTAATAATAAATCGGGGGGGGGGGGGTCGTGAGATGTAAGAAGGAGCAGCAGCAAAGGCAATGAAAAAGGTGCTACGGCCGTGCAGGCAGGCGGACCCATGAAGCGAGACGGAGGTTCAGGTGAACCAGGAAGCAGAAAAGAGCAGTGGAGCAGGAACAGGACATTGCGCGCCCCCCCCCCCCCCACCCCTTCCGTCCTCCCACACAGGGGGAGGAATGGAGAAGCCTGCTGAAAACGGAGATAAACGCCATAAAGGAGGAGATAAAAACGGAGATAAATGCCATGAGGGAAGCATTCAGGACGGAGCTCCACACAATGATGAAGGAGATGCTGGCGGAGACAATGGACAAAATGCAGCGAACCATCGATGGCCTGGAAAGGAAGGTGGAGACACAGGAGAAAACAATTCTGGAGTTGGAGAGGGCCGCCTCGGACCAGAGCGGCAGGATGGTAATTCAGCAAACCGAGGTCAAAAGGCTGGTAACGAAAGTGAAGGATCAGGAAAATAGGTCCAGACGGCAGAATGTTAAAATAATGGGTCTGCCAGAGGGGATGGAGGGCAGAGACCCAGCAGGCTACGTCACCCAAATGCTGGGCAAGCTAGTGGGAAGGGAGAAATTTCCAAACCCCCCCCCACCCCCAGAAATCGGCAGGACGCACAGGTCATTCGACCCAGGCCCAAAGCCGGGGAGCAGCCCAGAGCGATTATCGTGAAGCTGCACCAGTTCCAAGACACGGAAAAAATCCTAAAGTGGGGCCGGCAGATGAAATCGAGCATGTGGGAAGGGAAGATCATAAGGGTGTACCAGGACATTGGGGCGGACCTGGCCAAAAGAATGGCTGAATTCAACAAGGCCAAATCAGCACTCTACAAAAGTAATACAAAATTTGGGATGTTATTCCTGGCCAAACTGTGGGTAACATTTGAGGGGAAGGACCTGTTTTTTAACACCCCATTGGCAGCTGAGGAGTTCATTAGAGTGAACAAACTGGGGGAGGAACAGCCGCAATGGCCATCATGAAAGCGACGGGGATGGAAAAGAAAGGAAGAATCGGAACAAAGAGTGGAGGGCAGACCACAGAGACAATAAGATCACGAACTGTACACACGTGTTTGGTGTACTGCGCAGAACTGTGCTGACTCGTTCCCGGGCTCATTCCATCTCTCAATGCAATGGGGGGGGGGGGGAGCAGAACAAGGTAAATGAGTATGGTAGTCACCACTGTTGTGTGTGTATATATAAAGGCCTCAGCGGGCATGGTGCAGGGCGAAGAACCAAGATGGCGCCACAACCAGCCACTCGGGGGGGACAAAGGGGAGCCCTGGGGCCCGACTTCATGGTGAGAGCGGTGACCGCAGCCATTTTGGACGGCCTCCTAACAAAGGGAAACCCCGGAATGCAGGGGCGAATGAATTGTAGCTCCAGTATACAGGAGATTGAGAGTAGTGAGGTCATGAGTAAGGTTTCTAAGTTGCAGAAGTGTACCGGCAGGCAGAAAGGTGGTTCAAAGTGTGTCTACTTCAATGCCAGGAGCATCCGGAATAAGGTGGGTGAACTTGCGGCACCTGGGACTTCGATGTTGTGGCCATTTCGGAGACATGGATAGAGCAGGGACAGGAATGGTTGTTACAGGTGCCAGGGTTTAGATATTTCAGTAAGCTCAGGGAAGGTGGTAAAAGAGGGGGAGGGGTGGCATTGTTAGTCAAGGACAGTATTACGGTGGCAGAAAGGATGTTTGATGAGGACTCGTCTACTGAGATAGTATGGGCTGAGGTTAGCAACAGGAAAGGAGAGGTCACCCTGTTAGGAGTTCTCTATAGGCCTCCGAAAAGTTCCAGAAATGTAGAGGAAGGGATTGCAAAGATGATTCTAGATAGGAGTGAAAGTAACTGGGTAGTTGTTATGGGGGACTTTAACTTTCCAAATATTGACTGGAAATACTATAGCTTGAGTACTTTAGATGGGTCTGTTTTTGTCCAATATGTGTAGGAGGGTTTCCTGGCACAGTATGTAAATAGGCCAACGAGAGGCGAGGCCATATTAGATTTGGTACTGGGTAATGAACCAGGACAGGTGTTAGATTTGGAGGTAGGTGAGCGCTTCGGTGATAGTGACCACGATTCGATTATGTTTACTTTAGCGATGGAAAGAGATAGGTATATACCGCAGGACAAGAGTTATAGCTGGGGGAAAGGCAATTATGATGCGATGAGGTAAGACTTAGGATGCATCGGATGGGGAGGGAAACTGCAGGGGATGGGCACAATTGAAATGTGGAGCTTGTTCAAGGAACAGCTACTGCGTGTCCTTGATAAATATGTACTTGTCAGGCAGGGAGGAAGTGGTCGAGCGAGGGAACCGTGGTTTACTAAAGTAGTTGAATCACTTGTCAAGAGGAAGAAGGAGGCTCATGTAAAGATGAGACATGAAGGTTCAGTTAGGGCGCTCGAGATTTACAAGTTAGCAAGGAAGGACCTAAAGAGAGATCGAAGAAGAGCCAGGAGGGTACATGAGAAGTCTTTGGCAGGACATTGAAAACAGCGCGGGAGGAGAGACAGCCAGGACATTGAAAAGAGCGCGAGAGGTAAGACAGCCGGGACATTGAAAACAGCGCGAGAGGAGAGACAGCCGGGACATTGAAAAGAGCGCGAGAGGTAAGACAGCCGGGACATTGAAAACAGCGCGGGAGGAGAGACAGCCAGGACATTGAAAAGAGCGCGAGAGGTAAGACAGCCGGGACATTGAAAACAGCGCGGGAGGAGAGACAGCCAGGACATTGAAAAGAGCGCGAGAGGTAAGACAGCCGGGACATTGAAAACAGCGCGAGAGGAGAGACAGCCAGGACATTGAAAAGAGCGCGAGAGGTAAGACAGCTGGGACATTGAAAACAGCGCGGGAGGAGAGACAGCCAGGACATTGAAAAGAGCGCGAGAGGTAAGACAGCCGGGACATTGAAAACAGCGCGGGAGGAGAGACAGCCAGGACATTGAAAAGAGCGCGAGAGGTAAGACAGCCGGGACATTGAAAACAGCGCGAGAGGAGAGACAGCCGGGACATTGAAAAGAGCGCAAGAGGTAAGACAGCCGGGACATTGAAAACAGCGCGGGAGGAGAGACAGCCAGGACATTGAAAAGAGCGCGAGAGGTAAGACAGCCGGGACATTGAAAACAGCGCGGGAGGAGAGACAGCCAGGACATTGAAAAGAGCGCGAGAGGTAAGACAGCCGGGACATTGAAAACAGCGCGAGAGGAGAGACAGCCAGGACATTGAAAAGAGCGCGAGAGGTAAGACAGCTGGGACATTGAAAACAGCGCGGGAGGAGAGACAGCCAGGACATTGAAAAGAGCGCGAGAGGTAAGACAGCCGGGACATTGAAAACAGCGCGGGAGGAGAGACAGCCAGGACATTGAAAAGAGCGCGAGAGGTAAGACAGCCGGGACATTGAAAACAGCGCGAGAGGAGAGACAGCCGGGACATTGAAAAGAGCGCGAGAGGTAAGACAGCCGGGACATTGAAAACAGCGCGGGAGGAGAGACAGCCAGGACATTGAAAAGAGCGCGAGAGGTAAGACAGCCGGGACATTGAAAACAGCGCGGGAGGAGAGACAGCCAGGACATTGAAAAGAGCGCGAGAGGTAAGACAGCCGGGACATTGAAAACAGCGCGAGAGGAGAGACAGCCAGGACATTGAAAAGAGCGCGAGAGGTAAGACAGCTGGGACATTGAAAACAGCGCGGGAGGAGAGACAGCCAGGACATTGAAAAGAGCGCGAGAGGTAAGACAGCCGGGACATTGAAAACAGCGCGGGAGGAGAGACAGCCAGGACATTGAAAAGAGCGCGAGAGGTAAGACAGCCGGGACATTGAAAAGAGCGGGAGGGGACACATTGAGAGCGGCGGGGTGCCAGTGGGAGCAAAGATAATATAAGGCGGGAACCGGAAGTACGACCCGCGGACTTCTGGGAAGGATTTTCTCCTAGCCAATAAATTGTGGTGGAGAGGATACCCGAGACACTACACGTGTAGTGTCTCCCACCCGCCCTCCTCCTCTAACCTAATAATAAGACCCATTGGGGTGAGCAGGTAAGTGCTATATTATATTATTATTTTTTTATTTGTTTTATATTTGTTTACCAGAACTTGGTTGAAATTAAGTGGGATGGCAGGGAAGGTAGTGCAATGTTCCTCCTGCAGGATGTTTGAGGTGAGGGATGCTGTTAGTGTCCCTGCTGATTTTACCTGCAGGAAGTGCAGCCAGCTCCAGCTCCTACAAGACCGAGTTATGGTACTGGAGCTGGAGTTGGATGAACTTCGGATCATTCGGGAGGCAGAGGTGGTCATAGATAGGAGCTTCAGGGAAGTAGTTACACCAAAGACTGGAGATAGATGGGTAACTGTAAGAGGGACTGGGAAGAAGCAGACAGTGCAGGGACCCCCTGCGGTCGTTCCCCTGAGTAACAAGTATACCGTTTTGGATACTTGTGGGGGGGACGACTTACCAGGGGTAAGCCATGGGGTGCGGAACTCTAGCACGGAGTCTGTCCCTGTTGCTCAGAAGGGAAGGGGGGAGAGGAGCAGAGCATTAGTAATTGGGGACTCAATAGTCAGGGGCACAGATAGGAGATTTTGTGGGAGCGAGAGAGACTCACGTTTGGTATGTTGCCTCCCAGGTGCAAGGGTAAGTGATGTCTCGGATCGTGTTTTTCGGGTCCTTAAGGGGGAGGGGGAGCACCCCCAAGTCGTAGTCCACATTGGCACTAACGACATAGGTAGGAAAGGGGACAAGGATGTCAGGCAGGCCTTTAGGGAGCTAGGATGGAAGCTCAGAGCGAGAACAAACAGAGTTGTTATCTCTGGGTTGTTGCCCGTGCCACGTGATAGTGAGACGAGGAATAGGGAGAGAGAGCAATTAAACACGTGGCTACAGGGATGGTGCAGGCGGGAGGGATTCAGATTTCTGGATAACTGGGGCTCTTTCTGGGGAAGGTGGGACCTCTATAGACAGGATGGTCTACATCTGAACCTAAGGGGCACCAATATCCTGGGGGGGAGATTTGTTAGTACTCTTTGGGGGGGTTTAAACTAATTCAGCAGGGGCATGGGAACCTGGATTGTAGTTTTGGGGTGCGAGAGATTGAGAGTAGAGAGGTCAGGAGCACAGATTTGACTTCGCAGGAAAGCGGCAGTGTTCAGGTAGGTGGTTTGAAGTGTGTCTATTTCAATGCCAGGAGTATACGAAATAAGGTAGGGGAACTGGCAGCATGGGTTGGTACCTGGGACTTCGATGTTGTGGCCATTTCAGAGACATGGATAGAGCAGGGACAGGAATGGTTGTTGCAGGTTCCGGGGTTTAGGTGCTTTAGTAAAGTCAGAGAAGGGGGCAAAAGAGGGGGAGGTGTGGCACTGCTAGTCAAGGACAGTATTACGGTGGCAGAAAGGGTGCAAGATGGGGACTCTTCTTCCGAGGTAGTATGGGCTGAGGTTAGAAACAGGAAAGGAGAGGTCACCCTGCTGGGAGTTTTCTATAGGCCACCTAATAGTTCTAGAGATGTAGAGGAAAGGATGGCGAAGATGATTCTGGAAAAGAGCGAAAGTAACAGGGTAGTTGTTATGGGAGACTTTAACTTTCCTAATATTGACTGGAAAAGATATAGTTCGAGTACATTGGATGGGTCGTTCTTTGTACAATGTGTGCAGGAGGGTTTTCTGACACAATATGTTGACAGGCCAACAAGAGGTGAGGCCACTTTGGATTTGGTTTTGGGTAATGAACCAGGCCAGGTGTTAGATCTGGAGGTAAGTGAACACTTTGGAGACAGTGACCACAATTCGGTGACCTTTACATTAGTGATGGAAAGGGATAAGTATACCCCGCAGGGCAAGAGTTATAGCTGGGGGAAGGGCAATTATGATGCCATTAGACATGACTTAGGATGTGTAGGTTGGAGAAGTAGGCTGCAAGGGTTGGGCACACTGGATATGTGGAGCTTGTTCAAGGGACAGCTATTGCGTGTTCTTGATCAGTACGTACCAGTCAGACAGGGAGGAAAGGGTAGAGCGAGGGAACCGTGGTTTACCAAAGAAGTGGAATCTCTTGTTAAGAGGAAAAAGGAGGCCTATGTGAAGATGAGGCGTGAAGTTTCAGTTGGGGCGCTTGATAGTTACAGGGAAGCGAGGAAGGATCTAAAGAGAGAGCTAAGACGAGCAAGGAGGGGACATGAGAAGTCTTTGGCAGGTAGGATCAAGGAAAACCCAAAAGCTTTCTATAGGTATGTCAGGAATAAAAGAATGACTAGGGTAAGAGTAGGGCCAGTCAAGGACAGTGGTGGGAAGTTGTGTGTGGAGGCTGAGGAGATAAGCGAGATACTAAATGAATACTTTTTGTCAGTATTCACTCAGGAAAAAGATAATATTGTGGAGGAGAATGCTGAGACCCAGGCTATTAGAATAGATGGCATTGAGGTGAGTAGGGAGGAAGTGTTGGCAATTCTGGACAAGGTGAAAATAGATAAGTCCCCGGGGCCTGATGGGATTTATCCTAGGATTCTCTGGGAAGCCAGGGAAGAGATTGCTGAGCCTTTGGCTTTGATTTTTAGGTCATCATTGGCTACAGGAATAGTGCCAGAGGACTGGAGGATAGCAAATGTGGTCCCTTTGTTCAAGAAGGGGAGTAGAGATAACCCCGGTAACTATAGGCCGGTGAGCCTAACATCTGTGGTGGGTAAAGTCTTGGAGAGGATTATAAAAGATACGATTTATAATCATCTAGATAGGAATAATATGATTAGGGATAGTCAGCATGGTTTTGTGAAGGGTAGGTCATGCCTCACAAACCTTATCGAGTTCTTTGAGAAGGTGACTGAACAGGTGGACGAGGGTAAAGCAGTTGATGTGGTGTATATGGATTTCAGTAAAGCGTTTGATAAGGTTCCCCACGGTCGGCTATTGCAGAAAATACGGAGGCTGGGGATTGAGGGTGATTTAGAGATGTGGATCAGAAATTGGCTAGTTGAAAGAAGACAGAGAGTGGTGGTTGATGGGAAATGTTCAGAATGGAGTTCAGTTACGAGTGGCGTACCACAAGGATCTGTTCTGGGGCCCTTGCTGTTTGTCATATTTATAAATGACCTAGAGGAGGGAGCAGAAGGATGGGTAAGTAAATTTGCAGACGACACTAAAGTCGGTGGAGTTGTAGACAGTGCGGAAGGATGTTGCAGGTTACAGAGGGACATAGATAAGCTGCAGAGCTGGGCTGAGAGGTGGCAAATGGAGTTTAATGTGGAGAAGTGTGAGGTGATTCACTTTGGAAAGAATAACAGGAATGCGGAATATTTGGCTAATGGTAAAATTCTTGGTAGTGTGGATGAGCAGAGGGATCTCGGTGTCCATGTACATAGATCCCTGAAAGTTGCCACCCAGGTTGATAGGGTTGTGAAGAAGGCCTATGGTGTGATGGCCTTTATTGGTAGAGGGATTGAGTTCCGGAGCCATGAGGTCATGTTGCAGTTGTACAAAACTCTAGTACGGCCGCATTTGGAGTATTGCGTACAGTTCTGGTCGCCCCATTATAGGAAGGACGTAGAAGCTTTGGAACGGGTGCAGAGGAGATTTACCAGGATGTTGCCTGGTATGGAGGGAAAATCTTATGAGGAAAGGCTGATGGACTTGAGGTTGTTTTCGTTAGAGAGAAGAAGGTTAAGAGGTGACCTAATAGAGGCATACAAAATGATCAGAGGGTTAGATAGGGTGGACAGCGAGAGCCTTCTCCCGCGGATGGAGGTGGCTATCACGAGGGGACATAGCCTTAAATTGAAGGGTAATAGATATAGGACAGAGGTCAGAGGTGGGTTTTTTACGCAAAGAGTGGTGAGGCCGTGGAATGCCCTACCTGCAACAGTAGTGAACTCGCCAACATTGAGGGCATTTAAAAGTTTATTGGATAAGCATATGGATGATAAGGGCATAGTGTAGGTTAGATGGCCTTTAGTTTTTTTTCCATGTCGGTGCAACATTGAGGGCCGAAGGGCCTGTACTGCGCTGTATCGTTCTATGTTCTATGTTCTAGGTAGGTTCAAGGATAACCCTAAAGCTTTCTATAGATATGTCAGGAATAGAAGAATGACTAGGGTAAGAGTAGGGCCAGTCAAGGACAGTAGTGGGAAGTTGTGCGTGGAGTCCGAGGAGTAGGAGAGGTGCTAAATGAATATTTTTCGTCAGTATTCACACAGGAAAAGGACAATGTTGTCGAGGAGAATACTGAGATACAGGCTACTAGACGAGAAGGACTTGAGGTTCATAAAGAGGAGGTGTTAGCAATTCTGGAAAGTGTGAAAATAGATAAGTCCCCTGGGCCGGATGGGATTTATCCTAGGATTCTCTGGGAAGTTAGGGAGGAGATTGCTGAGCCTTTGGCTTTGATTTTTATGTCATTGTCTACAGGAATAGTGCCAGATGACTGGAGGATAGCAAATGAGGTCCCCTTGTTCAAGAAGGGGAGTAGAGACAACCCCGGTAACTATAGACCAGTGAGCCTTACATCTGTTGTGGGCAAAGTCTTGGAAAGGTTTATAACAGATAGGATGTATAATCATCTGGAAAGGAATAATTTGATTAGAGATAGTCAACACAGTTTTGTGAAGGGTAGGTCGTGCCTCACAAACCTTATTGAGTTCTTTGAGAAAGTGACCAAACAGATGGACAAGGGTAAAGCAGTTGATGTGGTGTATATGGATTTCAGTAAAGCATTTGATAAGGTTCCCCACGGTAGGCTATTGCAGAAAATACAGAGGCATGGGATTCAGGGTGATTTAGCAGTTTGGATCAGAAATTAGCTGGAAGAAGACAAAGGGTGGTGGTTGATGGGAAATGTTCGGCCTGGAGTCTAGTTACTCGTGGTGTACCACAAGGATCTGTTTTGGGGCCACTGCTGTTTGTCATTTTTATAAATGACCTAGAGGAGGGCGTAGAAGGATGGGTGAGTAAATTTGCGGATGACACTAAAGTCGGTGGAGTTGTGGACAGTGCGGAAGGATGTTGCAGGTTACAGAGGGACATAGATAAGCTGCAGAGCTGGACTGAGAGGTGACAAATGGAGTTTAATGCAGACAAGTATGAGGTGATTCATTTTGGAAGGAGTAACAGGAAGACAGAGTACTGGGCTAATGGTAAGATTCTTGGTAGTGTGGATGAGCAGAGATATCTCTGTGTCCATGCACATAGATCCCTGAAAGTTGCCACCCAGGTTGAGAGGGTTGTTAAGAAGGCGTACGGTGTGTTAGCTTTTATTGGTAGAGGGATTGAGTTTCGGAGCCATGAGGTCATGTTGCAGCTGTACAAAACTCTGGTGCGGCCGCATTTGGAGTATTACATGCAATTCTGGTCGCCGCATTATAGGAAGGATGTGGAAGCATTGGAAAGGGTGCAGAGGAAATTTACCAGGATGTTGCCTGGTATGGAGGGAAGATCCTATGAGGGAAGGCTGAGGGACTTGAGGCTGTTTTTGTTAGAGAGAAGAAGGTTAAGAGTTGACTTAATTGAGGCATACAAGATGATCGGAAGTTAGATAGGGTGGACAGTGAGAGCCTTTTTCCTCGGATGGTGATGGCTAGCACGAGGGGACATAGCTTTAAATTGAGGGGAGATAGATATTGGACAGATGTCAGAGGTAGGTTCTTTACTCAGGGAGTAGTAAGGGCGTGGAATGCCCTGCCTGCAACAGTTAACATTAAGGGCATTTAAATGGTCATTCGATAAACATATGGATGATAAGGGAATAGTGTAGATGGGCTTTAGAGTAGTTTCACAGGTCGGCGCAACATCGAGGGCCGAAGGGCCTGCACTGCGCTGTAATGTTCTATGTCTATGTTCTATGTATTAGTAAATGTGTATGTGCCAAATTGGGATGGTGTGGAGTTTATAAAGAGGGTGCTGGGGAAGATACCGGACCTGGACTCACACAGGTTGGTCATGGGAGGGGACTTCAACACAGTTACTGATCCTGGCTTGGACCAGTCAAGCTCGAAAACAAGCAGGGTGCCAGCAATGGAAAAGAAACTAAAAGGGTTCATAGATCAGATGGGGAAGTGGATCCATGGAGATTTGGGCAGCCGAGGGTGAAGGAGTTCTCCTTCTACTCACACATGCATAAAGTGGACTCCCGGATCGATTTCTTCATTTTGAGCAGGGCGTTACTGGCAGGGGTGGTGGACACTGGGGACTCGGCGATCAGAATCTCATACCATGCTTCGCACTGGGTTGACCTGCAGGTTAGTAAAGACAGTAACCAGCGCCCGCACTGGAGGTCAGATGTTGGATTTTTGGCTGACGAAGGGGCGTGCGAGCGGCTGAGGAAATGTATTCAGAACTACCTGCCAGTCAACGACACGAGGGAAATTTCAGCAGCGATGGTCTGGGAAGCACTGAAGGCGGTGGTCAGAGGGGAGCTGATCTCAATACGGTGGACAGGGCAGAGACGGACCGACTTGGTTAAGGAGATACTACAGATCGATAGGAGGTATGCGAAGACCCCAGAGGCAGGGCTTTTAAGGGAATGGCGGGGGCTAGAGGCGAAGTTCAGCTTGGTAACCACAGGTGGAGCAACTAAGAAAGACGAGGGGGGAGATCTGAGTATGGAGAGAAGGCCAGCAGAATGCTTGCACAGCAGCTTAGAAAGAGGGAGCCAGGGAGATGGGGAACGTAGATGACGGAGATGGGAACCTGGTTGGCGATTCAGCAGGGGTGAATAAGGCGTTTAGGGATTTCTACAGTAGGCTGTATAGGTCAGAACCCCCCACGGGGCCGGAGGGGATGAGGCACTTCTTCGGGGTGGCTGAATTTCCCAAAGGTGGACGGGGAGCTGGTAGAAGGGCTGGGGGCACCGATCGGGTTGGAAGAGATAGTGGAGGGTCTGAAGGCCATGCAGGCAGATAAAGCCCCGGGGTCGGATGGGTACCCAGTGGAGTTTTATAAAAAGTTCTCTTGGATATTGGGGCCGGTGTTGATGAGGATGTTCAATGAGGCAAGGGAAAGAGGGGTGCTGCACCCGACTGTGTCACAGGCCATGATTTCGCTAATTCTGAAGCGGGACAAGAACCTGAGCTGTGTGGGCCCTCCAGGCCGATACCCCGGCTGAATGTGGACACCAAACTGCTGGCCAAAGTTTTGTCCTCCAGGATTGAAGATTGTGTTCCAGACATTTTTGGGGAGGACCAGACGGGGTTTGTTAAGGGTAGGCAGTTGGTGCCCAATGTAAGAAGGTTGTTAAATGTGATCATAATGCCCCCAGAAGTTAGGGAGGTGGAGGTAGTGATCGCAGTGGATACAGAAAAGGCTATTGATCGGGTAGAATGGGATTATCTGTGGGAGGTACTGGGGCGGTTCGGAGTTGGGCGGGGATTTATTGACTGGGTCAGGTTGCTGTCTGTATCAGGCTCCTGTGGCAAGTGTACGGACAAATAGGACAACATCGGACTATTTTAGACTGCACCGGGGACGAGACAGGGATGGCCCCTCTCCCCACTGTTGTTCGAGCTAGCTATAGAGCTGTTGGCAATTGCTCGGAGAGCATCAAGGGGCTGGACCAAATGAAGGACGATTTTCGGAGATGGGATGCACTCCCGTTGTCATTAGTTGGGAGGGTGCAGACGGGGCGGCGAATATAGCCATGATCAGAAAGTGGAGGGAGGGGGGGGGAGGGTTCGGCATGGGAGCGTATGGAGGCGGCTTCATGCAAGGGTACCAGTTTGTGGGGTGTTGGTAACTGCGCCTCTGCTGTTCCTGCCGGCACAGTACACCTCCAGCTCCGTGGTGGTGGCAGCCCTGAGAGTCTGGGGGCAATGGAGGAGACATGTGGGAGCAGAGGGCGCATCGGTCTAGTCCACAATCTGTAATAATCACCGGTTTTCCCGGGAAGTATGGATGGGGGGTTCCGGATATGGCGGAGAGCAGGGATTGAGAGGATGGGGGATATGTTTACAGAGGGGAGCTTTCCGAGTATGAGGACGCTGGAGGAGAAGTTTGGGATGGTGAGGGGAAACAAATTCAGGTATCTGCAGGCGCGGGACTTCCTACGTGAACTGGTGTCAACCTTCCCGCTCCTATCGCTTAGGGGGATTCAGGACAGGCTAGTTTCCAGAGGGTGGTAGGAGAAGGGAGCGTCTAGGAAATTTACAAGGAACTTATGGGGTCAGAGCAGACCGAGAAACTGAAGCGCAAGTGGGAGGAGGAGCTGGGAGGAGAGATAGAGGATGGTCTATGGGCGGACGCATTGAGTAGAGTCAACATGTCCGCAACATGTGCCAGGCTCAGCCTGATACAATTTAAGGTCGTTCACCGGGCTCACATGACAGTGGCCCGGGTGAGCAGATTCTTTGGGTAGCACAAGTGGATAGCACTGTGGCTTCACAGCGCCACGGTCCCAGGTTCGATTCCCTGCTGGATCACTGTCTGTGCGGAGTCTGCACGTTCTCCCCGTGTCTGCGTGGGTTTCCTCCGCGTGCTCCAGTTTCCTCCCACAGTCCAAAGGCGTGCAGGTTAGGCGGATTGCCATTGCTAAATTGTCCTTAGTGACCAAAAAGGTTAGGAGGGGTTATTGGGTTACGGGAATAGGGTGGAAGTGAGGGCTTAAGTGGGTCGGTGAAGACTCGATGGGCCAAATGGCCTCCTTCTGCACTGTATGTTCTATGGAAGACAGGTGTGCAAAATGTGTGGTAAGACCAGCGAACCATGTCCACATGTTCTGGGCATGTGCGAAGCTTAGGAGATTTTGGCAGCGGTTTGCACATGTCATGTCCACGGTGTTAAAAACAAGGGTGGCGCTGAGTCCAGAGGTGGCGATTTTCGGGGTTTTCGGAAGACCCGGGAATGCAGGAGGAGAAAGAGGCAGACGTTCTGGCCTTTGCTTCCCTGGTAGTCTGGAGGCGGAAACTATTAGCTTGGAGGGACTCAAAGCCCCCAAAGTGGGAGACTGGTTATCGGACATGGCTAGTTTTCTCTGTTTGGAGAAAATTAAGTTCGCCTTGAAAGGGTTACTGTTAGGGTTCACCCAGAGGTGGAATCCGTTCATCAACTTCTTCGCGGAAAATTAATCGTCAGCAGAAGGGGGGTTAGTTTAGCATAGAGTAGGGTGTTAATAAAGGTGGGACCTGTAAGGGAGGTAGACGGCTTTTGCACTATGTTTATAGTTTCATGTACATTGTTTATTGTGTTGTTGTTATAATACCAAAAAGTACCTCGATAAAATGTTTATTAAAGAAAAAAGACCATGGCAGAAATCCCCGACCTTGACACACACCGACCGATCGTCGGTGTGTGTCAAGGTCGGGGATTTCTGCCATGGTCTTATCTTTCCCAATTTGCGGAATTATGCTAAGTTGCTAAAATTTGACATTAGAGGATAGGAGGAAGGCTTCTGCAACACATGAAAACCTGCCAAGGACCTGTTTGTGACCAGCAACCAATAATGGAGGTGGGGGAGGAAGCAGGCTGGGAGGAGAAGGGACTGAAACCATCTGAAGAAGAAGTAAAGGTGGAGGGGTGTGACAGAAGAGACCACCCAGAGTAGAAGGGAAACAGGGCAGAGGAACCAAAGGGTATCGAGGGAAAGAAAAATCCATGGGTATGCCCACATCAAATATCAGCAGGGTATGCGTTGGTGGCCTCAACCATGCCCCTGGTATGTTGCAATACCATGGGGCAACATGTGGATAGTTACAGTACAGTTGTGGTAACTGATTACTGGGAGCCCAATGTTAATAATTAATAATCTTTATTAGCACCACAAGTAGGCTTACATTCACACCATAATGATGTTATTGTTAAAATCCCCTAGTCGCCACACTCCAGAGCCTGTTCGGGTACACTGAGGGAGAATTCAGAATGTCCAATCCACCTAACAAGCACGTCTTTCGAGACTTTGTGGGAAGAAAACGGAGAACTCGGAGGAAATCCATGCAGACAGGGAGGGAACGTGCAGACTCTGCACAGTCAGTGACCCAAGCCAGGAATCGAACCCACACATAGTAGGCAAGAGAGACTAGGGACAGAACCGTAGGGGACAGGCCCAAGGGCACGCTGAAAGCCAAAGTAAACGGTAAAGACACACTTGGGAAAGGTGTGGTGCGCGTCAGGCCACACAGGCAGAACATCTTAAGGAAACCACGGCCACAGTGGGAGGGGAGACAGTTGTTAGTAAATATATGTGATGTTTTATGTTTGTCCCTCACTTCCTTTCCTTTAGTTTTCTTTTCCTTTATTTTGTAATATTTCCCTTTTTTACATGGGTATGCAATATGTAATTTAACTTATGAACTGAAGGGTGAAACATAAAATGTGAGATCGCAGCCGAGTGCCATTCAGAACTGTTGCCCATAAATGAGGACTAGGCAGAACCGCACTTGGGGAGGATCCCCCAGGCGATCGGAGTGGGAGGCACACTGGAACTGCTGATGTCACCTTGGCACTGGCACCCTGGGGGCAAGCCTGGCACTTCCGGGTGCCACTGCCAGTCTTGCAGAGTCAAGGTGCTGGGCTGGCATTTTGACTGTACCTATGTCGGGCCCGGGAGGGAGGGGGGGGGCTCTGTTTATTTTCGGTTACTCTACGTCCATTGAGCTTAGACCCTGTCTACTTCTCTAGTTATGGTTCATGTACAGACCAATGGTACAGCCCATTGGTGCCAGTGCCCCATGAACTGGAACCCACTTCTTTCATGCCAATCTTGGGAGCCATGCATTCTCTCTAGTCTTATTTGTTCTATGACAATTTGTATATGGCTCAGGTAATAATGTGAATGCGTTTCTAATTCACTTGTCTCTCAGTCCGGAAGAAAGTACTCTAACACGTTCGTACTTCAGAATATTCTTTATTACGAACGGAGCCACTCTCTAAGTCTTCTGGGGAACCACCTCGGAGAGTGCCAAAGTATTGCTCAAAACATCCTTTATTTTGTATGTATTATTAGGGGGCTGTCCCTTACATTCACTTGAGCTCGCCCCCATTACAAAGCATAAACTTGTTATTGCCATAGATCCAAAACATGATTAACTTGTTATTGCCATAGTTTCGATACATGATTTTACAGACTTTGAGGTTATCTATTGGCACATGAGTATATAGCAGTCTTAGCTTAAACAGCAGGTTTAACCCATAGTTGCAAGCGGCTCCCACATTTCATATTCCGTTATCCGGCCATCTTCCTTGTTTCTCAAGGCTATTCGGCTTACAGTCATGAGTCCGCTCACGAATTCAGATATCAACTCCCTTATCTCAACAAGTTCATCCTCCTTCAATGGCTTCAATAACAAACTCCTCTACTTGTGATTTTCCACTAATGTATCCCATTCATTCTGGCTCGCTCTAGCTATTAACCCTTGCTTCACATCCTCAATAATCCAGAGATTATTTCCAGTGAGGATATGCTTTTTAATTTGGTGCCTAGCTCCTCATACTGACTATACAGAACCTCTTTCCTTGTGTGCTCAGTCCTCTACTGTACTCCCTGTACACACACGTCTATGTCCCCAATGGATTTAACTCCAATTCAATCTATAAATTTGCAGATGATACAACTGTGGTGGGTCCTATCTCAAACAACGACGAATCAGACAACAGAAGGGAGATAGATCACTTGGTTGCATGGTGTACCGAAAATAACCTCTCTCTAAATGTTGGAAAGACCAAGGAACTGATCATCGACTTCAGGAAGTTTAGCACAACTTCCCCCCACAACAGATGTACCACAGAGAGCATCCTATCCGGCTGCAGGATAGCTTGCTATGACAACTGCTCAGCCCAAGATCGTAAGAAACTGCAGTGTGGTGAACTCAGCCCAACGCATCACACAAGCTTGCCACCCTCACATTGATTCCGTATACACCTGCTGCCTCAGGAAGGCAGACAGCATTTTCAGAGACCCCTCCCATCCAGGGTTTGCCACCATCAGGCAGAAGATACATGCACATCTAGAAATAGAAACAGCTTCTACCCGACAGCTACTACACTCCTCAATGACTCCCTCACACTGATCTGTTCCCTGTAAGAACACTATTCATGACACCCTATGCTGCTCTTGCTCTTGTTTGGCCCCTTGTTCCGCACTGTAACCAAACACTGTTTGTCTATGTACCATTTGTCAATGTAATCTGTCGATTATTCTCTTTTTGTCTACTATGTACGTACGGTGTACGTTCCCTTGGCGGCAGAAGAATACTTTTCACTGTATTTCGGTACATGTGACAACAAATCTAATCATACCAATGACTTTGGTACCTATAAAACCATGACAACTGTATCCTCCCTCTCCCACTGTAAGTTTCTTTCCAGCCTGAGCAGGTGTCCTGAAACCAGTCACTGGGCAGGCAACACAACCTTTTGGACTCCACCCTTTGCTGTCGAGATGTGGCAGTTCCCTTCACTCTACTGTCTCCTACTACCAATTCATTCCTTTCTACTGTACATGGGTGGCACAGTGGTTAGCTCTGCTGCTTCACGGCGCCAGGGATCCGGGTTCAATTCTGGCTTTGGGCGACTGGAGTTTGCACTTTCTCCCCGTGTCTGTGTGGGTTTCCTCCGGGTGCTCTGGTTTCCTCCCACAGTCCAAAGATGTGCAGGTTAGGTGGATTGGCCCTGCCAAAATAGTTGCCCCATAGTGTCCAGGGAAGTGCAGGTTAGGGAAGTGCAGGTTAGGTGGGGTTATGAGATTGTGTAGGAGGTGCTCTTTCAGAGGATCGGTGCAGACTCTATGGGTAAATGGCCTCCTTCTGCACTATAGCCATTCTGTTATGGGCTTCCCAAAGCATTGTGCCGTGGCCAACCTGTTCATCCACCTTGCAGAACTCACAGGTCGTGAGTACCTCAAACCTCTTTCACAGTTGCAAAGTCTGAGGCTCCTCCACTATTGTCTGCTCAGTCCCTTTACTTATCCCATTCATGGTTACATTCTCCTGTCCCTCACTGCTAAACTCAACAGACGTCCCAATTCCATAGGTGTGACCGCCTTCTGGAATAAAATTGTCAATCTTTTCTTTCCAGGGCATTAGTGAACCAGATGAGTTTAAGACCAATCCATGATGGTTGTTATAATCCCCATTTACTGAGATTAGCTTTATATTCCAGATTTATTAATTGAATATATGTCCCATGAATTCATGAACCCATGTCCCCAGAACATTAGCCGATACCTCTACATTATCCAGCTACATTATCACTATGCAACCTCTCCCACGAGTTCTGGTCAAACTATGCTGCGCTCTCTCCAAGACCAATGTATCTTTCCTAAGGCTGGTGTTTGGAACAGATCATAGTACTCTGTGTAACTTAAGTTAGGACTGATATTAATTCTTCTTGACAAAATTTGGAATAGACTACTGGGGGAGAATTTGTGGCTTGTTTGCAAACTGGGAGGCCCGTAAAATTTTCTAGGTGGTCTCCTTGCTTTCCTCTGTCTGCCTCTGACCTGTCTGCAGTTGTACTAGAGGTGGGGAAGGTCTAGAATGGTCTGCCCACCCTCCCCTACTCTGTGTAACTTAAGTTAGGACTGATATTAATTCTTCTTGACAAAATTTGGAATAGACTCCTGGGGGAGAATTTGTGGCTTGTTTGCAAACTGGGAGGCCCGTAAAATTTTCTAGGTGGTCTCCTTGCATTCCTCTGTCTGCCTCTGACCTGTCTGCAGTTGTACTAGAGGTGGGGAAGGTCTAGAATGGTCTGCCCACCCTCCCCAATTGAGGCTATTGCATAGCCAGTTGATCGGGACTTCCCATTCCTGCCCCAGCCCGGTAGTTTAGGGTTATAGGTTTCCCATCAGGTTACCTCATTCTGGGGGGGGGGGGGGGGGGGGGGGGGGGCGGCACAGCAGTAGCACCATCAGTAGTAAGGGTCAGACTATGGCATAGATTGAGAAGCACCAGAGCTCCACTCACAGCAGGTTATCAGGACCTTCCTGCCTTGTATATTGACCCGCTGACATTCCCGACACAGGCCCATCATCTTGGGAGGGTGGAAAAGGCCGATTGTGGGTGGGTGAGGGAATGGTTGAGCGGGTAGGGGAGGGAGGACGGGTGGTGGGGGACTGTGGGTTGGAAATGGGGAGGGGGGTGAAAGAAGGACAAAGTCACGTCCAATGAGAAGAGGACGAGGGCCTCCCTGGCCCTCCGGGCATGCCAGATCCTTGACGCTGTTGCTTGTCCTCCATCCTCCGGGTGCTCCCATGAGTCATCCCGGATTTGTCATCCAGCCCCTGCTGATCCGGCTGCTCCTTGATGTCCTCCTTTGATGAGGTTCCATGTTCCTCTTTCTTCACATCCATTGTGTCACCCCGTTGCTGTGCCAGATGTGGAGGGCACAGCAGACCACCACAAAGTGGGTGACCCCCCAGGAGGTGTACACTGAGTCCGATACACTGCTCATTGACAGCCCAGTTGGCCACATGGGCCTCATTATACCGGGTCAACGCATCGGTCATTGGCCTCTGCCTTTTGTTATTAGCCAGGACACATGTGCATGATCTTGAGGTGGTGGTCGCACACAAGCTAAACGTTCAGGGAGTGGAACCTCCTGGACCGTCAGTGCGCGCAAAGCGACATGTGTGCCATCTATTTTCCCTTGGACCTGGGGCATCCTGGCGATGGTGCAATCCAGCAGGTCGAAGTTTATATAGTCCGCTGCCCGGATAAACAGGGCTTCCGTGACTTCACGGATGCACTTGTGGGCTGTTGATTAGGATATGGCACACAAGTTCCCGCACAAGACTTGGAATGAACCCGAGACGTATAAGTTCAGGACTGCAGTGATCTTGACAGCCACTGGAAACAGGTATCCTCCTCCATGTGCCAAGTCTGCAAGGACATGGCAAAGGTTCCATACCGTCTCCTGGTTGAGGCGGCACGTGCTGTCTGACACCTCTTCAAATGCCCAGCAATGCCTGTATACCTTGGACCATCACCAACCTCCCCCTTTGGATCTCTCCTGCCCGACCGGGTCCTCAGGGTGTGGGACGGGCCCCTCCACATGGACTGCCGCCTTGTGCCTTTGTCGACGCTGCTGCCAACGTCTTCTCTGGCGTCTGGTCGCCTGGCCAGCCACTGCCACCACATTGACAATAATCTCTCCCTCAATGTCAACAAAACGAAAGAGATTATCATCGACTTCAGGAAGCATAGTGGAGAACATGCCCCGTCTACATAAATGGGAACGAAGTAGAAAGGGTCGAGAGCTTCAAGGTTTTAGGCCTCCTGACATTAAATAACAAACAGGCAATGGTACAATGAAATTATCAGCATCCAAATCAACCCGCTGCCCTTTCCCAACTTGCAGCTTCCAGCAGCAGACTTGCATCAGTGGAAAGTCGCTTGGTTGCAGCGCAACAATACACTGTCACACTGGTCACACTGACACAGAGAATGGCCGAAGAGCGAGGGAGCACCCCCTCCACCTCTCCAGCACTCCAGGCCACTGAGGCAAAAGGGGCTGCATCAAACAAGCTCACTGCCTTCAGGCATTAAACAGCAAATAGCAGCAGTACAATAGCAAGCACAAGGCGTCCCAAACATTAAACGTAAACAAGCAACAGTACAAAAAGACACCAGCAATTTGCACGGCCTCCAAACCTGAAACAATAAACAGTCGTCAGCACAATAAGACACTAACAATCTTCAAAGACATTTCTTCGCGACCTTTAATTTGCGCAGCTGAAGGGAGCTGCCACCCTTCCCGTCCTGTAATACTGGTGTCTGGTCCACCCGGTCCATGATCCAGGCCACAGAAGCAAAGGAGGTGGTAGCAAGCAACACACACTTGTAAACATGAAACAGTCAGTAGTACAACAAAAACACCAGCAAGCTGCAAGAGTAAGCTCTCATTCCTTCAACAAGTTGCACAGTCGAATTGAGCCGCCCCCCCTCTATTCCTGTAGTTCAGTATGAGATCATTAACTCCACCTAGTCCTTGGCCCAGGTCACAGAAGTAAAAGACTGCAGCAAACAATGCACAGCTTCCAGACATTGAACAGTCAGAAGTACAATAAAAGCACCAGCAAACTGAAAAGCAGTTTGTGGTGAAACCACTGTGTTGTATTGTGCTGCCACAGTATTATGTGTTGCACAGTATTGCTACTATATTACATTGATGTGACCATCAATTCACTCGAGGCACAATTGGAAGTAAACTGCGGTTTTAATAGGCTTACAACTGAGCCTGCCTGCGTCCAGAAGAACTGAGGGCAGGCTCTCATGGCTGCAGCACTTTATACTTCCAGCCGAGGGTGGAGCCCTGTACAAGCTCCTCATCTCCCCCTGTGGGCAGAGCCGCGCAGTGGCTCACAGAGCCCACAAGGACACAATACAATGTGAATTACATGAAGTACATTCACCCCATTCACCCCCTGTAAAAATATCAAGTCCGGCGGGGGTGACGGGTCTACAGGTGGAGCCAGTCCGGTGGCCGAGTCGTCCTTTGGGATCGGCGGAGCACCGGGTTGCAGCCTCTTTGGGTGGTGACTGTCGGTGTGGATATGAGGGTGGACTCCAGGGGTGTTTCGGTCCGAGCTCCATTCCTGACCGGTGCAGCGGGCGAAGGGGGGCGCAGGAAACCTATAGGCGCGGGGGCGCAGGGCGTGGGGGATTGGGTGGGGTGTAGTGTGAGGGGTACCTCAGTGGTGGTAGTGGTGGATCCTGCAGGCGCCAGGTCCCGGAGGGAAACGGTGTCCTGATGGCCGTCGGGGTATTCAATAAAGGCGTAGTGTGGGTTCGAGTGTAGCAGTAGTACCCTCTACTAGTGGGTCCGTTTTGTGTGTCCGAACGTGCTTCCGGAGGACAACCGGGCCCGGTGTCCTTAACCAAGATGGGAGCGAAGCCCCCGTGGTCGCGCCCCTAGGGAAAACAAATAATCGCACGTGAGGGGTCTGGTTGGTGGCAGTGCACAGGAGGGACCTAATTGCATAGGCCGCGTCGGGGAGGACCTCCTGCTAGTGGGAGGTCGGGTGATTCCTGGACCAGAGGGTCAGTAGGACGGTCTTCCAGACCGTCGCGTTCTCCCTATCCACCTGCCCGTTCCCCCTGAGGTTATAGCTGGTAGTCCTGCTCGAGGCCATGCCCTTGTCGAGCAGGTACTGACTCAGTTCGTCGCTCATAAAGGACGAACCCCTGTCGCTGTGTACGTAGCTGGGGAAACCGAACAGGGTAAAGACACTGTGCAGGGTTCTGATGACTGTGTGGGAGGTCATATCGGGGCATGGGATGGCAAAAGGGAAGCGGGAGAATTCGTCTATGACGTTGAGGAAGTACACATTTCGATTGGTCGAGGGGAGTGGCCCTTTGAAATCGATGCTCAGGCGTTCAAAGGGCCAGGATGCCTTTACCAGGTGGGCCTTGTCTGGTCTATAGAAGTGCGGTTTGCACTCCGCACAGATCGGGAAATCCCTGGTGATGGCTTTTACCTGCTCGGTGGAGAAAGGCAGATTTCGGGCTTTGATGTAGTGGGCGAGCCGGGTGACCCCCGGGCGGCAGAGGTCGTTGTGGATAGCCTTTAGGCAGTCGTCTTGCGCACTGGCGCATGTGCCGTGGGACAGGGCATCTGGGGGCCCCGGTCGATATATGATGTCATAATTATAGGTGGAGAGTTCGATCCTCCACCGCAAGATTTTATCGTTTTTTATTTTGCCCCTTTGCGAGTTGTCGAACATGAAAGCAACCGATCTTTGGTCGGTGATGAGGGTAAACCTCCTACCTGCGAGGTAGTGCCTCCAGTGCCGTATGGCTTCCACAATGGCTTGAGCTTCTTTTTCGACTGAGGAGTGTCGAAGTTCCGAGGCGGAGAGGGTTCAGGAGAAGAAGACTACTGATCTCCCTGCCCGATTCAGAGTAGCGGCGAGAGCGACCTCTGAGGCGTCGCTCTCCACCTGAAAGGGGACGGATTCATCCACCGCCCGCATGGCGGCTTTGGCGATGTCCTCCTTGATGCAGTTGAAGGCCTGGTGGGCCTCTGCTGACAGTGGGAAGAGTGTGGTCTTAAATAGTGGGCGGGCTTTGTCCGCATACTGGGGGACCCACTGGGCGTAATAAGAGAAGAATCCCAGGCACCTCTTGAGGGCCCTGGGACAATGAGGGAGAGGGAGTTGTAAAAGGGGGAGTTGTAATACAGTCGGGGACCAGGACTCCGTTTCCACGACATAGCCGAGGATGGCTAGTCTGGTAGTGCAGAAAACGCATTTCTCCTTATTGTAGGTGAGATTGAGTTTCTGGGCGGTTTGGAGAAATCAGTGGAGGTTGGCGTTGTGGTCCTGCTGATCGTGGCCACAGATGGTGACATTGTCGAAGTACGGAAACGTGGCCCGCAGCCCGTACTGGTCCATCATTCGGTCCATTGCTCGTTGGAACACCGAGACCCCATTCGTGACGCCAATGGGGACCCGGAGGAAATGGAAGAGGCGGCCATCTGCCTCGAATGCCGTGTAGTAGCGGTCCTCCAGGCGGATTGGGAGCTGGTGGTATGCAGACTTCAGATCCACGGTGGAGAATATGCGGTACTGGCCGATCTGGTTGACCATGTCTGCAATTCTGGGGAGCGGGTACGCATCGAGGTGCGTGAACCGGTTAATGGTTTGGCTGTAATCAACCACCATCCGGAACTTTTCCCCGATCTTGACGACCACCACCTGAGGTCTCCAGGGGCTGTTACTGGCCTCTATGACTCCCTCACGTAGGAGCCGTTGGACTTCGGCCCTAATGAATACTCTGTCCTGCAGGCTGTACAGCCTGCTGCGAGTGGCTACTGGTCTACAGTTAGCCGATAGGTTCGCGAAGAGTGGAGGGGGGGTCGATTTTTAGAGTCGCTAAGCTGCATATAGTGAGGGGAGGTAGGGGTCCGCCGAAGCTGAGTGTGAGGCTCTTGAGGTTGCATTGAAAGTCGAGCCCGAGTAAGAGTGGGACGCAGAGGTCGGGGAGTACGTACAGCTGGAAATTAGAGTAGCTGGCGCCCTGAATCGTTAGGGTCGCAACGGTGCGCCCTTGTATTTGGACCGAGTGCGAGCCCGAGGTGAGGGAGATAGTTTGCCATGCAGGGAAGATAGGGAGCGAACAGCGTCTTATCAGGTCAGGGTGTACGAAGCTCTCGGTGCTCCCGGAGTCGCAGAGGCACGGTGTCTTGTATCCGTTGATTTGAACGGACATCATCGAGCTCCTGAGGTGTTTCGGACGCGACTGGTCCAACGTGACTGCGTTGAGTTGCGGTTAGTCGGCTCGATCAGCAGTGCTGCAGTGGCCCCGTGATGACTGTCCGTGGAGGTCGTAGTCGTCGAGGTGAACATCGGGTGATGGCCAAGATGGCGGCCCCCGTTGATCGCACGTGGCGGGCGATGAAGACGATGGCATCCAAGATGGCCGCCCCCCCGTAGGTAGCACGTGGCGGGCGGTGAGGAAGATGGCGCCCAAGATGGCGGCCCCCATGAGTCGCACATGGTGGGCAGAGGCGGAGTTGGCAGACACACTGCAACGTTGCGGGGCCTGCGAGTTGGGGGAGCGATTATTCTGGACTGCGGGGGAGTTAGAGGGTTTTGATTTCGCCAGGCATACTCTGGCATAATGTCCTTTTCAATCGCAGCTGCTGCAGGTCGCGTTGCGGGCCGGGCAATGCAGCCGTCGGTGTTGGCGCTGGCCACAAAAATGGCTCGCTGGCGCACCATAGTGGGTGGGTGGCCGCGCGGTGCAGGCCTGAGGCAGTCGCTGGTCGGGAGTCCATGATGGGGTCGCTTGGTCTGCGGGGCGTGTGTTGAGACTTTGAAACGCGACCTCCATAGTGGTTGCTAGCGCTACCGTGTCCTCCAAGTTCTGGGCCCCCTTTTCGAGTTGTCGCTGGTGCACATCGTTAGACCGGACCCCCGCAACGTAAACATCACGGACAGCGAGTTCCATGTGCTAGGAGGCAGTTACAGCCTGAAAGTTGCAGTCCCGAGCAAGGGCTTTTAAGTCGGGCAGGAAGTCCTCTAGCGACTCTGCGGGGCGCTGGCGGCGGGTATAATCGGTCGAGCATGGCGAGGGCCTCAGTATACGATTCGGTACAGTTGAGTTGCGTAGAGATGCGATGGCTCACCCGTGCATGCAGTAGGCTGAGTTTCTGCTCCTCTGTAGTCTCGGAGATGGTCGATGCTGCCAGGTAGGCCTTGAAACACCAAAGCCAGTGTAGAAAGATCTCCTTCGCCTCTGCAGCCTGCGAGTCGAGTTCTAGTCGATCAGGTTTGAGGGCTGATTCCATAGTAGTTTTCTTAAGTCTATTAAATTGATGTGACCATCAATTCACTCGAGACACGATTGGAAGTAAACTGCGGTTTTAATAGACTTACAACTGAGCCTGCCTGTGACCAGAAGAACTGAGGGCAGGTTCGCAAGGCTGCAGCACTTTATACTTCCAGTAGTGGGAGGGGCCGAGGGTGGAGCCCTGTACAAGCTCCTCATCTCCCCCTGTGGGCAGAGCCGCGCAACGGCTCACAGCGGCTCACAGAGCCCACAAGGACACAATACTATACAGTGTGAATTACATGAAGTACATTCACCACATACATGTTATATGGTTTTGGCTCTGCCCGTGGCTCCTCCCCCTAGGGCATGGGTATCTAAGCTGCCGACCTTTCACACTGGGGCACACTGCCAGTTCTGTTGTAAGTCAATTAAAGCCATAGTTAATTCACTCTGCATTCTCCGTCTTAATTGATTGCATATCAATTTAATTGACTTAGATTAAATCAAAGAGCTGTTTAATATGGATCCGGATCTCAAACTGGACCACCTGCAGGTCGACCCCCAATCAGCCGACGCCGATGTCTTTGTACACTGGCTACGCTGTCTAGAATCTTTCAGCAGTTCTGCCGCCATCGCCGTCTCCGAGGAGTACAAGCTCTCGACCCTATTCCTCCCCTCCCAATACTGCTCGAACTGACCTTCGAGATTTGGCACCCGTTGGTTCCCCAGCGACTGTCACCGGCGCTCCCGACCCTATTCCTCCCCTCTCTACTACTACTCGACCCGACCCTATACCCCGTTCCCCCATTGCTGCCCACCCGTCTGGGAACACAGAAGCTGTCTTGCTCCCCGACACACCGGCCTCAACGTCTCCGCCGACTATGATGCCCACACCACTGCCGGAACTGAGGCGGTCACAGCAGACAATCAAAGCCCCCGTCAGGCTCAATCTCTGATGCAACTTGTTCACTTCACCACATGTTGTACGGTTTTGGCTCTGCCCGTGGCTCCTCCCCCTATGGCCTGGGTATATAAGCTGCCGACCTTTCACACTGCCTCATTCTGGGGCACGCTGCCAGTTCTATTGTACGTCAATTAAAGCCATAGTTAATTCACTCTGCGTTCTCCGTCTTAATTGATGGCATATCACGGTTATTCATACCTGCAGATAGCTGCTCAATTGAATTAACCACCACCCTTCCACTTTGTGTTATGCGCTATGTTAGTGTGACTTTCAGGGTAATGATTGTTTCTGCCTTGAGAGTCAGCTCTTGGGAGCTGCCAGACGGGGAAGAGAGAGAGGAGTGCCTGACTGCTGTTGCTGCTACTTGGGAACTGTGTCCGCTTGCTGCTGCCTCCATTGCTTCTGTTGCCTGTAGTGAGGAAGGGGAGAGAGTGAGATGCAGCTACTGCCAGTGCTTACGAAGAGGAAGGTGGTTGATTCAACTGAGCAGCTTGCTGCAGGTATCAATAAAAATCTGAACAGATTGCAAGAGCAAACCCTCCTCCATCTGCAGCTCGGTAAAAGGCCAGCCAAAATGCCAAAATCCCCCTTTTGCCTCACTTAGGTCAAAAAAGCAGAAGGGAAACAGCAAGTGCGAGCACAGGCATTACAGTAGCAGACAGGCTTCCTCTCTCTCTCCCTCTGGCAGCTTCCAGTAGCAAATCTCAAAACAGGAACAGTCAGTACCTGAAAGCCACTCCAAGTCAAAGCATAACAGGAGTGAGAAAGCACCTCCCCCCTTCAGACAGGTAATAGGCTTGTTCACAGCTTTCCTTTGCCTCATTTCAGGCTTCAGACGCTGAAGGGGCTACAGCAAACAAAACATTAGGTCTGCCAGCAGTTCCGCAGCCAAAGGCAAGGAGTAAAAAGTAAACACAACCTGAAACCAATTTGGAGCTGTGAAATGCTCACATTAATAACACTGCCAATTCCCTATTAGCCTTCAGCCTTGCGGCCAGAGTGGGAGTTAGTGACCATATTACTACAGATGGGGCTTTGTCCAGGGGGACGGACATACAGCAGCTGCAGTCACCTCTTATGGGTATATGGGGGTGGCATGTCGGATGGCATGCCGACCCCGAGCACTGGGGCAGCAAGTTAAGTGCTCCAGAGGAAACCTGATCAAGTGGGGGGGCCTGGAAGAGTAATGTTCAGTGCAGGGAGTCTCAAGGTTTCCTCTGGAGTTCAGAGAGGTAACTCTGCCATTTTTAAACTACTGTATAAGCATATTTTTTTTAATGTGAGCTGTTGAACTTCTTCCGGGCCTAGTTGCTATATTTACCGGAGATCTGGCCTGATAGCAAAGCCACCGCTGCTGCCCGTTCATACCTCAGGATAAGATGATAGACTAGACCTTGATCTTGTCATTGGAGTTTATTTAAGGAGGGTCCTGCAAGCTTGCTAGATTGATGTGTATTAGAATAGGTCTGACCTCCGCTCCGTTTTCATTTTCGCACTATCTGGTTTCCACCAAACACTTAATCCCTTTGTCTTTTTATGCTGATGTATGTCTCAATTTTAGTTGCATTTAAAGTGATACGTTAAACTAGACACACATCCACACCTGTGTTCTTTGTGCAACATTGCTCATTATTGTAGTGCCTGGAAATATAAATTAAGGATTTATTTGATTTTTTTTAATTTTAAAGGAACATTGCTACTTTGATTCTCCAAAGACTTTGAATGCAATCTTCAAATTCTTTTGTATATTTTTAGAATTTGAAATGCCTCATGTCTGTCTTTGATTTTCCCTTTAACCTGTCTTCCTAATATTCAGGATAAATTGATTGGTGATCCTATTTTATCCACTTTGACCTAGCTTGCTCAGAAACTGAGAATGTTACGGCTTTTATATCACCTGCATCAGGGGCATTGGAAATAATCATCAATGAAGCTCCTACTACATCGGCTCACAATTTGACTTCAAATTTGAATTCTGTATCAAGAGCAGGATCAAAACCATCTCAATCTGTAGCACTATCTTCTACTGCTAAACCTATGGTCATAATCAATAGGAAGGTGAGTGATAGGCCATAAAATGCCTTTCAAAGCGTAATTGAAATGCTCAGGCATTTAGCCACCTTACTTTGGTGTACATAAAATTCACTGTCCATTTCAGGGGTCGAATTTGACTCCCTTTGATTGATGTTAATGAGACAGTACCAGCCTAAATATTGTGTCAGTTGCCTTTCCACCCTGTTGCGGTTGCCTCAATTTTAACTGAATTTATTTTAATTGTTTTAGTTAGTTCATTTTAATTCAGCCAGCACGGGCATCTGAAGCACCCACCTACTTCAGTCAAAAAGCCTGTTTTAACATGGAAGCCAGGATACTATAACTTAAATAGAACTTAAATAGCCAATTTAAATAGAACTTAAATAGCGGGGCTGTGCTAGGAGGGTTAATTTAGAAATTTTAATCCTTGCGATTTAGTTGGCAAGACATGGCATTTGAAGATGCATTCTCCGATCTTGACCACTTGTATGAGATCATTGAATTTCTTACAGCATTGCATCCATGTCCTCTGGGCTGGACTGTTGGAATTAACTACAATGGCTATTAACGTCTGTTGGAGGGCCTCCTGGCTCTCTGTGGTAAGAGGAAAGCCTCTCCAGTGTAGTGTCTGAGAACCTTGGAACAACTAATGTTGTGCCATTAGTTAACTCTTCTTGCCACAGCATAATTATGATGCCTGAGCCCATTTTTGGACACTATCAAATTCTACTTAATTTCTCTTCATGCAGAGACAGGTGTAAACATGAAGATCTCTGGCCCTTCAAGTGTCTTCCAGTGGAAAGTATAAATCTTGACCACTTTACAGAACAAATGCAATCAGGCTATTAACTCCTTCTTAAAACAGCAATTGTGACTTTCCTGTTGCATACTTGTACTACAGACTGTCTTCGTTCCCTGGAGTAAAATGGAAATCATGTCTTCGAAAAAAAATATCCCTAAGCCAGGTTTTGTATGTAGATCATTAGGTAGCAAATGACACCAGTTCATAACAGTCAGTTTAGTCAAGCAGAGACGCAAAAGCAATATTTGCGGGTAAAGATGGGACATCACAGTGGCCATTGCATTAACTTTCTTATCTCAATTACGTAACATAGCTGGAAACTAACAAACTTGCATCCATTCTTGCCTCTGCATCACATCAAACTGAATACTATCTAAAGGTAATAAGGAAAACATAGAGCATAATAAAGGTAAATAGTACCTGGTTCTGTGTACATAATTTCTACATTGCAGTAATACATTCATGTCTCGTCTTCCTCTGATTTCACAATATTTTTGTTCTATTTATAGTATAGGCCTGATGAGACAAATCAGAGAAAGAGTAAACAATGTGAGTACAAATGAGTTTCTTGTCATCTTAAGGACAAAAAATATATAATGAAACTCCGATATTAAACAAACGTGAGATCCAATTGTAGCATTCAGGACATATTTAAATGATAACGGTAGCTGTGTGCTCATCTTTATTTATGGGCATGAGTATATAATTGAGGCCACCATTTCATTGCATTGTCAGGTGTCATATTTTGGATGAGCCAACATCATATCACTTATAACCAAGTGATTATAAAGGGCTGGTTGAAAAAGAGGGAATGTTTCCTGGCAGTTTTGACAGCACCAATACCAAAAAACAGCTAGTCATTAATTTTCTGTTTCTGGTACATTGCTAAATATAAAATTACTGCCACATTTGCCTACATAACTATTAGTATTTGACCGTTTCCCCGTACGGTTCATAAAAACATGTTTCAAGTAGGCACAGATTATTTCATAGTGGTGTATACAGAACAGACTTTATTGATAACCAACTTGAAGCTCAACCCAACCCAAAGCTTTTTACTTTATGTATCTTTTGGCTGCTCTGATGATCTATTGAACACCATGCTGCTTTCTACAACATTTTTGGTCCATCAAAGATTTATATCATAAATAAGACCTCATGACCTATCATTTCCTCAATCTTTTGAAGATAGTTAACTCGTGTAGTAATTGTAGTTGTTTACTCCAAAACTTCCCTGAAAGGTTATTAATGTAATTCAGCTCTAGAGGTTTTGGGTGGGATTCTCCGGAAAGATTAATAAGTGTGGTGGCGAGCGAGAACTGCCGCAAGCTTTCCGGCGCTCATCCCAGCAAAGCCGGCAACGCTATTCAATGTTAATTGGTCCACTTAACAGGCCCCATGGGCTTTTCGCCCCAAATGAAGGCTCACCAGCTGATTTGCCGGCACCGCGCTTGCCAAACCTCCGGCTAATAAGGTTGAGCAGCATTTAAGCAGCTCTTGCTCAGTCAACCCCAGCCAGCTCGCAACAATGGCGCCCAGGAGACCGGCCCCAAGTTTCAGCGATGCAGATCTGGGGAGGCTGCTAGGTGCAGTAGAGGCCAGGAGGGATGTCCTGTTCCCTTGAGGGTCCCGGAGAGTCAGCCACTGGGATGAGCTGGCGGTGGCTGTGAGCATCGGGAACGTGACCAGGAGGACTTGCCTCCAGTGCCCCAAAAAGGTCAACGACCTACACCGCACAGCATGCGTGAGTCCCCCCCACTGCCCCATCCCCCCAGATGTAAGAATCCTTACCTCCCACGAGGAGTGACTGGGGTAGCCGAGGACAGAGCGATCACCAACGCGGAGGCTAGCGCAGAGGTGAGGAACCACCAGGCTCCACCCGGAGAACCTGTCAAACGTGTTATTGCCTTAATGACTGACCCATCCGACCCACTGACCACATGTTCATTCCCCCATAGGTCCTCCAGCCGATGACCCATTCTGGGTGGCCCCTTCTCCAGCCTCCCAGCAGAACACCTCGGAGGGAAGCTCCAAGGAAAACACGATCAAGGCGGCACAGCTGTCGCCCCTACCCTCCACCAGCGCAGATACACGCACATCGGTGGGAAATGTTAGTGTCAGGCTTCTGGGGCACAATCTGGAAAGAACCACATTGCTGCTGATGCACATTGGATGGAGACAGGAACTCCCGCCGGCAAAACAGCAGTCAGAGGTCTCTGGATCCCAGGACCCAGCTGGGTACAATCCTGATGCTAAGCCTGTGGAAGAGTTATTCCCGGAGCTGATGGAGACAATAGGGAGTGGTCAGGACATTGAGAGGGAGATGTCAGTGACACTCCAGCAGATCCATGGATGATTGGAGGAGTCCCAGAGGATACAGGCGCAGCAGATGTCCCCGGCAATGCGGGCACCAAGGCCAACACTGCTAGGCTGGCGACAGCAGTGGGAAGCCAGGTGCACAATGTCAGTACCATTAGTGAAGGTGTCCAAGGCCTCGTGCCATGGTTGAGAGTCTCGATAGAATGTCCGCCGTGCTGGGAGATGTTACCCAGTACCAGGTTGACCTTTATGAGGTTCTATGGCCCGCTCTCAGATGGGAATGGACGAGACACTGCGGAGCATGTGCTTCAAAGCACGTCCCAGTCACTGAGGAGCATCACCAAGGGATTTGATACGACAGACCATGGGGAGCCAGCAGGGCTGGCAGAGCTCGATGATGCAGGGCAGCCAGGACTCAAACAAGCTGCCTCTCCGTCCCAATGCAACAGTGACCCGCTGACAGTGCCGACACAGTCCCAGCAATCTGAGTGAAGTGACATGTACCTTGAGTGATGTGACATACACACTGGGAGGGTGGGAAATGGGAATGGGGGGTGACGAACCAGGCCACATCCTAAGTGAATTGGGAGATTATGAGGGCCTTCCTGGCCGCCCGGGCCTGCTGGACCCACGCCATTGCTGCCTGTCCTGCAGCCTCCAGCTGGCCCTCCGATTCCTCCCTGAGCTCGTCTTCCAGCCCATGCTGGTCCGGCGCGGCCTTATCATCCCTGTCCTCTTCCTTGGTGGCCACATATTCCTCATCACTAACCTCCAGCTCGTCGCCTCGCTGCTATGTGCGGTTGTGGAGGGAACAGCGGACCACCACAAAGCGGGCAACCCTCCAGGGATGGGGTTACTGGAGTGCACCACCATAGTAGTCGAGGCATCAGAACCACATCTTGAAATGAAAAATGAAAATCACTTATTGTCACGAGTAGGCTTCAATGAAGTTACTCTGAAAAGCCTCTAGTCGCCACATTCCGGCGCCTGTCCGGGGAGGCTGGTACTGGAATTGAACCGTGCTGCTGGCCTGCTTGGTCTGCTTTAAAAGCCAGCGATTTCGCCGAGTGAGCTAAACTAGCCTCTGGTGTCCGATGTACCGCTCAATCACAGTCCAGGTGGCCACATGGGCTTTGTTGTACCTGGTCTCTACTTCGCTCTCCAGCCTCCTACTGGCGTCATAGGCAGGTCCTCAGTAGGTACCCCTTATCTCCCAAGAGCCAGCGGCTCAACCTGGGGTGTCCCCGAAGAGGCTGGGGATGACCGACTGCCCCGGATGTAACTGTAATGGATGCTCCCTGGTGGTCGCACACGAGCTGTATGTTCAGGTAGTGGAACCCCTTTCTACTAATGTAGGCTACTCAAAGAGGGCCCACTGAACTCAGGGAAATATAGGCGGCACGGTAGTACAGTGGTTAGCACTGCTGCTTCACCGTTGCAAGGACTAGGGTTTGATTCCCGGCTTGGGTTACTGTCTGTGCAGGGTCTGCACATTCTCCCTGTATCTGTGTGGGTTTCCTCCGGGCGTTCCGGTTTCCTCCCACAAATCCCGAAAGATGTGCTTGTTAGATGAATTGGACATTCTGAATTCTACCTCTGTGTACCCGAACAGGTTCCGAAGTGTGGAAACTGGGGGATTTTCACAGTAACTGAATTGCCATGTTAACGTAAAGCTACTTGTGACACTAATAAAGATTATAGATTATATAGAAATCTATTAAACCCTGGACCTGGGCATCCTGGTGATGGCGGAGAAACCTGCTGCCCAGGCATCTTGCTGGGTGTGGTGCATGTTAAAGATGATGTAGTTTTCCGCCCAGGCAAACAGGACATCCGTGACCTGTCGGATGCACCTGTGTGCTGTGGCCTGTGAGATGCCACACAGGTCTCCGCACGAGCCCTAAAATGATCCTGGGGCGTAAAGCTTCAGGGCTGCAGTGTCCTTGATGACCACCGGGTCCGGGTGTCCTCAATGTAGTGCCAAGTCTGTGGGGCTTGGCACGGATGCAGCACTGTCTCCTTTTGAGGCGGAGTCTGTTGCGGCACGCACTGTCTGTCATCTGTTCAAACAACCAACAACACCTGTTGTCCTGGGTTGTTGCAGAACTCCCCCTCTGGATCCCTCCCTGGCCTGATGGGCGGCCGGGTCCTCAGAGTATGGGTGGAGTCCAGCACATAGTCGGTCGCCTCGAGCATCTGCAGACATTGCTGCTGCCACCGCCTGGCCGCCCGGCCCACCAGCAGCACCTCTAGGGAAGCTCTGGGACCAAAATCGCTGCCATAAGGTTCAATATCTGTAAGGCATTTGGAGAGGATGTTAGACTGACAGACAGCGGTGGGTGGCCTCCACCCCGGGACCCTCCATTCCCCCATTGATCTCCCCCTGCCCCAACCTCAGATTCACACCCCGGACACACACTCATAACGTCACCTGGACCAGGTACTGGTCACCTCCCTGTAGCACTCACCCACACTCTGGCTATGGACATGTCGCTGGAGCTGTGTCCCATACAACACTGGGTGTTCGGATGTTGGCTGGTGTGTGTGTGGTGTTGCTTCCTGCAGTATTCAGGCATAGTGTCCAGGCATTACAGTCTGATTGGGATGCTAGGCAGTGACGCCCACATGGCCTGCCCACCCACAGGAATCCACTTGGGTTGTTTGAAATGTTCATTTAATGTGGCGACTAGGGGCTTTTCACAGTAACTTCATTGCAATGTTAATGTAAGCCTTCTTGTGCCAATAAAGATCATTATTATTATTATTATTGCCAATTCAAATTGCATTGCAAACTGGTGCGGTTCTCATTTTCAGCCTCTCTTGCTTTTCACTGACCTTGTTTCGCTCGAGTGAGAGCACAATGAGGCCAGAGGATCACCCCCTTTGTTTATATAGCTGTGCAGTGGAATCCCATATGGATACTTGGCTGACCTGCAAAGCCCACAAATAGTTTGAGCTCAGCAAAGTTGTTGACACAGCTGAAAAGAGTATCATTAGCTTTATCTTGATTGATAGTTGAATGAGCCATTAATAGGAAGATATTTTTCGAGAGGTTTTTGAATGACTGTTGAGTTTGACAGTTTAGGGGCACTTAAGAGTATTAGATTTTCCCCAAGTGGAGCTTGAATAACTTTGGTGAACTGAGTATTTTAAAAGGACTTTTTTTTTATGGTGTTTTTGAAAGTATTTTTTGTTGGCAGATTTATGAGCATCACAAAAACTTCCCAGTTTTATTATAAAGTTCATGAGTTCTGTCAATAGTGAGTGAGTGGACATGGGGTTCATGGTTCATGGAGAGGGCATGGGGGATATGAGAGACATTGGATACGCTCCTAAATTGGGATTCCAGATTAAGGATGAAAAATCCAGGCCTATGTCACTATTATGTTCTGAAAAACCATATGGTAAAGTACAGAACTGTAGTAAATATTTACATTTTACAAGTGACCTTTAAGGTTTCAGGTACAGGTTAGGTACATTGCATCAAGGGTGAAAGGCAGGGGAACTAGAATCATTGTCCCTTATATAACAAAGGGGATCTATCACAGAATATACAGTGCAGAAGAGACCCTTCGGCCCATCGGGTCTGCACCGATGCATGAAAGACATCTGAACTGCCTACCTAATCCCATTTGCCACCACTTGAAATGAAATGAAAATTAAAATCGCTTATTGTCACAAGTAGGCTTCAATTTCAATGAAGTTACTGTGAAAAGCCCCTAGTCGCCACATTCTGGCGCCTGTCCGGGGAGGCTGGTACGGGAATCGAACTGTGCTGCTGGCCTGCTTGGTCTGCTTTCAAAGCCAGCGATTTAGCCCAGTGAGCTAAACCAGCCCCTAAACTTGGCCAGCAGTCTTGAATGTTATGACGTGCCAAGTACTCATCTGGGTATTTTTTAAAGGATGTGAGGAAACGTGTCTCTTCCACCCTCCCAGGCAGTATGTTCCTCACCGTAACCACCCTCTGGATAAATCTATATATGATGAAATTAAAAAGAGGGTTCAGATGAATGTCAGGCAAATTCCTCAACTATGAACCAGGCGAAATATAGTAGATTTAGAGGGGATTTGCAGAGGAAAATAAGGCTGGCAAATAGAGAATATGAGATTAGACTACAGATAACATGAAAGGAGATGGGTGGCACGGTGGCGCAATGGTTGGCTGTTCATGGCACTGAGGACCCGAGTTCTTTTCTGACCCTGGGTCACTGTCCGTGTGGAGTTTGCACATTCTCCCCATGCCTGCGTGAGTTTCAACCCACAGGATAGGTGGATCGGCCACGCTAAATTTCCCCTTCATTTAAAGAAAAGGAATTGGACACTTTAAATTTAAAAAAATAACATGACAGGAAAAACAAAATTCTTCGAAATAATAATAAGATAGCAAGAGGTGAAGAGGGATCCATCGGGAGCAAAGAGGGTGATATGCTTAGAGAAAAAGACATGGGCAGAATACGTAATGACTACTTTGTACTGGTGTTTACTAAGGAAGAAGAAGCATGGGGTGAAAATTGATTAGAAACATTTTTTGGAAGGGTTGCCGACACATAGTGGATACGTCACCTGATCTGGATGGCATGTAATCCAGGTTGCTAAGGACACGAGGGTAGAGATAGCAAAAAGGTTTTGCCATAATATTTGATCTTCCCTAGATACAGGAGATATACTAGAGAATTAGTAGTTCCACAGAGCCTTGGTGAGACCACACCTGGGATATTGTGTGCAGTTTTGGTCGTCTTACCGTAGGAAGAATTTCTTGCTATGGAGCGAGTGCAGCAAAGATTTACCAGACTGATTCCTGGGATGGTGGGACTGATGTATGAGGAGAGTTGAGTCGGCTAGGATTTTATTCAGCGAAGAATGAGGGGGCATCTTAGGGCAGCACGGTAGCATAGTGGTTAGCATAAATGCTTCACAGCTCCAGCTGTGCCAAAGTGCCCACATTCCAAGGGGAGGGCCAGGGGGCCACCTTGCACTGACCCTGACCACCCAGGGGTCTCTGATAGCCCGGAAGACCTCCCCCACCTCCCACGTTTGTGTGGACCAGTACTGAATGGTGACCAGCTGCAGCCTCGCTGGGGAGACCAGTAGATCCCAGGAGGCCGGTTTAAAACTGGCTTTGGCCGCGATATTTGGTCCCATCCCTTGTGGGGCATCCCGATCTCTTGCTACAATGGTTCTAGTTTTTCCTACAAGTGGAAACATTCTCTCCACATCCACTCTATCTAGGCCACGCAGTATCCTGTAAGTTTCAAGATTCCCCCCTCATCCTTCTAAACTCCAACGAGTACAGACCCAGAGTCTTCAACCATTCTTCATATGACAAGCTCTTCATTCCAGGGATCATTCTTGTGAACTTCCTCTGGACCCTTTCCAAAGCCACCACATCTTTCCTTCGATATGGGGCCCAAAACTGCTCATAATACTCCAAATAGGGTCTGACTGCTTCATAGTTCAGTCCATTTGCCAGTTTATTTTAAAGGAAATTGAAGTAAACAGAAGAAAGGAATTTGGATTGTGTGACTGGTTATTTAATTATCATTATTTTTATTTGCCTAATAGCTATTAACTGTGACTGCTCATATATGACATCAGAAGGGAATGAAAGGGCTATTGTGGCAATGCTTGGTCTACTCTCTCTGCTCTGCATTGCTACAATCATTGCAGGAGTTGTACTTCTGATATTTCCACGTCTGCTCCATAAAAGCCTTCAAAAGTTGTAAGTACCTTTTTGACATGCAAAAATAGTAGATTAAGTAAGGTATAGAATTCTTAATCTTTGTTGGTGTTATATTTTATTTGTTGTTGCAAAAAGAAAAAGTATGGAGGTCCCCACGCTCTGGATTCCTCTAAAACACAATGAGAGATTTATTAAGATATGTAGCTCATACAATCAAGATAGTGATCTGTCCAAAGCCCGTGCAAACACTGCTGATGTCACGACACATCTTGTGAAACATAACCAGCAGGAATGTATTCTCGGATATATAACACCCCTCCCCCTTTCTTCTTTCGTGCAACAACAACAATTAAAATTTATAAAGGCGATCCATTTGTGTATTAATTCTATACATTGATACAATTCAATAAGACAGTTTCTGTGGTGGACACCTATTCCTTTTTCGTAGAATTTGGAATTCTTGAACTTGGCTACTTGCGACTTTGGAAGTGCCTTCATTCCTTTCTGTAAATGGTACAACTTGGTAGTTATAGAACAGTACAGCACAGAACAGGCCCTTCGGCCCTTGATGTTGTGCCGAGCAATGATCACCCTACTCAAATCCACGTATCCACCCTATACCCGTAACCCAACAACCCCCCCCCCCCTTAACCTTACTTTTTAGGACACTACGGGCAATTTAGCATGGCCAATCCACCTAACCCGCACATCTTTGGACTGTGGGAGGAAACCGGAGCACCCGGAGGAAACCCACGCACACACGGGGAGGACGTGCAGACTCCGCACAGACAGTGACCCAGCCGGGAATCGAACCTGGGACCCTGGAGCTGTGAAGCATTTATGCTAACCACCATGCTACCGTGCTGCCCCCTTTCAGTATCTGTCACTATAGTTATTGAAAAGTCCTCAGAAACAGAATCTGAACTCATCACTCTTTGGTCTCTGTTCCAAATGGATTGCTCTCTCCATTTTCCAAGGGAAAAAAACTTCTTGAAATTTCTGTAAACTCACTTCGTGCAGCAAAGTCTTCCATCATCTGTCTGTATGGCGCATGATGTCGGACCTATCTTTGCTAGGATAATAGCTGGTACCCATTTCTCATTGGTGGTGTTGACCCTAGCTCACACTCTCTCCCTGGTTGAAACTCGTTTTTTATGTATTTTCTCCCTCTTAGCAATTTTAGCTTCTTATAGCTTGACAATCTTGGAAGTATCAGGTGGAGTTAACAAATCAAACTGCGTTAGTAGTTTCCTCTTGAACAACAGCATTGCAGGTGAACTTTCCGTAGGGTATGTACGGTGTTCCAGTAAGATATCAGAAATTTGCTTAATTTTCTCTGTAATATACCCTGGTTCTTTGATCTTTACGAGAATGCTTTATAATGTTATGGTACTTGCCAGTAACCTTTCAGTAAATCCAATTTGGAAATAAAAGCGGATTGTCCCACTTTCTCAATGCAATCCTCCAAACGTGGGATAGGGTAAGAGTCGGTTCTTGTGACTGCATTAACCTTCTGATAGTCCACACGCAACCGTTGGGTACCGTCTGGTTTAGGTACCATCATTATGGGTGAGCTCCATTGGCTGCAACCCACTTCAATTATGCCATTTTTCAGCATACTCTCAATCTCTCTGTTAACCTGTGCCAATTTTAAAGGATTAAGTCAATATGGATGTTCTTTGATAGGAACAGCATTTCCCACATCTACATCATGTATAGCCATTTTAGTACTTCCCAATTTATCTCTACAAGCTTGCCCATGTGATATCAATAACTCTTTCAGGTCAGTTCGTTTTTCCTCTGGAAGGTAACAACAATTCATCCCAATTTTTAAGAACATCCTCATTTTCCAATTTAGTTTGAGGTATGTCAAATTCACAGTCATCTGGATTTGGTTCGTCACTTAGAATCATTAAAACCTCCTTTTTCTCTCCTTCCCTTTCAAAGTACCTTTTAAGCATATTCACATTCGGTGAGTCTTCCTTCTATCTGGTGTTTTTACCATATAATTCACCTCACTTAATTTCCTTTCAACTTGATACGGTCCACAAAACCTAGCTTTTAAAGGCTCACCTACCACTGGTAACAACACTAAAACTTTATCCCCACTGACAAAACTACAAACTTTGGATTTCTTATCCGCTACCCGTTTCATCACATTTTGTGCAACTTTCAAACATTGTCTAGCCAATTCACTTGCTCTATTTAATAGTTTCCTAAAATTTGACACGTAATCCAATAGTGTAATTTCCGATTTCTTACCCACCAATTTTTCCTCAATCAATTTAAGTGGTCCTCTTACCTCATGACCAAAAATTAGTTCAAAAGGACTAAATTTGGTAGAATCATTAAGTGCATCCCTAATTGTAAACAATACGAATGGAATTCCTTTATCCCAATCCTCTGGGATCTTGACAATATGCCCTCAACATTGTCTTTAATGTCTGATGCCACCTTTCTAACGCTCCCTGCGATTCTGGATCATACGCAGTTGATTTAAATTGTTTTATTCCTAAACTATCCATAACTTCTTTGAATAACTTTGAAGTAAAATTTGATCCTTGATCCGATTGAATTTCTGTGGGCAGTCCATATCTAATAAAGAATTTAAGTAACTCCTCCACAATCCTTTTATCTGTAATATTACGTACTGGAATGGCCTCTGGAAACCTAGTAGACACATCCATTATAGTCACTTTTTGTTTTGGGAGGCGGTCCCACATAATCAATTAGGACCCTTGTAAAAGGTTCCTCAAATGCTGGAATGGGTATTAAGGGTGCTGGTTTTATCACTGCTTGAGGTTTCCCTATCACTTGACATGTGTGACATGATTGACAAAATTATACTACATCTTTATGTAGTCCAGGCCAATTAAAATGTTTCTGGATTTTAGCTTGAGTTTTCCTGATTCCCAAATGACCTCCCACTGGTACCTCATGTGCAACTCGCAACACCTCCTTTCTATACCCTACCGGCAATGCTACTTGAGGAACTTCTGCCCACTTTTCATCCGCCTGCACATGTACAGGTCTCCATTTTTTCATCAAGACATCACTTTTACGGTAATAACACTCTGGTATACTCTCAGATTCCTCTTCCGTATATGCTTTCTGATATATCCGTTTTATTTCTACATCTTTCTGTTGTAACTCCGCCAATTTTCCTGAACTAAAAATATCCGCCTCCTCCTCCACCCGTTCTTGTTCTTTTTCAACCAACTGATCAAAAATCGTTTCAGATAATTGCACTTCAACTTCATCTTCACTCTTTGATTTCTCCTCTTGTCTTAACCTGTGACTTTGCGACCGGGTTACTACACAATCCGGAAAAATCCCAGGATATTCATCCTTCAACACTTCAGTTGTCTGATTTTCCACTGGCTTATCAACCACAGTAGGCATCACTCCCACCTGCGATCCAGCTATATAATTACCCAAGATAAACTGTATTCCTGGACAAGATAGTTTCTCTATTACTCCTACTACCACTTCATCACTCTTCACTGGACTTTCCAACCTTACCTTATATAATGGAACACTGAATTCCACGTATCACTACCTTTTCTGGCAACATTCTTCCCAAACTACATAATTCCTCATCTCTTACCATTAAAGATTGACTAACCCCTGTATCACTTAAAATTGTGACTTCTTTACCTGCTCCTCCTGATACACATGAGTAAACTTTACCCACACAAGTAAATTCTTATAAGACATCTGGCACCTTCTTAACGATTACTTCTTGAATAGGCTGTAGAATCGTTTGCACCTCCTTCGCTTCCCTTGGGCTTTCCTTTACCACTCTAACAAATCCCACTGTCTTATCCTGTTTTACTACATCAGCCTTCCCAGTGCTTTTCTTCAACCACCAACACTGTGACTTTACATGGCCTATTTATTACAGTGAAAACATTTGAAACTTTTCATTTCTTTTCCACCCTCCTGGATTTCTTTTTTAATCTGAGGTACATTCTCTTTACTGTCTCCCATCAGATCACCTTTACCTTTACCACTTGAGTATTTCTCATGTCCCCAGTTTCTATCCCTCACCAGCTGAAACTGATGTTGGAAACCAATCTTTGATTTATGAACTAATTAGTGCGGCCACACCTGGAGTATTGTGTTCAGTTTTGGTCTCCTTACTTGAGAAAGGACGTACTGGTGCTGGAGGGTGTGCAGAGGAGATTCACTAGGTTAATCCCAGAGCTGAAGGGGTTGGATTATGGATTATGAGGAGAGGTTGAGTAGACTGGGACTGTACTCGTTGGAATTTAGATGGATGAGGGGGTATCTTATAGAAACATTTAAAATTATGAAGGGAATAGATAGGATAGATGCGGGCAGGTTGTTTCCACTGGCGGGTGACAGCAGAACTAGGGGACATAGCCTCAAAATAAGGGGAAGTAGATTAGGACTGAGTTTAGGAGGAACTTCTTCACCCAAAGGGTTGTGAATCTATGGAATTCCTTGCCCAGTGAAGCAGTTGAGGCTCCTTCATTACATGTTTTTAAGGTAAAGATAGATAGTTTTTTGAAGAATAAAGGGATTAAGGGTTATGGTGTTCAGGCCGGAAAGTGGAGCTGAGTCCACAAAAGATCAGCCATGATCTAATTGAATGGCGGAGCAGGCTCGAGGGGCCAGATGGCCTACTCCTGCTCCTAGTTCTTATGTTCTTATGTGACAATAAAGATTATTTTTAAAAATACTAATGAAATATTCTTCAGCGTCACGCTTGATTTGTAACGACAACTGATAAAGCATCAGAATTTGCATGCTGCACTGATTGCGATATGTGTACCTACAATACAAATGACCATCTCTGCCATCCACAAGCCGCCAAAGAAACACATTTTGACGGCCCAATGATTGTAGTCAAATGATTATGATCCATCAAATGATTAAAAATACGCCCATAAAGATAATGGTGGAACCTTCTTGCACCAAAAATGATGCTCAATGCTTCTTTTTCCAGCTGAGCATAGTTCATTTTGTTCAATCATTCATGCATACACACATAGAAACGTATAGAAAATAGAGGCAGGAGGAGGCCATTCGACCTTTTGAGCCTGCTCCGCCATTGTTTATGATCATGGCTGACCATCAGGTTCAGTACTCTGATCCTGTCTCCCTGCCCCCCCCCCCCCCCCCCCATATCCCTTGATCCCTTTAGCCTCTTGAGGCTAATGGGATATGGGGGGGGGGGGGGGGGGGGGGCAGGGAGACAGGATCAGAGTACTGAACCTGATGGTCAGCCATGATCATAAACAATATCTCATTCCTTCTCGAACACAATATTTTCACCTCATTTTGTGCTAGTGAATTCCACAGATTCACCACTCTCTGGGTGAAAAAATTTCTTCTCGCCTCAGCCCTAAAGGTTTACCCCTTATCCTCAAACTATGATCCATAGTTCTGGACTCCTCAATCATCTGGAACATTCTTTCTGAATCTACCCTATCTAATCCTGTTAGAATTTTAGAAGTTTCTACGAGATGCTCCCTCACTTTTCTAAACGCCAATTAATATAATGCTAACCAATTTAGCCTCTCCTCATATGACAGTCCCGCCGTCCCAGGAACCTTTACTGCACTCACTCCGTAGCAAGAATATCCTTTCTCAGATAAGGACATCTAAACTGCACACAATACTCCAGGTGTGGCCTCACCAATGCGCAATACAATTTCAGTAAAACATCCTATTCCTGAACTCAAATCCTCTCACTATGAAGGCCGACATGCCATGTGCCTTCTTTACTGCCCGCTATATCTGCGCGCTTACTTTCAGAGACTGATGCACGAGGACACCACCGAGTATCCACCTCTCACAATTTACACCCATTCAAATAGTAATCTGCCTTCCTATATTTGCCAGCAAAGTGGATAATCTCACATGTATCCACATTATACTGCATATGCCTATCTAAATCCCACTGAATCATCTCTGTGTTGTCCCACTTTCACCTTCCCACCCAACTTCGTAGCATCTGCAAATTTGGAAATTAGTTCCTTTGTCCAAATCATTAATATATAATGTGAACAGTTGGGTTCTGGCACAGATCCCTGCCGTACTCCACCAGACACTGCCTGCCAATTGGAAAAAGACCCATTTATTCCAACTTTTTGCTTTGTGACTGCGAACCAGCATTCTATCCATCTCAAGACACTACCCACAATCCCATGCTCTTTAACTTTACATAGTAAACTGCTGTGTGAAACCTTGTCAAATGCCTTCTGGAAGCCTAAATAAACTAGATCTACCGAGTCTCCCTGGTCAACTCTACTAGTTACATCTTCAAAGATTTTCAATAGATTTGTCAAGCATGATTTCCCTTTCATAAATCCATGCTGACTTTGTCTGATTATACCACGGCTTTCCAAATGCTGTGCTATAATGTCTTTGATAATGGATTCGAGGAATTTCCTTACTGCTGCCGCTAGGCTTACTGGTCTATGGGTCCCTGTATATTCTCTACCTCCCTTTTTGAATAGCGGGGTTACATTCGCTACCCTGCAATCTGTAGGAACCATTCCACAGTTCAAAGAATTTTGAAAAATGACCACCAATGGATCTACTATTTCCAAGGCTACTTCCTTAAGTACTCTGGGATGAAGATTATCAGACCCTGGAGATATAGCTACCTTCAATCCCATTTATTTCCCTAAAACCATTCTCTTGTTAATACTAATTTCCTTCAACACCTCACTAAAACTTGTGTTTCTCAGAACTTCCAGTACATTATTCATGTCTTTGTGAAGACAGAAGCAAAGAGCGAATTCAGTTCCTCAGCCATTCCAGCTATTTCTTTGTTCCCTGTTGTGAATTCCCCTGTTTCTAACCAGTTACGCACTCTGGGGCTGGTTTAGCTCAGTGGGATAAATAGCTGGCTTGTAATGCAGAACAATGCCAGCAACGCGGGTTCAATTCCCGTACCAGCCTCCCCGAACAGGCGCCGGAATATGGCGACTAGGGGCTTTTCACAGTAACTTCATTTAACGCCTACTTGTGACAATAGGCAATTATTATTATTAAGTGCATGAAGCAAACGCTATCGGTCGTTCCTCTACTAAAGGCATAATGTGCGAGGTGACTGCACCAACCATATATAAGGTGTGGCATCACAAGCAAGTTGCAACTTCATCTTGGGATCATAATGAACCAGCAGCTCTGACATCTGTAAAGCTTCTTTCACTTCATTGTATGCACTCCTACATTCTTCTGATCAGTGCTATGCCTATTTGACTCATAGCAAGTATGTAAAGGCTTCAATCTTGTTGCTAAATTCGGTACATGTTGTAGCCATCTAAGATGGCCATCTGCAAAGGACCATGGGAATTATGGCCAACCCAGGACTCGGGACAGATACAGAGCCTATGTGTATCTAAAACACAGGTAACCATACCTGATCGAAATCCCCGCCCGTTTGCATTTTAAAGGTCCATTTTCCCAGGACAATAGAACTCCAATCAAGCAGCCAGTAAAGCCACAGACTGATTGGCGCCACTCCCCTTACTCAGAAACCACAACTGCCATGGTCAATGACCGCCAAGGACCCGTCCAGCCACCAAGGCACCCGCCCCTTTATTGGCCGAAATCGATGACAGTGATCAGAACCCTGTCGAACTATTGGGTCCGAAGTAAGGACTGCCCAATAAAGAGCACAAAATCCCAGAGGGATAAAAGAGGACGCAGCCATGTGTTCTGTCTCTTTTGGATCTGGCCTGTGCCAACCGAATTGTAGCAGAAACAGCCAGCCAAGTTCAAGACCAACGATCGCGACCTGACGGATGACCCCAGCGGAGACAGAGGCACTTTCTTCGAACAAGGCAAGCGAAATCCAGAGAAAGGCCGTATCCATATCCATTGTGCCGGTCGCCCTGAAGTTTAGTATAGATTATTGTAGCCGATAGGTGTAGTTTAACTCGTAGTAGATATTGTGTTTGCATGTTGAGATAACTCTTGTGTATGTAAATAAACCATCTTTTGAACTAACTAACTGGTTGTGTGGTCATTTGATCGATATAAGGGAAGGCTTGTGGTTCACCAAGATAAATAGAAATACCCACAGTATTGGCGACGCTGTTGGGAGCAACATTATTGCCATCTCCGGTGGGAAAAATAGCGACAATATTTACTATAATATTGACCAATCCTAAAAATGTCACATTTTGAGGACATAATTGCTGATATTTTCTTCAGCTCTCTGTGAAAGCCATCTTTGCTGATAATACCAACGAGACAATTCGATGACTGGAAAAAGTCGTACTTTTCCTTTTTAACTCTTCAATTGTGGCTCTGTAGCCACTTCAGTGTATCTTCCAAATTCTCCAAATGTTCCTGTTCATTTGAACCGATGATGAATATGTCATCTAAATAACATTGCACTTCTTTCAACTCACTTAGAATTTGATCCATGGATCTTTGAAAAGAGCAAGCGCAGATGTTACTCCAAAATGAAGTCTTCTGTAACAAAATCGATCTCTGTGCATTACATTGCATTGGATTGGATTTGTTTATTGTCACATGTACCGATGTACAGTGGAAAGTATTGTTCTATGTACAGTCCAAACAGATCATTCCATTCATGGGATAAAAACAGGTCATTCACAAATACACAATGAAAATCATAGACACAGGCATCGGGTGAGAATACAGGAGTGCAGTACTACTCAGTAGAAGGGCAGCACGGTGGCGCAGTGGATTAGCCCTGCTGCCAAGGTCCCAGGTTCGATCCCTGCTCTGGGTCACTGTCCGTGTGGAGTTGGCACATTCTCCCCGTGTTTACGTGGGTTTCGCCCCCGCAACCCAATGATGTGCAGGGTAGGTGCATTGGCCACGTGAATTTGCCCCTTAATTGGAAATAATGAATCAGGTACTCTAAAATTTAAAAGAAAAAAAGAAAAGGGCAGCACGGTGGTGCAGTGAATAGCACTGAGACTGCAGCGCTGGGGACCTGGGTTCGAATCCCGGCCCTGGATCACTGTCCGTGCGAAGTTTGCACATTCTCCCCGTGTCTGCGTGGGTTTCGCCTCCACAACCCAAAGATATGCAGGTTAGGTGGATTGGCCATGATAAATTGCCCCTTAATTGGAAAAAAAGTAGTAATTGGGTACTCTAAATTTTTTTTAAAAGTACTACTCAGTAGATAAGATAACAAAGAACAATACAGCACAGGAACAGGCCCTTCGGCCCTCCAAGCATGTACCGGTCATGATACCAATCTTGGCCAAAACCCTCAACACCTCCTAGTGCCGTATCCCTCTATACCCATCCTATCCATGTATTTGTCAAGATACCTTTTGAACTCCGTTAATGTATCTGCTTCCACAACCTCCCCTGGCAATGCGTTCCAGGCACTCGCCACCCTCTGTAAAAAGCCTGACTCGCACGTCTCCTCTAAACTTTGCCCCACGGACCTTAAGGCCTATGCCCCCCTGGTGACTGGCCCTCCACCCTGGGAAGGCAATCCACTCTATCCATGCCCCTCATAATCTTGTAGACCTCTTCATTATCCGCAACTCCACCAATTTTTGTGTTGTCTGTGAATCTCTCAGCCCGCGTCGTTCATGACATAGCTAACAACAACAACACACACACACACACCCCCCACCCCCCTCCTCCAGACCAGGCAATATCCTGGTAAACCTCCTGTGCACCATCTCCAAAGCCTCCACATCCTTCTGGTTGTGGCGACCAGATTTGTGCACAATATTCCAAGTGTCCTTACGAAGTTTCAATACAACTGTAGCATGACTTGCCAGTTTTTATACTCAACACCTTGTTTAATGAAGGCAAGCATTCCGTATGCTTTCTTGAGTACCTTGTCCACGTGTGTTGCCACTTTCAAAGATCTGTGGACCTGCATGCACAGATCTCTCTGACTTTCCATATTCCTAAGAGTTTTGCCATTTATGGTATATTTCCCCTCTATGTTATACCTACCAAAATGCATTACCTCATATTTGTCTGGATTAAACTCCATTTGCCTTTTCTCTGCCTAAGTTTATCTATGTCCTCTGACAACCCTCAACACTATCTGCCACTGCACCAACCTTGGTGTCATCCGGGAACTTACTAATCAGACCAGCTACATTTTCCTCCAAATCGTTTATGTATACTCCAAACAACAGAGGCCACAGCACAGATCCCTGTGGAACACCACTAGTCGCAACCTTTCACTCAGAAGAACATCCTTCTACTGCTACCCTTTACTTTCTGTGACCGAGCCAGTTCTGTATTCATCTTGCCACCTCATCTCTGATCCTGTGTGACTTCACCTTTTGTATCAGTCTGCCATGAGCAACCTTGTCAAAGACTTTACTGAAGTCCATGTAAACAACATCCACCGCCCTCCCTTCATCAATCATCTTTGTCGTCACCTCAAAAATCTCGATCAAGTTAGTGAGGTACGACCTCCCCTTCACAAAACCATGCTGTCTATTGCGAATGAGTCCATTTGCTTACAAATGGGTATAAATTCTGCCCCTGAGAATTCTCTCCAATAATTTACCTGCTACTGACATGAGGCTCGCCGGCCTATAGTTTCCTGGATTATCCCTGCTACCTTTCTTAAACAGCGGTACTACATTAGCTATTCAGTCCTCTGGGATCTCACCTATAGCCAATGAGGATATAAAGATGTCAGTTAAGTCCCCAGCAATTTCCTCCCTTGCTTCCCTCAGTATTCTGTGGTAAATCCCATCCGGTCCAGGAGACTTATCTAACTTAATGTCTTTTAAAACACCCAATACCACCTCCTTTTCGACATCAACATGAGCCAGACTGTCCACACACCCTACCCAAGAACCATCTTCCACAAAGTCATTTTCTTTGGTGAACATTGATGCAAAGTACTCATTTAGTACCTCGCCCATTTCCTCTGGCTCAACACATAGATTCCCCCCCCCACTGTCCTTAAGTGGTCCAATTCTTTCCCTGGCCACCCTCTTGCTTTTTACATATGAATAAAAAGCTTTGGGATTCACCTTAATCCTACGTGCCAAGGACTTTTCATGTTCCCTAATTTCCCGTTTAAGTACCTTCCCACTTTTTTTATGCTCCTCAAAGATTTTGACTGTTCCCACCCTTCTAGACCGTACAATAACCTCCAGCTTTTTTTTGACGAGGTTCACAATATCCCTTCTTATCCAAGGCTCCCTAAACCTCCCATTCTTATCCTTTGTTCTCTCCGGAACATGATTTTACTGAATCCTAATCAACTGTTGCTTGAAAGGCTCCCACATGGCTTTGAAAGTAGACCAAGGCAGGCTAGCAGCACGGTTCAATTCCTGTACCAGCCTCCCCGAACAGGTGCCGGAATGTGGCGACTAGGGGCTTTTCACAGTAACTTCATTTGAAGCCTACTTGTGACAATAAGTGATTTTCATTTCATTTCATTTCATGTCCGATGTTGATTTACTCTCCCAACAGCTGCATTCAATCCAAATTCTTCAATTCCTGTCTAATGTTATCGTTATTTCCCTTTCCCCAATTTAGCACCTTAATCGAGGGTCACCCTCATCCCTATCCAAAAGTACCCTAAAACGTAGGGAATTGTGATGACTACTCCCAAAATGTACCACTACTGAAACCTCAACCACTTGTCCAGACTCATTCCCCAATACCAAGTCCATTACTACCCATTCCCTAGTTGGACTAAATACATACATATTGCATCGCAAAGCCTTCCTGGATACACCTTACCAGGATATGTGAAGAGATCAGATCAATCAAAAAGAGGGTCATTCAGGACTCTGGTAACAGCGGGGAGAAGGTATTATTTGGTGTTCTCAGACTTTTGTATCTCCTGCCTGATAGAAGAAGTTAGAAGGGTGAATAAGCCGGATGGGAGAGGTGTTTGATTATGCTGCCCGCTTTCCCAAGGCAACGGGAGATGTAGAGAGAGTCAGGATGGGAGGTTGGTTCGTGTGATGGACTGGGCTATGTTCTCGATTCTCCGTAGATTATTACGGTCTTTAGCCGAGCAGTTGCCATATCAGGTTGTGATGCAGCCAGATAGGATGCTTACTATAGTGCATCTGTAAAAGTTGGTAAGAGTCAATGTGGACATGCCAAACTTCCTTAGTTTCCTGAGAAAGTATAGGCGCCGTTGTGCTTTCTTGGTCATAGTGTCGACGTGTGTGGACGAGAACAGATTGTTGGTGATGTGCACACCTAGGAATTTGAAGCTGTCAACCATCTCCACCTTGGTACTATTGATGCAGACGGGTGTGTACGATACTTTGCTTCCTGAAGTCAATGACCAGCTCTTTAGTTTTGCTGACATTGAGGGAGTGGTTGTTGTCCTTACACCACTTCACTAGGTTCTCTATCTCCCTCCTGTACTCTGACTCAACGTTGTTAGGGATCTGACCCACTACGGTCATGTCATCATGAGTAGATTTTTAGATGGATTTGGAGCCACATTCTGTCACACAGTCATGTGTGTACAGGGAGTATAGTACGCAGCCTTGCTGGGCTCCGTTATTGAGGACTATTGTGGAGGAGGTGTTGTTTATCCTTACTGATTGTGGTCTATGGGTCAGGAAGTTGAGCTGGCAAGTTGGATACAGAACTGGCTTGGGCACAGAAGACAGAGGGTCAGAGTAGAAGGGTGCTTTTCTGAATGGAAGGCTGTGGCTAGCAGCGATCCACAGGGATTCGTTCTGGGACCTTTGTTTTTCATAGTGTATATAAATGATTTGGAAGAAACTGTAAGCTGCTCTGACTAGTACGTTTGCAGACGACACAAAAATTGGTGGAGTTGCAGATAGTGAACAGGATTGTCAGAGGATACAGCAGGATCTAAACTGGTTGGAGTCTTGGCGGAGAAATGATAGATGGAGTTTAATCCAGACAAGTGTGAGGTAATGCACTTTGGAAAGTCCAATGCATGTAGGAATTACACAGTAAATGGTAGAACTCTTGCGAGTATTGACAGGCAGAGAGATCTGGGCGTGCATGTCCACCGATCACCGAAAGTGGCAACCCATGTGGATAAGATTGTCAAGAAGGCATACGGCATGCTGGCCTTCATCGGTCGGGCATTGAATATAAAAATTGGAAAGTCATGTTGCAGCTGTACAGGTCCTTCGTTAGGCCTCATTTGGAATATCGTGTACAATTCTGGTCGACACGCTATCAGAAAGATGTAGATGCTTTGGAGAGGGTACAGAAGCAGTTTACTAGGATGTTGCCTGGTATGGAGGGCATTAGCTATGAAGAGAAGTTAGATAAACTTGGTCTGTTCTCACTGGAACGACAGAGGTTGAGAGGCAACCTGATAGAGGTCTACAAGATTGAGTGGCATGGACAGAGTGGATAGTCATATGTTCTTTCCTAGGGTAGGAGAATCAAGTACATGGGGACATAGGTTTAAAGTGCGTGGGGAAAAGTTTCGAACAGATGTACGAGGCAAGTTTTTTTACAGAGAGGGTGGTAAATATATGGGACCGCAATGCCTGGGGAGGTGGTGGGAGCAGGTACGAAAACATTTAAGTGGCATCTAGACAAATGTATGAATAGGGTGGGAATGGAAGGATATGGACTCTGTAAGTGCATACGGTTTTAGTATAGGCAGGTACCATGGTCGCCGCTGGCTTGGAGGGCCTACGGGCCTGTTCCTAAGCTGTATTCTTTGTTCTTTGATATGAGTTTGTGCCCTCCTCTACCACCTCCGCTGGCAAAGCATTCCAGGCACCCACCACCCTCTGCGTAAAAAACTTTCCACGCACTTTCCCATTTCCCAACTTTTCTGGATGAACTAGATTCTCCAGCAATATAAATGTTTACACCCAACTAAGCTGATGCTGATAAATGTTCAGACCTTTAGGTCCTCAGGTGTCTGATTTGCTATTAGAAATAATTAGAATCTTTCCTCATATGAAGTCCATGTCTCATAATCCTCACCAACGCATCCATGGCGAACGTTTCTTCCACTGTTTTTGCACCCTGGCTCCTAGGGTCTACAGTTACCAAATTCAGATTTTTTTTAAAATGGAAAGTATGGCACAAACAATCCCTTTAACAAGCAGTGAGGAATTATTTTCTGTTTTTGCCTGACTGAAGTCCAACTTTTTCCCCAAGTCATGGCCTGTGCAAAATCTGCAGACTTTAAAATATCCGTTCCGCACAGCCCCTTTAGCTTTGCTACGTGCGCAGTCCCTGCAGCCCGGACCCCGTTCAATTCAACGCAAGCAAAATTATTTCCCTACTTTCGGTCTTACATTGCTACCAAAAAAATGTGTTAAACCTTCAAATCGGTGGAGGTGCTTCGCCTGACGACTGTGAATGTGAGCGTTCGGTCCCGAGAATCCTCCGTTGTTCCTGAAGCCATTCCACTCTTAGTTGACAAAACCTTCTTTTTCAGTAATTTTTTTTTTTCTGCCTCAATCCTCGTCACGTTTTCTTCATTGTTGCAAAGAGAAAAGGTATGGAAATGCCCATTTTCTTGATTCTTGTAAAACACAATGAGAAGTTTATTAAGGATGCTGCTTATGCAATCAAGATCGTGACCTGCCCAAAACATGAGCAAACACTCTGTTGACATCAGTACCCTCACATGACGCATAACCAGCAGGAATGTATTATCTGAGTCCTCACAGTTGGTACCTTAACATACAATAAAGTTAAAGCCTGTTTTAGAAGCATGTAGCTTCACCATATTGTAAACCTATTGTGGTTTGTCGAATGCACAGGATTCTCAGTCCAGTTAACATTGATAGATGAAAATGGGTTTACTCTGTACCATCTGCTGAAAATCTTCTGGACAAGTAGAAATAAAGTGCAAACAATCTTAATGTCCAAGCTCTCATAATGCTTGCATGATTCTTTCAATCTCAAATAGCTCTCTGACTTCGGATAACCGAGTTTCATAGGTTGGGCATATGGGTTTCAGCCAATTGAGGGTAAAAGAGATGGACTTCTTACTTTGTTTAGGTCTTCCTGTTTTAAAAGAAAATGTCTTATCTGTAGGTATCTTTAAAAAATGTCAGCATTTGGAAGACCAAATTCCCCTCTGATCTGCTCAAATGATTTTAGAGTATCCTGCTGAAATAGCTGGTGAAGGAAGATGAGACCATATTCAGACCATTTCTTAAAGCCATTATCATGCAAGTGGAATATGAAACCTTTATAGACCTCACAATGGTCAGAGCCGAGAATGAACCATGTAAATCAAATGATTTCTGAATTTCTTTCCAAATATTGATAATCAATCTCGTTCATTCACTCAATCCGCAGTCCCTTATGCTATTACCCATAAATGGCAGCACTGTGGTGCAGTGGGTAGCACTGCTACATCACAGTATCAAGGACCCGAGTTCAATTTGGGCCTTGGGTGACTGTGTGGAGTCTCAACATTCTCTCTGTGTCTGCGTGGGATTTCCTCAATTGTATAAGGTGTTAGTGAGGCCACACCTGGAGTATTGTGTTCAGTTTTGGTCTCCTTACTTGAGGAAGGACGTACTGACACTGGAGGGCGTGCAGAGGAGATTCACTAGGTTAATCCCAGAGCTGAAGGGGCTGGATTACGAGGAGAGGTTGAGTAGACTGGGACTGTACTCGTTGGAATTTAGAAGGATGAGGGGGGATCTTATAGAAACATTTAAAATTATGAAGGGAATAGATAGGATAGATGCGGGCAGGTTGTTTCCATTGGCAGGTGAAAGCAGAACTGGGGGGCATAGCCTCAAAATAAGGGGAAGTAGATTTAGAACTGAGTTTAGGAGGAACTTCACCCAAAGGGTTGTTAATCAGTAGAATTCCTTGCCCAGTGAAGCAGTTGAGGCTCCTTCATGAAATGTTTTTAAGGTAAAGATAGATAGTTTTTTGAAGAATAAAGGGATTAAGGGTTATGGTGTTCGGGCGGGAAAGTGGAGCTGAGTCCACAAAAGATCAGCCATGATCTCATTGAATGGCGGAGCAGGCTCGAGGGGCCAGATGGCCGACTCCTGCTCCTTGTTCTTATGTTACTCTAGTTTTCTCCCACAGTCCAAAGACGTGCAGGTTTGGTGGATTGGCCATACTAAATTGTCCCTCAGTATCCAAAAGCTGTGCAGGTTAGGTGAGGTTGCGGGTTAGGGCGGGAGAGTAGGCCCGATGGGATGCTCTTTTGAAGGATCGATGCAGATCCGATGACCAAATGGACTCATTCTGCACTCTAGGGATTCTATGAAATAGCAGTTCTGTTAATGGAAGTTGGCAGCCAGGATTCTCCAGATTCAGCCACCACGTTTCTGCTCTTGGGCGAAATTCTCTTCTAGGGGGCGGGGGGGGTCCCAGCGTAGCGGAGTGGCGGCAATCACTCTGGCATCGGGCCTCCCCAAAGGTGCGGAATTCTCCGCACCTTTAGGGGCCAAGCCCTCACATTGAGGTTGGCACCACACCGACTGGCGCCAAAACCAGCAACAACGACCTTTGATGCACGGCGCCGGGGCTGGCTGAAAGGCCTTCGCCGGTTCGCACATGCGCCGGTGCGTCAGCTGCCGCTGACGCCACCACCACATGTGCGCTGGGGGATTCTCTTCCGCCTCCGCCATGGTGGAGGCCATGGCGGTGGCGGAAGATCGCGGGCCTGGCCACCGTGGGGGCACCCCCGGGGTCCGATTGCCCCACGCGCCGCTGATCCCGCCGGCACAGAGGTGGTTCAAACCACGGCGGCAGCAGGGGCCTCTCAGCGGCGTGACTTCGGCCCATCCGGGACAGAGAATAACGGCAGCACAGAAACCCGTAGCCTCCTGACGGCCCCCGCCATTCTCCGAGGCGGGATTGGCGGCACGCCGACTTTTTGCGGGTGGGAGAATTCTGGACATGGCTGGGGCGGGATTTTCGGCGGCCCCGGGCGATTCTCCGACCCTCCTGCTTTCGGTAGCATGGTGGTTAGCATAAATGCTTCACAGCTCCAGGGTCCCAGGTTCAGTTCCCGGCTGGGTCACTGTCTGTGCGGAGTCTGCACGTCCTCGCCGTGTGTGCGTGGGTTTCCTCCGGGTGCTCCGGTTTCCTCCCACAGTCCAAAGATGTGCGGGTTAGGTGGATTGGCCATGCTAAATTGCCCGTAGTGTCCTAAAAAGTAAGGTTAAAGTGGGGGGGGGGGGGTTGTTGGGTTACGGGTATAGGGTGGATACGTCGGTTTGAGTAGGGTGATCACTGCTCGGCACAACATCGAGGGCCGAAGGGCCTGTTCTGTGCTGTACTGTTCTATGTTCTATGTCCTGGGGGTTGGAGATTTTCGCCCCTTGTCCGTTATCCAAGCTCTCATAGATTTTAGGTGAGCTGCCCAAAAATAGAATTTTAAAATGGGAAGTGCTAAACCTCCTTCCAACTTAGTAAGCTATAATGTTTTACATCGCACTCTGGGTTGTTTTCCTTGCCATATAAAACGGGAGATCAGATCATCCAGCATATTAAATGTAGATTTTGGAATCTGAATATGTTGCATCTGGAACAAATACAACAATCTAGGGAGAACATTCTTCTTAATAACTTCCATTCCCCTAACAGAGAGTGGGGTAGGGCCAGCCACCGATCTACATCACTTCAGTTTTATCATTGTTAACTTTGTAACCCGAGTAATAGTCAAACTTTTTAATACTCTCTTTCAGAAAACATTTGGATATTGTAGGATTTGATAAGTATAGCATCAGCATATAATGACAATTTGTGCCCTTCTCTTGCTTTAACCCTTTTTATATTGTGTCTCTCCATTTGTGCTGAGGAATCCATACATATAGCATATGGCAGAGGGGACAGAGGGCAACCCTGTCTTGTCCCTCTACCTAGCCCAAAGGCTTTATAAATATGACATTCACTCTAACAGAGGCCCATTGATTTGAATAGAGAATGTGGACCCATCTCACAAAGTTGGATCCAAATCCCAGGCAATCTAAAGCCTGAAATAGGTACACCCATGATACTCACTCCATTACCTTGGGCAGGAGTCATATTAAGGAGCCTGCAGGGATTATCTCCAGAGTATGTCTCGTTGTAAATCTGGTTTGGTCTGGGTAACCTCTGTTATTATTCTAGGTTATGGTGTTCGGGCGGGAAAGTGGAGCTGAGTCCACAAAAGATCAGCCATGATCTCATTGAATGGTGGGGCAGGCTCGAAGGGCCAGATGGCCTACTCCTGCTCCTAGTTCTTATGTTCTTATATTTAATCTATGGACAAGCATTGATGTTAGAATTTTCAGATCGCAATTCCATAACGCTATGGGGTGATATGACCCACATGCTGTTAGGTGTCCCCCCCTCCCCTTATGAATAACTATTATGATTGCATCTCTCAGGGCAGCACGGTGGCACAGTGGTTAGCATTGCTGTCTCACGACGGCGAGGTCCCAGGTTCGAATCCCGGCTCTGGGTCACTGCCCGTGTGGAGTTTGCACATTCTCCCCGTGTTTGCGTGGGTTTCGCCCCCACAACCCAAAGATGTGCAAGGTAGGTGGATTGGTCACGCTAAATTGCCTCTCAATTGGAAAAAATGAATTGGGTAGAGATAGATAGAGAAATACAGCACAGAACAGACCCTTCGGCCCACGATGTTGTGCCGAACTTTTGTCCTAGGTTAATCATAGAATTTTGGACACTAAGGGCAATTAAACGGGTACTCTAAATTTATTTTTTTAAATAATTATATCTCTCCATGAAGGATCCAATGATCCAGATTCTAATGAGTGTTGATAGGCTTGTTCATGTTAGGGTGTAAGTATGTCTTTAACGGTCTTATAAATTTGCTTATGGAGCCATCCAGGCCGGGACTTTTATTATTTTTAAATGCATCTATTGCCTCATCCCTTTCTAAACGGGTGATAGACTTTCCCAATTTCTTAGCGCTATTTCTGACAACCTCATCATGTTGATGCTTTGCAGAAAATCGTAAAAAAATTTCTCTATTCCTGCACGCATAAGAATCCTCGTACAATTTCCTATGTAAGTCCACAAAAGCAGAAGAGGTCTGCTCTGGTTTGGTCAAAAAGTGATGGGTGCCTGTGACTTAAGTTTTGGAACAATATTGCATGATTGCTGCTTTCTTAATTGAAATACCAACAAGTGGCTCGCCATGTTCATAATATCTGTTTTGCAAATCGTAAACCCCCTTCAACTTGTTCTGAAAGCAAACTATCCAAAGCTCTGCGAGCCTTTTGTGAGGGAAGCCATCAAAGCTGGTAAGCGGTGCTTTTTGTGTTGTTCTAAATTTTGAATTTGTTATACCCATTTTATTCATTTTTCTTTCTTTTGGTACAAGCAAATGAGATGATGTTACCTCTTAAATATGCGTTCATGCAGTCCCATAAGGTTAGGGATGAGGTATCAGGTGCTGAATTGAGTTCTAGAGAGTGTTGCAATTCTTTTCTCAAATTCTTTATCAATTAAGAGAGATGCATTCAGGTTCCGTAACATGACTTCTCAATGATTTGCTTATCATGATGCAAGGGTTTGATGATGCTGAGAGCCTGTCTGCCATTTGGGGCATAACAATTAAAATTCCCACCCAATAAAAGCAATCCTGTACTTTTATCTAAGATAAGGTTAAAGATTTTTTTTTCATAAATTATGGGTCATCCTTATTTAAGGCAGATACATTTATCAATGATACTTTATCCCATCTACTGTTTCATTAAGCAGTATGAACCTGCTTTCATTGTCCTTATGTTGCGGGTGGATACAGAAATGGATACAGAAATTCACTGATCTGTGGAATAAGATTGGAACACCTCCTTTTCTCTCTGATGCATGAGAGGAAAAGAATACCTGATTGCCCCTAGATCTGCCCAGATGACAATGTTCTATGTCTGACAAATGTGTTTCTTGTAAAAATGCAATTTTACAGCTTAGATGTTTCAACTGACAGTGTGTTTTTCTCTGGATACAGTTATGTAACCCTTTTATATTATAACTAATTACCTTTAACATCCATAACAATCTGTATTCCATGAACGTGACAGGTGTACCCAGCTTGACAAAAGCCTAATTTCAGAGAAGAGAGTATTGAGAGCAAGGGGGAAGGGGGAGAAAAAATGTGCTATCCGTAAAGTGGCTTTAACATTGTTTCTCCAAGGAACCCGTTCCTCAGCATTGATACAGCTACAGGAAAGGGGCAAGGTGTTAAAAAAGGCCCTGGGGCGCCAGCAAACCTTTTCCCCTAACCAGGAGGACCGGGACAATGATTAACGGCCTGCAGCGGGGCGCAGGGATCTGGAGCACAGAAGGCCCCATGTGGTGATGCCTGCCCATCCACTGCACCGCATGGCATGACCAGCCCGCTTGTGACAGGGCAATATGGAGGACAATAACGAACAGTACCAACAACCACTTTGTATGACAGGACCAGGATCCTGCCCATCCAAATCTTGCTCCAGGCGAACGGCCATATGACCTGTGTGGAACTCCACATGAGGTCTGAATGTCTGGTATTCATCGCCACATCTTCGACCGCATATAATCTGTGATTCGTCAGCTGATTCTCCAGGATACCAATGCAAGGCTAGCGACTACACGGGGGAGCCTCTCGTGATTGCGAGCACAACCACCGTTCACATTGAATACTGCCACCAATCAGCCAATTTACCACTGGTTATTATACATGAGAGTGGTCCGAGCCTGTGGCGTGACTGGCTCCGGCACCTTCGCTTAGGCTGGCAAGGTTTGCCAAATGCGCCCACATTGTCCCGATTTCAGACCATATTACAGGACGTTTTGGGGACCATCAGGTTCCAAAGCCAGAATAAGCTTCGATCCCATGGCCCCTCCCTTGCGTCCAAAGGTAGTTGCAGAGTTGGACCGCATGGAGAACCTGGGGATCATAAGACCAGTACAGTTTTTCAACTGGGCAACGCCAGTCATACCATGTAACGAAGCCCGATGGGTTGGTGCATCTGTGCAGGGATTATAAGATGACAGTAAACTGTTTATCATGCTTAGACCGTTATCCAGTCCCCAGGATCAAGGATCTGTATGCCAAGCTCAGCAGTAAATTTACATTCACCAAGCTAGATATGAGCTATGCGTATCTCCAGCTGGTCCTGGCCCCTGAATCAAAAAGATTCATCAACAACAATACGGGTTGGCTCTATGAATATATTGGCTACCATTCCGGGTCTCCTCAGCGTATGCAATATTTCAGAGAACACATTTTATGGGGGTTTCCGGGTGTGGCAGTCTAAGACAATGTGTTGATAACCGGTTTGTCTGACCAGGAGCATCTCCGCAACTTGGCAAGTGCAACAATGCTTTGAGGTGGCTGACGACCACCTCTGCCATGAAAAGAGTGTCTTTATGTGGTCGAAGTGGTATATTTTTGGTACTTTGTGGACCACCATGCACCCCATGGGAGAGAAGGTCCAGGCCATCCGCCATGCCCTGATGCCAGGGGGATCAACGGAACATAGGGCTTTCCTGGGGCTCGTCAATTATCATGGAAGGTTCCTCCCAGGGTTGGCCAATGTATTGACTCTCCTCCATAGATTAAAGCAGTAGCTTACCTCTTCCAAGACTGCTTGCTCATTTTGACCCCTCTAGGCCACACTTGCTGACCTGCAACACATCCTGTTACGGCATTAGGGCCGTGCTAGCCCACGTAATGGAAGATGGTTGCGAGTGGCATAGCGTGTTTGCATCTAGGACATTGGCCGACACGGGAAAATGGTGCGCACAAGTGAAGAGAACTAACTGGCCATAATATTCGGCATAAATAAATTTCACCAGTATGTCGATGGGCACCACTTCACTGTCCTGGCGGACCACAAGCCCTTTCTGGGGCACTTCAAGGAGAGTCATTCGATTTCTCCCAGAGGTAATAGAGGTAATACGATAAGGCTTCTGTACAACAGGTACGGGGGTAGATCTCTGCCTGCTGGCTCCGCCCAGTAGGCGGAGTATAACTGTGTGTGCACACCAAGCTGCTCCCATTCTGGTAGCAGCTGCAGGAAGCCACACATCCCTGCTTAATAAACCCTCTACTTTCGTCTCGTCGTAATTGATAGTGCATCAATTTATTAAGCAGAGATATTACAGCGATGGAACTACACATCAAGCCAGATCGCCTGCAGCTGCACCCTCAAGCAGCCAACGCCACATCGGCCTTCGACCACTGGCTAGCTTGCTTCGAAAGCTACCTCAATCAGCGACTGAACAGCCCTCGGACGTACAGAAGCTTCAGATCCTGTACTCACAGGTGAGCTCGGAGATTTTTCACCTTATCCGGGATGCGCCCACTTACCCTGAAACTATGGAGCTTCTGATAGGACACTATATCTGGCCGATCAACAAACTCTCTGCCAGGCACCTCCTACCCACGAGGCAGCAACTCCCCGGTGAGTCATTAGATGATTTCTGGCGTGCCCTGCACATCCTGGCCAGGAACTGCGATTGCCAGGCAGTTTCGGCCGTTGAACATACAGAACTCCTGATCAGGGACTCTTTAGTTACGGGCATGGAGACTGCGTACATCTGCCAGCGCCTATTAGAAGGGGGTACGCTCAACCTCGTGGCAACCAGGCAACTCGCGAACTCGCTAACAGTAGCCTCCCGTAACCTACAGTCGTATGCCCCCGACCGCACGGCATACGCCCCCGACCGCACGGCGCCCTCATGGACATTGTGGGCCCCACCAGCGGCCGCCCACAGCCAACCCCAAGCATGCGTCGCGCGGCAGCCAGCCAACCCCGGGGGGCCCAAATGCTATCACTGCGGGCAGATAAAGCACCCCCGACAGCGCTGTCCGGCGTGGAGTGCAACCTGCAAGGCCTGCGGAATGAAGGGATATTTCGCTGCCAGGCCCGGGTGATCGCTGCTGTACATGGGCCCAGTGTTCCTGCACTCTCCACGTGCGACCCGTGGGTGCCGCCATTTTTGTCCCGGCGGACCAGGTGCGACCCGTGGGCGCCGCCATTTTCGTCCCCGCAGACGACATGCGGCCCGTGGGTGCTGCCATCTTCCTCCCAGCAGAACATATGCAGCCCATGGGAGCTGCCATCTTCCTCCCAGCAGACCACGTGCGGTCCGTGGGCGCCACCATCTTTAACGCCGCCCACTATGTGTGCTCCGTGGACGCCGCCATCTTCACCGCCATTTTGGACGGCGCCTCAGGACCCCTGTTCGTCGGGGACTTCCTCTGGCCGTTCATCGCCTGCCACCGCCGCCAACCAGCCCGGGGCCCACCAACACCAGCTGCAACTCTCCTCCATCACGCTCGACCAGTCCCGGCCGCACAACCTCGCAACCATGATGACGACGGTGAAAGTCGATGGGCACAAGACATCCTGCCTTCTTGACTCCGGGAGCACGGAAAGCTTCATCCACCCCTCTACGGTAAGGGGCTGCTCCCTCGCGGTACACCCCGTTACCCAGAGAATCTTCCTGGCTTCCGGATCCCATTCCGTGGAAATCCGGGGGTACTGCATCGTCACCTTCACCGTCCAGAGCGTAGAGTTCAGCAACCTCCGACTCTACGTCTGCCCCAACCTCTGCGCTGTCCTGTTACTCGGCCTGGATTTCTAGTGCAACCTCCAAAGTCTAACTCTAAAATTCGGCAGACCCCTACAGCCCCTCACCGTATGCGGCCTCACGACCCTTAAGGTCGACCCACCTTCCCTGTTTGCAACCTCGCCCCGGATTGCAAACCCGTCGCCAGCAGGAGCAGACGGTACAGTGCGCAGGACAGGACCTTCATCAGATCGGAGGTCCAGTGGCTTCTGCGGGAAGGCATTATTGAGGCCAGCAGCAGCCCCTGGAGAGCCCAAGTGGTAGTAGTAAAGACTGGGGAGAAACAGAGGATGGTCATTGACTACAGTCAGACCATCAATCGGTACACGCAGCTCGATGTGTACCCCCTCCCACGTATATCTGAAATGGTCAATCAGATTGCACAGTACCGGGTCTTCTCTACAGTGGACCTGAAATCTGATTACCACCAGCTCCCCACCCGCAAGGCGGACTGCAAATACACTGCGTTCGAAAAAGATGGCCGCTGCTATCATTTCCTTAGGGTTCCCTTCGGCATCACTAACGGGGTCTCGGTCTTCCAACTTGAGATGGACCGAATGGTTGACCGGTACGGGCTGAGGGCCACCTTCCCGTACCTAGAAAACGTCACCATCTGCGGCCACGACCAGCAGAACCACGATGCTAACCTTCACAAATTGCTCCAAACCCTCACGTACAATAAGGAGAATTGCGTGTTCCGCACCAACCGCTTAGCCACCCTTGGCTATGTTGTGGAAGATGGAGTTCTAGGGCCCGGCCACGACCGCATGCGCCCCCTCATGGAACTCCCCTTCCCCCACTGCCCTAATGCCCTGAAATGATGCCTGGGGTTTTTCTCCTATTATGCCCAGTGGGTCCCTAACTATGCGGACAAGGCCCTCCCACTCATCCGCTCCACAATTTTTCACCTGAGGCCTGCCAGGCCTTCAACCGTATCAAGGCAGACATCGCGAAGACCACGATGCATGCGGTCGACGAACCCCTCCCCTTTCAGGTCAAGAGCGATGCATCGGACTTCGCTCTGGCTGCCACCCTCAACCAGGCAGGCAGACCCGTGGCATTCTTTTCCTGCACCCTCCATGTCTCCGAACTTCGGCACTCCTCTGTCGAAAAGGAGGCCCAAGCCATCGTGGAAGCTGTGCGACATTGGAAGCATTACCTAGCCGGCACGAGATTCACTCTCCTCACTGACCAATGGTCGGTGGCCTTCATGTTTAATAATACAGAGGGGCAAGATCAAAAATGATAAAATCTTAAGGTGGAGGATCGAGCTCTCTACCTACAATTACGAGATTTTGTATCGCCCCGGGAAGCTCAACGAGCCCCCCGATGTTCTATCCCGAGGCACATGTGCCAGCGCACAAGTGGACCGACTCCGGGCCCTACACAATGGTCTCTGTCACCCAGGGGTCACCCGCTTCTTTCAGTACATAAAGGCCTGTCCTACTCCATTGAGGAGGTTAGAACCGTCACCAGGGACTGCCTGGTCTGCGCGGAGTGCAAGTCGCATTTCCATAGGCCAGACCGAGCGCACCTGGTGAAGGCCTACGGCCCCTTTGAACGCCTCAGCATGGACTTCAAAGGGCTCCTCCCCTCCACCGACCGAAACACGTACTTCCTAAACGTGATCGATGAATACTCCCGATTTCCCTTTGCCATCCCATGCCCTGATATGATATCTGCCACGGTCATTAAAGCTCTCAACGGCATCTTCGCCCTGTTCGGTTTCCCCGTTTACGTCCACAGCGTCTCCTTGCCTTCCCGAGGGTTTCCTCCGGGGTTTCGCTCCCAACGTGGCTGGCAGCTCCTGGACCTGTCCTCCGCAAACACGTGCGGATCCACAAGACGAACTCGTTGGTCGAAAGGGTACAACTACTGCATGCAAACCCACAGTACGCCTGCGTGGCGTACCCCGATGGGCGCCAGGACACAGTCTCCCTCAGGGACCTGGCACCAGCTGGATCCCCACCCACAGCCCAACACCCGACACCCCTCCGATCGCCCCGGCGCCATCCACCCTTTCTCCAGCGCACCTCACTACAGCTCCCGCCCCAGGACGGCCCGTCCTCCCACTGGTTCCGACCAAGTCGGCGCCCACATCACCACAGGGACTGAGGCGCTCACAGTGGAAGGCACCCGACCGGCTGAATTTGTAAATTTTCACCAGACTATAAACTTTAAATATCACAAACCTGTAAAAAAAATTCCACCATCCCCGCTGGACTCCTTTTTTTAAACAGAGGATGAATGTGCTAGTCACCACTGATTGTATAATAGAGGTAATATGGTTAGGCTCCTGTATAACAGGTACGGGGGTAGATCTCTGCAAAGAAGAACAAAGAAAAATACAGCACAGGAACAGGCCCTTCAACCCTCCAAGCCCGTGCCGACCATGCTGCCCGCCAAAACTAAAATCTACACTTTCTGGGTCCGTATCCCTCTATTCCCATCCTATTCATGTATTTGTCAAGATGCCCCTTAAATGTCACTATAATTCCTGCTTCCACCACCACCTCCGGCAGCGAGTTCCAGGCACCCACTACCCTCTTGTGTAAATAAAACTTGCCTCGTACATCTCCTCTAAACCTTGCCCCTCGCGTCTTAAACCTATGGCCCCTAGTAATTGACCCCTCTACCCTGGGGAAAAGCCTCTGAGCATCCACTCTGTCTATGCCCCTCATAATTTTGTAGACCTCTATCAGGTCGCCCCTCAACCTCTGTCGTTCCCGTGAGAACAAACCGAGTTTATTCAACCGCTCCTCATAGCTAATGCCTTCCATACCAGGCAACATCCTGGTAAATCTTCTGCACCCTCTCTAAAGCCTCCACATCCTTCGGGCAGTGTGGCGACCAGAATTGAACACTATACTCTAAGTGTGTCCTAACTAAGGTTCTATGCAGCTGCAACATGACTTGCCAATTCTTATACTCAATGCCCCGGCCAATGAAGGCAAGCATGCCATATGCCTTCTTGACTACCTTCTCTACCTGTGTTGCCCCTTTCAGTGACCTGTGCACCTAGATCTCTCTGACTTTCAATACTCTTGATGATTCTACCATTCACTGTATATTCGCTACCTGCATTAGACCTTCCAAAATGCATTATTTCACATTTGTCCGGATTAAACTCCATCTGCCATTTCTCCGCCCAAGTCTCCAAACGATCTAAATCCTGCTGTATCCTCCGACAGTCCTCATCGCTATCCGCAGTTCCACCTACCTTTGTGTCGTCTGCAAACTTACCAATCAGACCAGTTATATTTTCCTCCAAATCATTTATACATATATATATATATATACTACGAACAGCAAAGGTCCCAGCACTGATCCCTGCGGAACACCACTAGTCACAATCCTCCAATTAGAAAAGCACCCTTCCATTGCTACTCTCTGCCTTCTATGACCTAGCCAGTTCTGTATCCACCTTGTCAGCTCACTCCTGATCCCATGTGACTTCACCTTTTGTACCAGTCTACGATGAGGGACTTTGTCATAGGCCTTATTGAAGTCCATGTAGACAACACCCACTGCCCTACCTGCATCAATCATCTTTGTGACTCTTCGAAAAACTCTATTAAGTTAGTGAGACACGACCTCCCCTTCACAAAACCATGGTGCCTCTCACTAATACGTCCATTTGCTTCCAAATGGGAGTAGATCCTGTCTCGAAGAATTCTCTCCAGTAATTTCCCTACCACTGACGTAAGGCTCACCAGCCTGTAGTTCCCTGGATTATCCTTGCTACTCTTCTTAAACAAAGGAACAACATTGGCTATTCTCCAGTCCTCCGGGACATCACCTGAAGACAGTGAGGATCCTGCCTGCTGGCTTTGCCCAGTAAGCGGAGTATAAATGTGTGTGTACACCGAGCTGCTCCCATTCTGGTAGCAGAGGCAGGGCCGGCCCAAGGTACCGGCAACTCGGGCAGTCGCCCGGGGCGCCATGTGCTAGGGGGCGCCAGAGACTCTGGTCCCGTGCATGCGCAGTTGGGCCGGTGCCAACCAGCGCATGCGCGGTGGCCGCCCTCCCCCAGGGCGGCCCATCCGCCCACCCTCGGCCCCGCCCCCCCCCGGCCCCGGGCTCGGCCCACCCCCCTCGGCCCCCCCCCCCCCCCCCCCCCCCCCCCCCCCCTCCCCCCCCCCCCCCCCGAAGGGCGCCGAAGTTCAGCTTGCCCGGGGCGCCAGCAACCCTAGGGCCGGCGCTGGCAGGAGGCCACACATCTCTGCTTAATAAAGCCTCGATTACCCTCTACTCTCGTCTCGTCATAATTGATAGTGCATCACGTAGCTGGACCCAGACCGAACCACAGCTTTCCCATGTCAGGCACATGGTGCAGTACGGGGCCAGCATCAGGCTCTTCGTGAGGACTTGAACACTTAAACGGGAAAGATGCAAAAACTGAGCATCAAAAATGTTGTGCTCTTATGGGGCACCTGCCGGGTGGTCCCCGAGCGTGGGCATGCAGCACTCTTACTGGAACTCCATAATGGGCACCTGGGAGTATCTAAAATGAAGATGCTCGCCCGGCCTCAAAGCAGACATTGTACGAGTAGTCCAGTGAGGCCCTCAATATTGGGCACACCAACAATTACCCCTGGCGGCCCACTCTTCCCTTAAGAATGGCCTGGAAGACCTTGAGCCCGGGTTCATGTCAACTTTGTGGACCATTTCCAGTGGGAAATGTTCCTCCTCCTGGTAGATGCTCACTCTAAATGACTAGAAGTGGTGCTGTTGCAGGCGGCCAGCATGGGTCACCATGGGAAAATTATGCGAAACATTCAGCACGCACAGAATACCAAAGGTATTGGTGTGCAATAATGGCATGGGGGAGTGCGAGTTTGCGATGTTCGCCTACGCCAACGGGTTTCAACACGAGGACTGTTCCCTACCACCCAATTTCAAATGGACTGGCCAGCGAGAGAGCAGTCCAAACATTTAAGTTGGGCATGAAAATGCTGACGGCTGGATCCTGGGATACTCACCTGGCATGTTTCCTATTTTTCCTCGCGTGCTCTTTTTCAACATCGGTGACACCGATGTGGCCTCTAATGCAAAGTGTTATGGTGAATTTGCTCTTCGGTCACTCCAATCAAAGGATGGCAGGGGCAGCATCTTGTTTCCCCGTGTGTTTAGAATGTAGGTCCATTGGATGCACTCAACTGCCCTCACTCCTCACCCATGGGGGGGGGGGGGGAACACGCACTGCTGAGGCACTTGAGGGTCAAAGCACTTCGTTCAGATGGAGTTAGGAGGGGCAATTGTGAGGAAACGGCTACTGTATAGGGGGGTGGGGGAAGTCAGGCTCCATTGAAAGATACTCTCTCAGGGGGGTCACTCGGGTGATCCTGAGAGGGCTGGGGGCCAAGGCATTGTCATGATTTATTGCTTTGATGTTCTCATTTCAGTTTTTGATTCTGGAGATAATGGAGTCAGTTGAGCGAGTAATTATTTTGAATGCGTTTGACCAGCAGAAGCGACATCGATATGCCACTGCATGTGGCTAGGACCAGGGCCCTGCAGAGGAGGGGAAGGCAGGGCCCAATGATCTTCTGGAAACAGAGTACAAGATGGCGGAGCCTCGGAGGAAACACTACAAACCATGGGTGTTTCGACGTAGAACATCCTGCCTCCAGATGTCAGAGGTCTTGTGCCAGAGATCACCGCCTGTTCAAGGGGTTGATTGACCAACTGTGCCAGGTGATGCAAGAGTTGACAACACATGGACTGAGAGGTCACCCATTGCCTGCGGCCCTGAAAGTTACTGCCGCTCTGAACGTCTATGCCAGCGGCTTGTTTCAAGGATGTGTGGGTGACCAGTCAGCAGTGCAGAGCGAAAGTCACAGATGAGCTATCTGCCAGGGCCCACATGTTCATCAACTTGGACCGGGACCAGGGAACCAGGATATCAGGGCCATTGGCAAAGCCTGCATAAGCAGGCATGCCCCATGTGCAGGGTGGCATTGACTGCACTCACATGGCTCTTGTGTTCTCCATGATGGCATAGGGCTTCATATCACTCCTTCAATGTCTGTGACCACACAATGCACATTTCTCAGGAGCATCCATGACAGTTTCATCTTGGGACGCTCTTAGATCCCAGCGGGTGTTTTTGAGGGGGAGCAGGGTGGCTCCTCAGGGACCAAGGGTAAGCACTCAGGAGATGGCTGATGACACCTGTGCAGAGGTAATAACACCCGCTGACACTCACTACAATGAGGCTCATGTGTCTACGTGTGCGCTGACCGAGCTGGAGTTTGGACTGCTCGAGATGTGGCTCTGGTATGTGGACCGGTCAAGGGGAGTCTTCCAATACAGCCCCAGAGTGTGTCCTGCATCATAGTGATCAGCTGCACTCTGCACAACCTGGCACTGCAGTAGGCAGAGTAGCTAGTTCAGGAAGAGATGGAGGAGTGTCACATCTCATCGGATGAGGAGAATGTTAACGAGGGCTATGATGGGCAGCCCGCAGAGAAGGAGGAAGAAGGACCTCGGGTGATGGCTAGGGCCTGCATGAGGCGCAGTGCTAAGGATGCCCTCATTGTCTCTCGTTTTGGTGACGACCAGAACTAGGGTATGAAGACTTCCTTCGCACTGCTGTGGAACCCGCGGTCATCTGCATGGTCGCTCCATTCATGGTCAGAGCCTCAAAAGTTATTGACTGGATGCTGCAGGAGAATTATGATGATTTGCAGTGAGGACAGCAATCCTTATCACAACCTCCACAAAATATCTGACTCCTGCCTGACCGATAGCTGAACGCAACTTGCCACCAAACCCATAGAGACAGAATAACACAAGCCAGCTGCTACTGGCTCCTTTGAGGTCGGGGTCCTGGTGTGTTTTGCCACCTCTTAACGAGGTGGACAAACTCTGTCACTTTTTCAGCCATTAGGAATGGGGTAACTTTCATGGATGGGGAGTTGGGGCTAGGGAGCCTGTGCCAAGAGCAACATTGCATTATTCCGTCATCAGTGTGGGAGGTGAGAGAGACATTGTACTGCCTTTCTCCTGTTGCACAGGAGGAAGCACCAAGTTTGCACGGGGGTTTGCAGAGCCTGCCGCCATGACATGACAATTTGAAGGCTCTTTATGGGTCATCAAAGTGATTTTTAATGCTAGCTAGTTATTACAATGGTGTATTTTCTCTAATAGTGCCCAGGTTAGACCATAAGACATAGGTGCAGAATTAGGCCACTTGGCCCAACAAGTCTGCTCTGCCATTCAATCATGGCTGATAGTTTTCTCAACCCCATTCTCCTGCTTTTCCCCCATAACCCCTGATCCCCTTATTGATCAAAAACCTAACTCTGATAGATATGTTCACTTGTGCCCACAAGTTGCCTATCGTTACTTACTCTTCCTCTACGTCTAGATGTATCCCCAGAATCCACAGCTGAGGTTGAGGTGGCCTGCTGACTTCCACCGCCTGTTGCCTGTGATGACTTTGGCAGGCGTTCTCTTGAGGGTCTGGATCTTGCTTTTGGGCACAACAGGTTTTTCTAAGCGTGCCAGAGCTAATAAAATTATTTATCACTTTTAAACAAGAACTGAAAAATGTAAGATTGTTAACTGAACATAGTTAGTCAATCAATTTATTGTTTCATAATTCTTTAGACACTGCACAATTTGTGCAAATGCCAACTCTTTGATTAACTGATTCCTTGATAGTGGATTAAGTGTTATGAGAGAAATTTAACATCTTTTTTTGTTTTTCCTTTAGCAGATCATTAAAAGAACCAAGGTAGGTACAACAAAGATATTCTGTTCTGTCACCTTTTTAAGTTACCATTTATAAAAAAAAACACTTGTAATAATAAGAGCTTAATTGTCACAAGTAGGCTTCAATGAAGTTACTGTGAAAAGCCCCTGGTCGCCATATTCCGGCGCCTGTTCGGGGAGGCCGGTTCGAGAATTGAACTCGCGCTGCTAGTCTTGTTCTGCATTACAAACCAGCTGTTTAGCCCACTGTGCTAAACCAGCCTTAGATTAGGATTGTCTTCGTTGGAAAGACGGAGTTTGAGGGGGGACCTAATTGAGGTCTACAAAATTAAGAGAGGTATGGACAGGGTGGATAGCAACAAGCTTTTTCCAAGATTGGGGGTGTCAATTACAAGGGGTCACGATTTCGAGGTGAGAGGGGGAAAGTTTAAGGGAGATGTGCGTGGAAAGTTTTTTACGCAGAAGGTGGTGGGTGCCTGGAACGCTTTGCCAGCGGAGGTGGTAGAGGCGGGCACGATAGCATCATTTAAGATGCATCTAGACAGATATATGAACGGGCGGGGAACAGAGGGAAGTAGACCTTGGAAAATAGGAGACAGGTTTAGATAAAGGATCTGGATCGGCGCAGGCTGGGAGGGCCGAAGGGCCTGTTCCTGTGCTGTAATTTTCTTTGTTCTTTGTAGCCCATAAGTGATTTTTAATGCTAGCTAGGTATTACAATGGTGTATTTTCTCTAATAGTGCCTAGGTTACACCATAAGACATAGGAGCAGAACTAGGCCACTCGGCCCATCGAGTCTGCTCTGCCATTCAATCATGGCTGATAGTTTTCTCATCCCCATTCTCCTGCCTTCTTCCCATAACCCCTGATCCCCTTATTGATCAAAAACCTATCTCTGATAGATAGGTTAACTTGTTGTCTATCATTATTTCTAGGTGTATCCCCAGAATCCACGGCTGAGGCTGAGGGGGCCTGCTCACCTCCACCCCCTATTGCCTGTGATGACTTTGACAGCCGTTCTCTGGGCGTCTGGATCTTGTTTGAGGCCTCTCCTGTGAAAATATTCTTGTAGATTTCTTTTCCTCATCCATTTCCTCCCTCTAAACTCAGATTGTCAAGGGAGAAAATTAAGGAATTAATTAGTACTAATATTATCTCAGCAGTGAGGATAGAACAGTAGGGGCTATTATTCAGTTTCATGGCCACAGTGGTCAGATTGCGAGGCTGCCAACTTTCGGGTTGACATTAAGACATCTGGGGATTGGGAAAGTGGGTGGGGGAGATTGGAGGCCTCTGGGTAGATGGGAGACTTCAGAGAGGGTATTGGAAGGGATTTTAGGAAGGGTCCACAAGAGTGAAAATTGGAAGGGTTGTTGGAAAGGAGGTTGCAACTCGCTAACACAAAGGAAACAGGCAGGATTAGAAAGATCAATGGGAGATGTGGGACATTGTGGCTTGGAAGAGCATCTTAGCTCGGAGATGGAGGCTGATTGCACCAGAAACAGATAAACTCGACCTAGCATATAAGGGGAAAGACACTTGTCAGCTGGATCCAGCAGTCTTCAGATCCTTTTCACTGTTGGGCTTAAATTTAAAATTGAGATGCAGTTAGAGGCATGCAGACCGAATGGAGCTGGAATCTCCATTTCTGAGACTAAGTGTTCATGCCGGCACAGGATTTGTGGAGTCCTAAAACAGCAAAACTTGCGCCGCCCCAGACCGATTCAGCTACCATTAAGGGGTTAGCACCGGCACCACGTAGAATGCAATCAATGGTTGCGGTGGTGGAGAGACTGTTGACCCTGTGCCCGGCCTGGGAAGGAGGCTGCCAGCCACTGCCATTCATCGTGCCTGGGCGCAGGTGGCAGAGGCAGCGATCGCCACCAGCAACACTATCAGGACCGGCCAGCAATGTAGGAAGAAAGTGTGCGACCTCCTCAGGGTGGCCAGGATGAGTAGGTAGCATTGTGGCCCTGGCACGAACTCCATCCCACACTCCCGTAACCACCCCCAACAACTTCTAGGGTGGCCAAACCCCCACTCTGCACATGCCAGTACCCATACCGGCCACCATGGCCAGGTGCCCTGGTCGCTGAGGCCACTAGCTACCCACCTTCTGGGCTACATGCATCATACCGTTTCCCCCAAGGGCAGTACGGTGGCACAGTGGTTAGCATGAGGACCAGGGTTCGAATCCCGGCTCTGGGTCACTGTCCGTGTAGAGTTTGCATATTCTCTCCTTGTCTACATGGGGTTCACCCCCACAACCCAAAGATGTGCAGGGTAGATGGATTGGCCATGCTAAATTGCCCCTTAATTGAAAAAAATAATTGGGTACTCTAAATTTATATTTTTAAAAATAAATTTCCGTTTCCCCCCCATCGCCCTAGGAGAAGGGTCCCATAACCGCTGGGAGCGGGAGAAAACTGGAGTAGGACCACCGAACCTGCGGCCCCTTATTGTCGCAGAGCAGAGGGCCCTGGACACGGTCAGCGACCCGGAGGGAAGGGTGGTCAGCCCAGCCGAGGAAGTGAGACCCCGCTGATTTGCAGTTGCCCGTGACACATGTGTCGGCATCTTCCCCCACACCATCCTCACTCTCACTACCCCCTTACCCCCACCCTCACCCCCAACCTTACCACACAACTACCCCTCACAACCCCACACTCACCACCACCACCCCCCAGCCTACAGTCGAATCACGTGTTGCTCTTTTGTCTTGTAGGAACTGTTAGTGATGGGGAGGTCTGTCTGGTGGTCCCCCCCCCCCCCCCCCCCCCCCCCCCCCCCGCCACCATGAGCCGAGCACTGACGACGCGAGCAGCTCAGACAGCAGCCTCGACCCGAGCCAAAAGACACTTCGGAGCTTGCATCTGAGGGTGACACTGATTTCCCTTCACAGCTGTCTCCAACAGCCTTCACCGTCCCAGAGACATTCACCTTGGTTGGGCACTTTAGTGGAGGCTTCTGGGACCCTCTCTGGTGAGCACCACACAGCTGATCCAGTGCAGCAGGTGGAGGTAGGAACACCTGAGGGGGTGGACAGTCGGAATGGGCCAACCTCAGGGACTGCTGCTGTCCAGATGGGTTTCGACCTCTGGAACAGACAGTCCTATCAATTGTGGAGATGTAGTCGCAGAGCCAGGGACTACATGAGGGATTGTCGGCGAGCATCCAGTACCTGCAGGTGCAGTTGGATGAGTCGAATGCGTGCAGGAGCTGACAATATGTGCTACCCAGGCCAATACCACACGGGTGGCATCCGCGGTGGAGGCATTGGGACGGCAGTTTTGGCTATGCATCAGCTTGTCCACGACCTGGGCCATTCTGTGCAGGCACTGGCCGAGGTCTAGGAGACTTTAGTGGAGACTTCTGGGACCCTCTCTGGTGAGCACCACACAGCTGATCCAGTATAGCAGGTGGAGGTAGGAACACCCGAGGGGGCAGGCAGTCAGAATGGGCCGACCCCAGGGACTGGCTGCCATCCAGAACCCAGGGTTGCCACCTCACAGGCAGCCATGTGCCAGAGCTAGCGGCGCTTCTGAGCGTTGCCCAGTCATGGAATTTGTGGAACTTACAGTGCCGAAAGAGGCCCTTCGGTCCATCGAGTCTGCCCGGCCCTTGGAAAAAGCACCCTACTTAAGCCCACACCTCCATCCTGTCCCTGTAATTCAGTAACCCCACCTAACCTTTTTGACACTAAGGGGAAATTTAGCATGGCCAATCCACCTAACCTGCACATCTTTGGACCGTGGGAGGAAACCAGAGCACCAGGAAGAAAGCTATACAGACACGGGGAGAAATGCAAACTCCTCACGTAGCCACCAGAAGCAGGAATTAAGCACTGGAGCAGTGAGGCAGCAGTGCTAACCACTGTGCTGCCGTGCCGCCAGTCACAGCAGGCCACGGCTGGGAACGTCAGTGGAATTGTCCAGGCACTGGCTGACATGGAGCAGACACAGAGGGAGGTGGCCCAGTTCCAGAAGGAGATGGCGCAGTCACTGGCTTTTGTGACACAGACCCAGAAGATAGAGACACAGTCAGACCCAGACAGAGATTGTCTCCCTGTGCTCCATGGCTGCAAGCATGCAGACCCTGGTCGGGACCAGAGCGGGCCTCCAGGACTGGCAGTGCCAGAGTGCTGAGGAGCGTCAAGGGATAGCTCCGCTCGCATCCTGGTTCCATGGAGTAGCCCGGGGACTTTTGGGCACCCCAATGGAGGATGTGGTGAACGCCACAGCACCTTGGACTCTCACTTCCCCCCGCTGGTCCCTGCCGCATCTGGCGGGCAGTTGGCCACACCACCTGGGACACCCAAACAACAGCCGGGCCCAGCCGCCCCAGAAGACGTCTGTCAACAGGGACCCAGGTAACTGGGCGGGTTATCCATAAAGCCAATTTCAGAGCAGAACAAGGAACCAAGGTTGGTGCTCAATGGGGTATGCAGCAAGGTGGTTGCCCTGAAGGCTGCGGCAATGGTGGCCCGTGCCTGGACACCACCCCAGTCCTGTAGGGGTCACCCTGGCCAATCGACCTGTGTCTCCTCTTCATCCCCCAGCCAATGCTCGACTTGACAGCCTTCTCTGTGTCCTACTAGCTCTTGCTCCCTCACCAGCCACGATGCCGGTTCACGATTTTTAAAAGCACAAGTGAACCATGCCGCTGGGAACTCGGCCCATCTGAGGCGGAGAATCGCGGAGGCCCGCTAATATGCAAACAGTGTCTACTGTACGTGCGTTCCGGACCACATTGACAGCTGTTGAGGTGACGGAGAATTGCGATTGCCGTCAAATCGGCGCCCGCCTCGATTTTGGTGTCGGAACCTATTATCCGCCCAATACGACATCAACTGCTCTACCTTAATCTACACACTTAGTTACCTCCTCAAAGAATTCAATCAAATTTGTGAGGCAAGACTGAGCCTTCATGAATCCATGTTGACTATCCCGGATTATGCTGCATCTTTCTAAATGGTCATTAATCCTATCCCTCAGGACCTTTTCCATTAACTTACTGACCACCGAAGTAAGACTAACCGGCCTATAATTACCAGGGTTATTCCTATTCCCTTTCTTGAACAGAGGAACAACATTCGCCACTCTCCAGTCCTCTGGCACTATCCCCGTGGACATTTAGGACCCAAAGATCAAAGCCAAAGGCTCTGCAATCTCATCCCTTGCCTCCCAAAGCATCCTAGGATATATCCCATCTGGCCCAGTGGACTTGACGACTGTCACTACTGTCCTTGACCGGCCCTAACCTTAGCCTGGTCATTCTTTTATTTCTTGCCTTGGGGTTTTCCTTGATCCGACCCGCCATGGACTTCTCATGCCCCCTCGTGCTCTCCGAAGCCCTTTTTTTAAGCTTATTCCTTGCTACCTTGTAACCCTCAAGCGGCCCAACTGAACTTTGTTTTCTCATCCTTACGTACGCTTCCTTTTTCCTCTTGACAAGACATTCAACCTCTTTTGTGACCCATGGTTCCCTCACACGGCCATTTCCTCCCTGCCTGACATGGACATACCTATCAAGGACACGCAGTATTTGTTCCTTGAACAAGCTCCACTTTTCATTTGTGTCTTTCCCTGACAGTTTCTGTTCCCATCTTATGCTCCCTAATTCTTGCCTAATCGCATCATAATTGCCCCTCCCCCAGTTATAAACCTTGCCCTGCCATATGGCCCTATCTCTCTCCATTGCAATAGTGAAAGACACTGAATTGTGGTCACTATCTCCAAAGTGCTCTCCCACAAACAAATCTAACACTTGGCCCGGTTCATTATTCAGTACCAAATCCGATGTGGCCCCCCCCCCTCTTGTCGGCCTATATTGTGTCAGGAAACCCTCCTGCACACACTGTACAAAAACTACCCCATCCGAACTGTTCGACCTATAGAGGTTCCAATCGATATTTGGAAAGTTAAAGTCACCCATGACAACTACCCTGAGACCTCCACACCTATCTATAATCTGCTTTGCAATTTCTTCCTCCACATCTCATTATTTGGGGGCCTATAGAAAACTCCTAACAACGTGACCGCTCCTTTCCTATTTATAACTTCGGCCCATATTACCTCAGTAGGCAGATCCCCCTCGAGGCCAGGTAACATCCTGGTAAACCTTCTTTGCACTCTCTCCAAAGCATCCACGTCCTTCTGGTAGTGTGGCAATCAGAACTGCAGGGAATTTTCCATATGTGGGCAATCTAAAGTTTTATGCAACTGAAACATGACCTGCCACGGCTTATATTCAATGTCCTGGACGATGAAGGCAAGGATGCCATATGTCTTCTTGACCCCTCCATTCTCACTTTCATGAAACCATGGACCTGAATGCCTAGATCTCTCTGTACATCAATGCTCCTAAGGGTTCTGTCATTTACTGCATATTTCACACCTGAATTGGAATACAAGAAGAATGGGTTGCACCTAATATTGTGCAAATGTGGATTTACCCTCAAACAGCCGCTCCCAATCGTCAGCTCTTGCTGAATTCTGTTGTAGTTGGCTTTCCCCCTATTTAGCACACTCACTCGAGGACCCCACTTGTCCTTATCCATGAGTATTCGAAAACGTATGGAATTATGATCACTCTTCCCAAAATGTTCCCCTGATAAAACTTTGGTCACCTGGCCAGGCTCATTCCCAAATACTGTGTCCAGTAAGGCCCCCTCCCTGGTTGGACTATCAACATACTGCTTCAAAACAATTCTGGACACGCCTAACAAATCGCTCTCCATCTGAACCACTAAGGGAGTCCCAGTCAATATTAGGGAAATTTAATATTATCTTCCAAAATGAATCACCTCGCATTTGTCCGTATTGAACTCCATCTGCCATTTCTCTGCCCAACTCTCTAACAAGTCCATTCCCTTCCAAATGTGAATAAATCCTGTCCCTCAGTATCTTCTCCAACAGCTTCTCCACCACTGATGTCAGGTTCACTGGCCTATAATTACCTGGATTATCCCTGCTTCCCTTCTTAAACAAAGGGATAACAATCCCCTGGAACCTCGCCTGGTGGTCAATGATGATGCAAAGAAATCTGTTAAGGCCCCATCTTTCTCGCTGGAGTTCAGAGAAATGAGGGGGGGATATCATACTTGTAAAATTTTAACAGGACTAGACAGGGTAGATGCAAGGAAGATGTTACCAATGATGGGTGTGTCCAGAACCAGAGGTCACAGTCTGAGGATTTCGGGTAAACCATTTTGGACAGATATAAGGAGACATTTCTTCCCCCAAAGAGTGGCGAGCCTGTGGAATTCATTACCACAGGAGGTAGTTGATGCTAAAACAATGAATATATTCAAGAGACGGCTAGATATAACATTTGGGGAGAATGGGATCAAAGGCTATGGGGAGAAAGCAGGATTAGGCTATTGAGTTGGATGATCAGCCATGATCGTGATGAATGGCAGAGCAGGTTCGAAGGGCCAAAAGGCCTCCTCCTGCTCCTATCTTCTATGTATCTATTTCCTCTCTTGCCTCCAACAGTAACCTGGAATATATTCCATCTGGCCCAGGGGACTTGTTTACCTTATAATGCATTTTAAGATATCCAAAACTTCCTCCTCCATAATGCTGACATGTTCTAGAGTATCCATACACCCTGGGGCTGGTTTAGCACAGTGGGCTAAAGAGCTGGCTTATAAAGCAGAACACGGCCAGCAGCGCGGGTTCAATTCCCGTACCGGCCTCCCCAAACAGGCGCTGGAATGTGGCAACTAGGGGCTTTTCACAGTAACTTCATTGAAGCCTACTTGTGACAATAAGCAATTATTATTATTATTATTACACTCATCGCTTACCTCAACGTCCGGCATGTGTCTCTCCTTGGTGAATACTGATGGAAAGTACTCATGAAGGATTTCACCGACTTCCTCTTGACTTCACGCATAATCTTCCCTCCTTTGTCCTTGAGTGGGCAGCATCCCTCCACGATGTCCTCTCTCAATGCAACTCCCCCCAATCTTTCTGCTACCCACTTTATCTCATCTAAAACATCGATATCCCAGAACGTTAAGCTGCCAGTTTGGCCCCTCCTTTAAAAATGTTTCCGTAGTAGCAATAATATCATAATTTCCCACATTAATCCAGGATCCATCTGTCTTACCTGTTATACTTCTTGCGTTGAAGCAAACACACTCCAGACCCGTTGAACTCAGCAACCTCCCCCTGCCTGCTCTCCCTTTTAGCAATGTTTGTCTTAGTCACAAGCTCTTCCTCCAATCTCTACCCTTGCTAGCCTGCTGCTCCAGTTCCTACCCCCGTGCCATGCTAGTTTAAACCCTCCCGCCCCACATTAGCAAGACTCCGGCCAGAATATTGGTGCCCCTCCAGTTTAGGTGCAACTCATTCTTCTTGTACAGGTCCCACCTTTCCTGGAAGATATCCTAATGATCCACATACTTGAAGCCCTCCTCCATACACCAACTCTTAAACATGCGTTCAACTGCAGAATCTCTCTGTTCCTAGCCTCAGGAGTAACCTTGAAATTACTACCCTGATATCTTGGGAGCCTAAACAGCTAATTAGCATACTTTATGAGACCTATGTTCTAGATTCTGTGCCACATTGGGTACCTTGCAGTCTTGGGAAAGAGACTTGGCAACTAATATTGATGAGGGGACATGGGATAGTATATGGAATAATGCTAAAATTTCGGTATGCAACAAAATGAAGGAAACTCAGTTCAAGATACTGCACCGCTTGCATGTCACACCGAGTCTGAGACCCAGATTTGATGCTGCTCCATCCCCGATGTGCTTCAATTTCTTGGTAGTTGAGGGTGATTATATACACTGAACACAATTTAACAGAAATTTTCTGGTGTGGTAGCGAGCAGAACTGCCGTGAGTTATCCGACGCTCGACCCGGCGAGGCCATCACCAGTATCAAACGTTAATTGGTCCACTTAACGAGGCCCCACTGACTTCATGCCGCAAATGATACCCTCTGGCTGATTCGCTGGGACTGTGCTTGCCAGCTACCCACTAATAAAGGGGAGCTGCAATTAAACCGATCCCGCAGAGAAAACCTCACATAGCCATGCCACGAAGGAGACCAACTCCATGATTCGGGGTTGCCGACCTGGCCATGGAGCACAGGGAGTGGACTACCTCCGTCTGGGACTGCGCCACATTACACTGTGACTGTGCCACCACCTTCTGGGTCTGTATCAATCAGCCAGTGACTGCGCCATCTCCATCTGGGACTGGGCCACCTCCCTCTGTTTCTGCAATGCTGTTGACGCTCTCATCCATGGCCTGCTGTGACTGGGAAGCACTCAGGTGCGCTGCTGCAATGTACAGGTAGCTCTGGCACATGACTGCATGTGAGAGGGCAGCCATGGTCTGAACCTCGGGCGACGCCTGCACAGAATGCCCCAAGCTTTGGACACACGTGTCACTGGGAACTGCAACAGCGAGATCTCAGTTCCTCGCCTGAGGCCAATCTTCACCCCGGTGACAGCCCTATCCAGTGCCCTCTGCTCTGCTGCGGTGAGGGGCTGCAGGTCCGGTGGTTCCCCCTCCAGTCTTCTCCTGCTCCCTGCAGTTATGAGTGGTCTTCTTCTGGAAGGGAGGCATCAGAAAATGCACAGTGTTAGACAGCCCAACTCATGCAGCCCAGGGAGTGTGATGGTGGTGGCTTCAGTGGCCAAGACAGCCAGCCATGGTGGCGGATATGGGTGCCGTCATGTGGTGCAGGATGGGGGTTTGGCCGCTCTCCGGGTGGGGTGTGGTATGCCTACGGGTGTGTGGGACCGGGATTAGTGCCAGATGCACAATGCTGCCTATTCACCCTGGCCACCCTGAGGAGGTTGTGCAGTTTTGTACGGCACTGTAGGCAGTTCCGGGTGGTGTTGCTCATGTAGGTTACTGCCTCTGCTACCTGCACCCAGGCACAGCGAATGGTGGCGGCTAGCAGCCTCCTTCCCTGGCTGGGGTACAGGGTGGCCTGCCTCTCCTCCACGGCATCCAGCGGGGTCTCCTCTCGCTGTCCGTGAATCTCGGGGCCGTTCTCCTTGGCCCATCTTGTTGGGGAATGAAGTGTGTATATGCGGGTGCAGCTTGTCAACCTCCTGAGCGTCAATCGCGAATCCGGCGTAGTTTCTCATTGGAATTTATTGTGTTCCTCATTGGAATTTATTGTGTTCCACGTGGCACTGGTGCTAGGCCCTCCACGGTCACTGAATTGGTCCAGGTGCAGCGCCAGTTTTTCTGTCGTGCAAGTCCACGAATCCTGGCCGAGCGTCAATACAGAGAATTCCACCGCTTGTCGTCCATGCTGAGGATTGAGCAGATGAAGAATGCCCCTTTTGGGCAGTGATATCTCTGTTCCATGTGAAGGGCATCTTCCCAGTCACCAGACCTAGCCATCAGAACCCATGAATTTCCCAGGATGCTTTGTGGAACTCCACGATCAACCCTTCCAGCTCGGGGAATTTGCTCTGAGAAGCAATCAAGGGCTAAGATCAGGTCTGTCAGGCTCAACAGTGCATTGCGTCACTCGGTGATTTCTAGGTTGAACTCAGCAGGTTCTTCCACAGAACGTTACAAGCCTCCTGGCTGGATGGATTCAGAGAGCACAGAGCACATCAAAAGGCAAGAACACGGATTCCCCCCAATCCAAGATCAGGGATCTGTTTTTGGCCAGTAGTGCCAGAAACTGCTTACAGATCCCTACTTTTTTTCCAGTGAGTAGAAGAAGGAGGATTTATCGTTCAGGTCCTGAAGGAACCAGATTCACGACAATCTCAAACATGCGACAAGCTGCAGATCGACAGTGCACCCTTCCCTTTGTACACCTTCTGCCGGGCTGAGTCTTCGATAATCTGATGGAGACTAGGTTCTAGGGAGAGAACCTCCTTCTCAAACTATTCAACTCTGGATTCCACCTCTTTCATGACCCTTTTGTGCACCCCTGAGAGAAGGTGCAAATATGAGCCTTGCCCTGGTTCCTCCATAGCCTCAAGGAGGGTGCTTGCTTCCCCAGCCAGACCAGAATTGACAGAATAAGTCCCACTCTTCTTTCAACAGAGGGTTGTTAAAATGCCAATACATGGAACCCATCCATGCATAGAAAGTTACAAATTCTGCCCACACCAAGTAATGATCAGCACGGCACCAGCTACACAAAAGCTGTCAGAATTCAGGAGACCTAGTCTGAAATGTTTGAAGGTGTTTAATTCTGGAACCTCCTCCAAAACTGTGTCCAAGCACAGCATTGGCTCGGGGCCCTGCTCTCTCTTTGCAATTGATAAATGCCTGAAACTAGCGATCATTTTGACAGAAGCAACATCTTGGGGATGTTGGAAAACCCAGATTAAAAACTGAAAATACTGGATACATTCAGCTATTTGACAGCATTTGGAGAGAGAGAGCGTTTTAGATCGATCAGAGCCATTATTTAAGTATGTTTTTAGGAGTTTCTGTGCTTATCTACAGCAATTAGCATGTAAAACATTTGTAGAAAATCATTTATAGATTTGTATTCAACAAACTAATATAATTTTGTTTGTCTTTTGTTCCCTTTCCCTCCTTTGTTGCGAATAAATGACGAATAGTGCTTTTGATGGTGGAGCATGTGATTATTGGAGCAACAAGAGGTAAAACAATTGTTCACCACCCGTAAATAGAAACTATTTAGCTAGATGTCACAAATGAACCTGAGGCAGGTTTACCTAGAGCTGATGCAGACGTTAGGATGTGGCCAGGACATTCAGAGGCAGCAAGGTGGCCCAGTGGTTAGCATTGCTGTCTGCGACGCTGAGGACCCGGGTTCGATCCCGGCCCCGGGTCACTGTCTGTGTGGAGTTTGCACATTCTCCCCGTATTTGCGTTGGATTCACCCCCACAACCCAAAGATGTGCAGTATAGGTGGATTGGCCACACTAAATTGTCCCTTAATTGGAAAAAGAATAATTGGTACTCTAAATTTAGGGCAGCACGATAGAACAAGTGGATAGCACTGTGGCTTCACAGCGCCAGGGTCCCAGGTTCGATTCTCTGCTGGGCCACTGTCTGTGTGGAGTCTGCACGTTCTCCCCGTGTCTGCGTGGCTTTCCTCCGGGTGCTCCGGTTTCCTCCCACAGTCCAAAGAAGTGCAGGTTAGGTGGATTGGCCATGCTAAATTGCCCTTAGTGTCCAAAAAGGTGAGGAGGGGTTATTGGGTAACGCGCAAAGGGTGGAAGTGAGGGCTTAATGTGGGTCGGTGAAGACTCAATGGGCCGAATGGCCTCCTTCTGCACTGTATGTTCTACATTCTATGTCAGAGACACTCTAGCAGGTCCATAGCCGATTGGAGGAGTTCCAGAGGCTACAGGTGCAGGAGATGGTGCCAGAAATGAGGGGCACCGAGGACAACATTGCTAGGCTGACGACCGTAATGGAGAGCTGGTGCATGTCAGCAGCATTAGTGGAGGTATCAGTGACGGCCACGGCTGCGGGCCTCATTAGACTCTCCGACTGGATGGGGGACGTGACCCAGTACCAGGTTGACCTTGATGAGGCGCTCCGGGACATGTCCCACTCTCAGATGGGAATGGCCGAGGCTCTGTGGAGCTTGTCCTAGTCGCAGATGAGCATTGCCGAGGCACTGCAGAACATGTCCAAATCACTTATGAGCATCACTAAGGGTGTCAACACCATGGTGTTGTTGAACCAGCTAGCCATCCTGGGGTGGTCCTCGAAAATGCCAAGGATGTCTGACTGCCCTCGGATGAAGCTGTTGTGCACACACTTGCATTATTGTAAGGCGGTGGACGCACAGGAGTGGAACCCCTTCCTGTTGATGTCGAGCACTCCCAGGTGGCCTGGTATGAGCAATGCCTGGGGCATCCTGGTGATGGCAGAGAATACTGCTGCCCGAGCATCTTGTTGGGCTTGGTTTTTTGCCCGGGCTAACAGGGCATCCGTGACCTGTCGGATGCACCTGTGGGCTATAGCCTGAGAGATGCCACACAGGTCCCGGCTCGAGCCTTGGAAGGATCCCAAGGTAAAAGTTCATGGCTGCAGTGACCTTAATGGCCACAGAGAGCGGGTGTCCTTCTCCACGTGGTGTCATGCCCGCAAAGACATGGCACAGGTTCCGCACCACCCCTTGCTGAGGCAGAACCTCTTGCAGCATGTGCTGTCCTTCATCTGCTCGAACGACCAGTGACGCTTGTACACCCTGGGCCGTCGCGGGCCTCCCCCTCTGTGTCTCACCCTGGCCTGATGGACAACCGGGTCTTCAGGGTGTGGGGTGGGTTTGACAAATGGACCGCGGCTTCAGGCCTCTGTTGACGCTGCTGTTGACAGCACCTGGCCGCCCGGCTTGCCGGCACCACCACTAGGGCAAATTCTGGGTCCAAAATACCGTCCATACTGTTCAATATCTGTGAGGAATTGGGAGAGGGTGTTAGACTGACAAACAGCGTTCCCACCCCGGGAGTCCCCATTCCCCCATTTATCTCCCCCACACACCTGGAACGCCCTTCTCCTGCAGATCCGCCCGTCACAGAGTGAAATAGCAACCAGTGATTTTTTTTTCTAAACATTGCAGAAAATTTTATTTCCAAATATTGAAAGGCCAGGAGGTTTAATTGCCATAACAGTTGCCATGACAGTTCTTGATAATTCATGAGAACGTGTCATTTCTAATGAGCTCAACAGTTACAATTGGTTTATCTACTTTTTACAAATACTTTGTCTCAAAGGTCACCTTACCTCTTCTAAAGTGCGCCTCACCTCTCCAAAAGGGAAATGTATCTTTCACAAAGAGTATATTGCCTCTTCGAAAGGGAAGCTTATCTTTCCAAAGGGCATCTGATCTTCCCCAATCTGATGTCCCGGGACCACATGGAGAGACTGTCTATGTAAATTCAGGCCAAGAATGCCCTGCCCATACGTTTGCTGAAGGCATCCAAATAACTGCATGATGCTGGCTGACTATTTAAATCGATAAAATCTGATTTCAGACTGCCTTCAAAATCATGGAGGCTGTGCTGATAGAGCTAAGTTTTCAGACCCCATGCTGAAACTGGCACATGTGTGCCCAGAAAGCAAACCATGGGTGCCACGGTGCCACATTGGTTAACACTGCTGCCTCACAGCCATGTTCAATTCCGGCCTTGGGTGACTTGTGTAGTGTTTGCACATTATCCCTGTGTGTGCGTGGGTTTTCTCCTGGTGCTTCAGTTCCTCCCACAGTCCAAAGATGTGCAGGTTATGGACTGGCCATGCTAAATTGCCCCTTGGTGTCCAAAAATTAGTTGGGGTTGCGGAGAAAGATTGGGCGATTGGGCCTAGGTAGGATGTTCTTTCGAAGGGTCGGAGCACACTCAATGGGCCAAATGTTCTCCTGCACTGTCGGGATACTAGCGTGTTTCACTGCAGATAATCTGATCCACTCTTGTCCACATTTTAAGAATTAACTGAAATTTGTCAATAGTAAATTGAGCTTTTTATAGGATCGTCATGTGTTTTCAATGCCATCAATTAACAAAACCACTGCAGATCAAAGTGATTACAGGCTAATGTTACTACAATGTATTTTTACAGTTCAAACCCATCAAAGCATCAAGATTCAGAATAAACAAAACATTGACAAGTTCAAAGAAATTTTATCACAAATTTAATGTCAAATTCCACTGAAGTGTTATAATTTAACACTAGTTTCCTCTCGTAAACATTCCTTTGCATAGAGTCATAGAGGTCTACAGCACAGAAAAGATCTTCAGTGCATTGCACCAATCAAAAACAACCACCTAACTATTCTAATTCTATTTTCCAGCATTTGGCTCATAGCCTTGTATGCCTTTGCATCGCAAGTGCACATCTAAATACTCCTTAAATGTTATGATGGTCTCTGCCTCCATCACCCTTTCAGGCAGTAAGTTCCAGTCTCCCACCACTCCCGGGTGAAATAGTTTCTCCTCACATTCCCTCTAAACCTCCTGCCCCTTACCTTAAATCTATGCTCCCTAGTCATTGATTTCAGGCCCATCCTTGTCCTTTTCCATAAAAATCTTGAATCTAATGAGTCATGATCACTGTCTGCAAAATGCTTCCCACTGATGCATCAACCACTTGCCTGGCTTTGTTACCTAAATTTAAGTCCCGGATCTAGTAGAACCTTCTACGTACGGGTGTAAGAAGTTCTCCTGGGCTTCCAGTGATGGGGATGTGTGAGAAGTTGAACATCAGGTGGCTCTCCTCCCACAAACCTAATAAAATAGGCTCTTTTTGCCCAAAAACGTCCACTAACACCACAAAACATCTCCACACCCCTACCAAAACACAAAAGAAGGAAAAGATGCCAAAAAGCAGCCAGACCAGAGGATGAGTGGAGACAAAGAGCAGAAAAAGCCTGGACAAGCAGCAAACGACTGAGTCGGCTGACATACGAGGCCGTGAAACTCCGGCTTTGCCAGAGCGAGAGGGACCGTCATGAGGGGGCATGAGAAGCCCCCCCCACCCCACATGGGGATGGGTGGAGGATGTTTCTCTCAAGAGAATTGAGAGAGCATCAGCAGGAAACAAAATTGGAATCCAATCTGCAGTGAAAGGTGTGGCTGCCAAAGTTATGCCGACCATGCAGATGGCCCTGGACAAGGTAGAAAGGTGACTGGGAGCCCAGGAAGAAACAATCAAGGAGCTGGAAAGGGTTGCCACAGACAGGGCGACCTGATTATCACCCTGGGAAAAGGAGGTGGCAAGACTGGTTGCAACGCAAAGGGGCCTGAAGGGAAAAGTCTGGGACCAGGAGAACCAGTCGTGGGCCTATCGGAGTGGATCAAAGGTAGGAACACCACAGACTATGCGGCCCAAATGCGAGGCAACCTGGTGGGAAAGGATAGCTTTCCCAACCCACCACAAATCGACAGAGCACACTGGTCGCTTCTATCAAAGCCCAAAACCAGGGAACAGCCAAGGGCGATAAGTGCAAATATGCACCGGTACCAGGACCGGGAAAGAATCCTACACGTGGCCAGGCAATCCAAAAACTGTGTGTTAGTCACCACTGTTTGTATAATACGTATGAGAGGTAATACGGTAAGGCTCCTGTACTACAGGTACTGGTTTAGATCCCTGCCTGCTGGCTCCGCCCAGTAGGCAGAGTATAAATGTGTGTGCACACCGAGCTGCAGCCATTTCGGCAGCAGCTGCAGGAGGCAACACATTACTGTTTAATAAAGCCTCGATTACTCTCGTCTCGTCGTAATTGATAGTGCGTCAATTTATTAAGCAGAGATTTTACAGCGATGGAACTACGCATCAAGCCAGATCGCCTGCAGCTGCACCTTCAAGCAGCCAATGCCACATCAGCCTTCGACCATTGGCTAGCTTGCTTTGAAGCCGACATCGGATCAGCTACAGAACAGCCCACAGAAGCACAGAAACTCGAGATCCTGTACTCGCGGGTGAGCTCCGATATTTTTCCCCTTATCTGGGACGTGCCCAACTACACTGAGGCCATGGCACTTCTGAAAGGGAACTACATCCGGCCGATCAACAAACTCTACGCCAGGTACCTCCTGTCTGCGCGGCAACAACTGCCGGTGAGTCATTAGACGATTTCTGGTGTACCCTGCTCATCCTGGCAAGGAACTGCGATTGCCAGGCAGTTTCGGCCGTGGAACACACACAACTCTTAATCAGGGATGCCTTCATTACAGGCATGCAGTCGGCGTACATCCGGCAGCAACTATTAGAAGGGGGTTCCCTTGACCTTGCTGCGACCAGGCTACTAGCGAATTCACTAACGGTAGCCTCCCGCAACGTACAGTCATACGACCCCGATCGCACAGCATACACCCCCGACCACACAGCGCCCTCGTTGACATCATGGACCCCATCAACGGCCACCCCCAGCCAACCCCAAGCCTGCGCCGCGGGGCAGCCAGCCAACCCCGGGGGGGGGCCCCCCCAAGTGCTATTTCTGTGGGCAGACAAAGCACCCCCAACAACGCTGCCCGGCGCAGAACGCAATCTGCAAGGCCTGTGGAAAGAAGGGACATTTCGCTGCCATGTGCTAGGCCCAGTTGATCGCTGCTGTATCTAGACCCATTGTTCCTGCACCACCTGTGTGCGCCGCCATCTTCGTCCCCGCAGACCACATGCGTCCCGTTGGCACCGCCATCTTCCCCCAAGCAGAACATGTGCGCCCCGTGGACTCCACCATCTTCGCCGCCATCGTGGACGGCGCCTCAGGACCCCTGTTCGTCGGATACTTCATCGGGCCGTTCATCACCTGCCATCACCACCAACCAGCCCAGGACCTACCAACACCAACCGCAAATCGCCTCCATCACGCTCGACCAGTCCTGGCCACACAACCTCGCAACTGCGTCGATGAATGGGCACAAGACATCCTACCTTCTTGACTCCGGGAGCATGGAAAGCTTCATCTACCCCTCCACGGTAAGGCACTGCTCCCTCGCGGTACACCCCATTAACCAGAGAATCTCACTGGCCTCCAGATTCCATTCCGTGGAAATCCGGGGGTACTGCATCATCAACCTCATCGTCCAGGGCTTAGAGTTCAGCAACTTCCGACTCTACGTCCTCCCCAACCTCTGCGCTGTCCTGTTACTCGGCCTGGACTTCCAGTGCAACCTCCAAAGCCTATCTCTAAAGTTCGGCGGACCCCTACCACCCCTCACCGTCTGCAGCCTCACGACCCTTAAGTTTGATCCACCTTCCCTGTCTGCAAACCTCACCCCGGATTGCGAACCCGTCGCCACCAGGAGCAGACGGTACAGTGCCCAGGACAGGACCTTCATCAGGTCGGAGGTCCAGCGGCTTCTGCAGGAAGGCATCATTGAGGCCAGCAACAGTCCCTGGAGAGCCCAAGTGGTAGTCGTAAAGACTGGAGAGAAACAGAGGATGGTCATTGACGACAGTCAGACCATCAATTGGTACATGCAGCTCAACGCGTACCCCCTCCCACGCATATCTGGTATGGGCAATCAGATTGCCCAGTACCAGGTCTTTTCGACAGTAGACCTGAAATCTGCCTACCACCAGCTCCACAAGGTGGGCCACCAATACACTGCGTTCAAAGCAGATGGCCGCCTTTACCATTTCCTTAGGGTCCCCTTCGGCATCACGAACAGGGTCTCGGTCTTTCAACGTGAGATGGACCGAATGGTTGACCGGTACGGGCTGCGGGCCACCTTCCAGCAGGACCACGACGCTAACCTTTTCAAATTTCTCCAAACTGCCAAACTCCTGAACCTCACGTATAACAAGGAGCAGTGAATGTTCAGCACCAACCACTCAGCAATCCTTGGCAATATGGTGCAAAATGGAGTTCTGGGGGCCCGACTCCGACCGCATGCGTCCCCTCATGGTACTCCCCCTCCCCCACTGCCCCAAGGCCCTGAAACGATGCCTGGGGTTTTTCTCCAATATGCCCAGTAGGTCCCTAACTATGCAGACAAGGCCCTCCCACTCATACAGTCCACAGTCTTTCCCCTGCTGGATGAGGCCCGCCAGGTCTTCAACTGCATCAAGGCCGACATCGCCAAGGCCACGATGCACGCGTTCAACGAGACCGTCCCCTTTCAGGTCGAGAGCGATGCATCAGACATCGCTCTGGCTGCCACCCTCAACCAGGCAGGCAGACCCATGGCATTCTTTTCCCGCACCCTCCATGCCTCCAAAATTCGGCACTCCTCTGTTAAAAGGAGGCCCAAGCCACCGTAGAAGCTGGGCGGCATTGGAGGAATTACCTGGCTGGCAGGAAATTCACTCTCCTCATTGAGCAACGGTCGGTTGCCTTCATGTACAATAATACACAATGATAAAATCTTGAGGTGGAGGATCGAGCTCTCCACCTACAATTACAGGATTTTGTATCGCCCTGGTAAGTTCAATGAGCCCCCCCCCATGCCCTATCCCGAGGTACATGTGCACAGTGGCCCGACTCCAGGCCCTACACGATGATCTCTGTCCCCCAGGGGACACCCGGTTCTTTCACTTCATAAAGGCCCGCAACCTGACCTACTCTATTGAGGAGGTCAGGGCTATCACCAGAGACTGCCAGGTCAGAGCACACCTGGTGAAGGCCTCCCGTCCCTTTGAACGTCTCAGCATGGATTTCAAAGGGCCCCTCCCCTCCTCCGACCTCAACACGTATTTCCTGACCGTGGTCGATGAATACTCCAATATCCCCTTCGCCATCTCATGCCCTGATATGACGTCTGCCACAGTCATCAAAGCCCTCAATAGCATCTTCACCCTATTTGGTTTCCCGCTTACATGCACAGCGACCGGGGCTCCTCCTTCATGAGTGACGAGCTGCGTCAGTTCCTGCTCAGCAAGGGCATTGCCTCGAGCAGGACGACCAGCTACAACCCCCGGGGAAACGGGCAGGTGGAGAGGGAGAACGGGATGGTCTGGAAGGCCGTCCAGCTGGCCCTACGGTCTAAAAATCTCCCGGTCTCCCGCTGGCACGAGGTCCTCCCACATGCGCTCCACTCCATCCGATCGCTACTTTGCAATGCCCCCCACGAATGTCTCCTTGCCTTCCCTAGGAAGTCCACCTCCGGGGTTTCACTCCCAACGTAGCTGGCAGCTCCAGGACCCGTCCTCCTCCGCAAGCACGTGCGACTCTACAAGGCGGACCCGTTGGTCGAGAGGGTACAGTTGCTGCATGCGAACCTGCAGTACGCCTATGTGGCGCACCCCCACGGCCGCCAAGACACAGTCTCCCTCAGGGACCTGGCACCAGCTGGTTCCCCACCCCCCCCCCCTCCAATTGCCCCGGCGCCACCCATCCTCCCCCCAGCGCAACTCACCACAGCCCCCGCTCCAGGACGATCCGTCCTCCCATTGGTTCCACCTGGGAATGAGGATGAGGACTACATGCTCCCGGAGTCACAGGCGACCAAACCAGCGCCTGCATCACCACCGGGACTGCGGCGCTCACAACGGAGGATCAAGGCACCCAACCGGCTAAATTTGTGAACTTTCAACAAACTACACTTTAAAAATGTTTACACACCATGTAAATAGTTTTTCCACCGCCCCCGCTGGTCTCTTTTTAACAGGGGGTGAATGTGGTAGTCACCACTGTTTGTATAATACGTATATGAGAGGTAATACAGTAAGGCTCCTGCACTACAGGTACGGGGGTAGATCTCTGCCTGCTGGCTCTGCCCAGTAGGCTGAGTATAAATATGTCTGCTCAACGAGCTGCAGCCATTTCGGCAGCAGCTGCAGGAGGCAACACATCTCTACTTAATAAAGCCTCGATTACTCTCTACTCTCGTCTCGTCATAATTGATAGTGCGTCAAACTGTAACTGGGAAGGCCAAGGGATCCGGATTTATCAAGACATTGGGGCTAACCTGGCCGAATTTAACAAGGCGAAGGTCGCACTGTGCAGAAATGGCATGAGGTTTGGAATGCTGTACCAAGCCAAGCTCTGGGTCACGTACCAAGGCAGGAGCACTTTTTCACAGTCCCTGTGGATGCAGACAAGTTCATCGCGGAGAACGGACTGGAAAAGCGGCAGCTAGGGCGGCAATGAAGAGCCCACAGAAAGAAACTCTTAATGTTTACTGTTAAAGTTTTTGTTACATTCTGAACAGCCAACTGTAAACCATCACCACAGCGACCCAAAAACAATCCAATCTTACGTTAATAAGCCTCCAAGAAGACTCTCAGCAGAATCATGTGGCTAAATAACCTCTGAAAATATTTGAGATAGAGTTAGTTAACTGCTACAAAAAGGAGCTGAAGAAAAACTGGTAGGGCATTGGAGATTTATAGAGGTAGTAATAGACTAGATGATTATGCTACTGAGACTAGGGAGTCTGTGAAGGGAAGCAATGAAGGATTCGTAGAACATACATTATGGTGAATGTACCGCATTGCTAGGAATGCACGTACTCCACTTTCCCACAGGAAATTTAATTGACGTATATTTCATGGCAGGCCAGATTGCATTGGAGAAGGAGTGGGTTTAGTGGGCTTAATAGGCTTTCTTCTGCCATTTTTCTGCATTTTAAAAAGTACAAAGATATTCCTTTACTTGCCTCCCCTCTGACTAAACTTGGCTTGTGCGATTTCCCACTAACATGGTTCTGGTTTTACCCACCACTACTAAACCCTATTCGCTTCCATTTGCTCCACCTCTCTAATATGATTCTTGCCTCCTGACAAGGATACTCATGCTTCAAACCTATCATTGAAATAGCTAAACAATGTAATTAGACTGCAAAAAGCAACATGTTGCTCATGTGGAATTTCCCACACCTTAATGGGCCATCCGCTGTTAACCTCTGCATGCCTAAGACGAGCCCTGGAGTGACCCTGAGGGGAGTGGTATGCTCAAATACTTTTAAGATGCATTGTCAAAATTACTGGAATGGATAAATGTATTGTTTCACATTTTCTCTACCACTTCCTAGTGGCATAAAAGATTTATATAAGAATTTAAATTGCATCTCTTTTATTTTAATACAGGGAAACAACTTGACACTAGATGGCCACATCGAACCCTAATCATCCTCATTATAATCTTCATTTCCAGATTTCTTTTCTAGGAGATCCTCATCAAATCTGTATATTCATGATGCAGATCAATAAATGTTTTATCTTTCTTAGTGAAAATCTTGTTTGCTTTGTATTTTGTGAATCAGTTTTTCAATAAGAGTTGTAGGTCTGGTTGTTAATTGTCCGTATTTCTAAGAAAATGGATGTCTCGTAAATAAACTTAGCTACATTGTAGTTATGCAGAATTCTAATCGGGGCTAGTTGGCGAAGTTAAGTATTTTTGTTTAAATTGAACTGGTTTTCAATTAGGTTCTTTTTGTTTCTGCAAAACAAAACTTAGGATATGGTCCCTTTTATTTTAAAGTTACACTTTAATATGGATTAGTTCATATTATTAGTTTGTATTGACTGATATTTTGACTTATCTGTTTTATTTCTGGGTGAATGAAATGAAAAATGAAAACCGCTTATTGTCACGAGTAGGCTTCAATGAAGTTACTGTGAAAAGCCCCTAGTCGCCACATTCCGGTGCCTGTTCGGGGAGGCTGGTACGGGAATTGAACCGTGCTGCTGGCCTGCCTTGGTCTGCTTTAAAAGCCAGCGATTTAGTCCAGTGTGCTAAACCAGCCCCTAGTGTGCTAAACCAGCCCCTGCTTTCGGTCAGATGGAATAGTACCAGAGGGGCAGTAAATGGCAGATAATCTGGAGGTTATTCCACAGTTGGACAGTACTTACAGCTCTTAAGGATCCTGTCAAAAACCTTTGTCCGTTCTGTATTTTTTTTTATTCCAGCCCCGAGAGCTGCTGCAACATTGGACTTTTGCTTAGGCTACAGACTTCAGGCATTCTAAAACAGCCCTGGTCTAATGAACTAGCCCATGACTTCCCCTTTATGCTTTGTGGCAGAGGCCGTGATGTCAATTTAATAAACTTAGCAAGCAACCAATCAGTGCATCTGGAATTCTGAGGCATCACCTGTTCTCACTCACGATAGATGGAGCCATTTAGACCATTCCGGAAGAAAGGCAGGTCATGTGAAGAGCTCCATTTTGTCCTGAGTTCTGTGAAGAGATTCAGCCCGGAAGCAGCTGGAAGGCACTCTCTCGCTGCCAGGCGATAAAGGGACTCCCAGCCACACCAGTGGAAGACACTCCTATTTAAAAGATTGCAGGCAGTAGCCAGATCTGTGAAGGGAACTACTGGAGTGAAAAGCGGAGAGCAGCTTCTCCCACTAGGTCTGTCCAGCAGATCTGTAACAGTTTAGTCCTCTGAACTATCGCCCTAACTGCACCTAACCTTTTGGACACTAAGAGGGAATTTATCATGGCCGATCCACTTAACCTGCACATCTTTGGAATGTGGGAGGATACCGGAGCACCCAGAGGAAACATACAGACACTGGGAGAACGTACAAACTCCATCTGGTAACCCAGGGCTGAAATCGAACCCTGGTACCTGGCGCTGTGAGGCAACCGTACTAGCCACCATTTCACCACAATCTCTGCACTGAGATCAGACCGGCAGAATGAACGTAGGTTCTCATATAAACTCAGGTAGAAAACTCCAGTAATATCTCGGTGAGACGGAGGCTCCACCTGGTGGTCAAAGGATAGAATTACACAGACCTGAATCTCCTGTATGAGTCAATTCCTCAAGAGGGTTGAATTCAGGGAAGAATGGCACCTACCAATACCACAACCTCAGCAGCGACGATCCTCAAATCTGTCATACCTATTAATCCCTGTTATTTTTTTAACCTTTCCTGCCCCTTCACCATGTGTTTGTCTGGGTAGAGGGTGGGATGGAGTTTTTGCGAATATGTAGACTAGTTATAGAGTGTTCTTCAAACTTTTTTCCGGGGACACATTTTTACCAACCGGCCAACCTTCGGGACCCAACCAGGCCGACCTTCGCAACCCACGCCAGCCGACCTGCGCGACCACCATTTTCTCTTACCTTGTTGCTGCTGACAAAAATGGAGGAAATGATTTGGGTCCCTTTGGCCCTCGTACACGCTCCTCCAATGGAACCTGTTGGATGAAGGTGAAGCCTTCCGGTATTGGAAAGTATGGAGTCTCCATCTGTCCAAAGTTCTGTAATTTCTTCCTTTAAAATTTTATCAAATAAAACCCCCACGAACTTGTAAAAAAAATAAAATGAATAAAATAAATGAAAAAAATAAAATGAATAAACTCCCCCCGAACTTGTAAGACAGAAAGCTGCGACCGTTTAAAAAAATAAAACGGCCGCACTGCGCATGCCTGCCAGATCATCGGCGCGCACGCGCAAAACTATGCGCATGCGCGCTGATGATCTGGCATGCATGCGCAGTGCGGCCGCATTTTTTTTACATTTTGAAGGCCGCTTGCAGCCTGCGTTATTAACGGCCTGCTGTTGCGCGCAGATTTGTGCGATCGGGAGCGCCCCGACGGACAGCTCCGCGACCCTCCCGACACCTGCCCGCAACCCACCTGCGGGTCGTGCCCCCAGGTTTGACAATGCCTGGACTAATAGACCATTATTCCGTTATAGCCATTATACATTCATCTTTTACTCTTGTTATCAACAAATGTTTGTTAATGTTCTGCTTATAATCTGGTGCCTGTAACTCATTGAAGCAGTCAAGGGGGAAAGATCTCAGGATCTGTGGGTTAGAACTCGCCCAGGATGTCGTTACAGCACATAAGGCCAGGAAATAATATGTGCAATTTTGTGTTGTCATCTGATATGAAATACATGGTTAGTGTGTTAGAGTAAATATCCATTCTGCTCATAAATTGCCTAATACAGTTCTTTGAATTGTGAGCTTACAGAATACTTCACAACAATTTAAAATGTGCTTTGACATAAAGCACGAAGTCCGTATGTGCTGATTATGCAGTCATTCTCAACAAACTGCCCACTATGAAATCCCAATAAACATAATTAATTAATTTTACGAACCCTAATTTACTTTCCAAAAATGTTATGAACATTTTATGGTTGTGGTTTAATTGTAATATTGATCAATAGGAAGGCATCTGAATAGTTCTTTCATTGTTTAGTATTAAACACAAAGATCTTTCCTGACTTCATAACTACTTTCAGTTTGTGAGTGTTTATATTTTGCTTTTCATTTTCCTTTTAACATCAGTTCATTACAAGGGGCCAAAATTCCGTTAGGGCGGCACAGTGGTTAGCACTGCTGCCTCACAGCTCTAGGGTCCCGGGTTCAATTCCGGCCTTGGGTAACTGTGCGGAGTTTGCACTTTCTCCGTGGGTTTCTTCCGGGTGCTTCGGTTTCCTCCCACGCGCCAAAAGATGTGCAGGTTAGGTGGATTGGCCATGATAAATTGCCCCTTTGCATCCAAAAGGTTAGGTGGGGTTACTGGGTTATGGTAATCGGGGATAGGGTAGAAGCGAGGGATTAAGTATGGTGCTCTGTCATAGGGCCGGTGCAGACTCTTTGGGCCGAATGGCCTCCTTCTGCTTTGTAAATTCTATAAAATAGGTTTCTGCTTCAACGCCCCACCATAAGAGTTTGGTGGAATGGCCAACCACAAGTCTGAGGACAAGTTGCTTCAAATCTTCTGCTCACAACATTATCTGCTCACCAATAATCTGAAGTGATTGCCTTTTTTATGCAAGTTCTAAAAAAAAGTGAATTGTGTGTGCCATTATGGCACTGCACTCTGGCTACTTTAATCATTTTCCTTCATATTTTGACAATGATATCTTGTTTATGTTGTCCTTCTAGACCTTCACCTATAACCTGAGATTTTAAAGTGTATAATAATAGGAGTTCAAATCAAACATGTTGGGCGTGATTCTCAGTTTTGCCGTCGCCCGGGGGTTTCACGACGGCGTGGGGCTGCCCCACAATAGGAACCCCCCCATTGACTGGTCGGCATAACGGAGAATCCCGCCGGCAGGTTGGGGCAGAAATGTGGCAGAGCGGAGAATCCAGTCTATGGTTTTAACATATTTTAGATGAAGTGATGCTGATAAATTTATTTATCTGGAAATCATGCAGTTCCTTAGTTTACCATCAGGGGAATCAGAAATTAGATTCCATGATTCATATGTATATGAGAGATCTTTGCATTTAACAGATGTACTTATCATAGTCTCAAAAGCTGCTGGTAGTAACTGCAAAATAGAGAGCAGGGCCAGGATTTTACAGCCTCTGCTGCCCGGTGTGATATTATGTTTCCGCTGAACTTAAATAGTGTACCACATTCGCCTAGAGGATGTACACTGTGACGGAGCATTAAAATTGCTAGCCTAGGTATAAAACATGACAGTGGCTTCCATGCCAGAATTATTTATTTTTTTAAAACATCGTGGTGAACATGATTTAAAAAAATCATTGACAACATTATCAACAGCTGAAGGAAAGATACGTGTAATCACTGATAGTTTGACAAATGTGACCTATATATTTAGGAAAAGCCTAGATTTTCTTTTTGTGCTGTGTCCCCTTTACGGCTCGAGTAAACTGGGACGTATTCTGAAAGACGGTCAATTGGTTTCCTGAATATGAGATTATTAGGTTCCTGGGCAGCACGGTGGCACAGTGGTTAGCATTGCTGCCTACGGCGCTGAGGACCCGGGTTCAAATCCCGGCCCTGGGTCACTGTCCGTGTGGAGTTTGCACATTCTCCCCATGTCTGCGTGGGTTTCACCTCCACAACCCAAAGATGTGCAGGCTAGGTGGATTGGCCACGCTAAATTGCCCCTTAATTGGAAAAAATAATTGGGTACTCTAGAATTAAAAGAAAAATATTATTAGGTTCCAAAAAACTACCACATGACTTCGAGTTTGCCATGGGGATGAAAAGCTAAGAATCATGAAGTTAAATAGAAAGCTAAGTGCCGGGGTGTTGGTTTTCAGCCTGTCTTTGTACAGACAGTTCAAAATACCAAGAATTGATGTGAGTAAGCAAGCAAGGCCCTCCACAGATTTCTATTTGGCAGTTTATAACAGATCCTGGTGTTGAAGCAGGGCTCTGAGAATATAGCAGAGATTGTATTCATGGGAAGAGGATGAGGAGTTGGAGGTGATGGAGGAGTGGACCAAGCTATCCCGAAGGGAGCATTCTGTGCTTTGTGGTGGCATCATGCTCGAGCTGGCTTATTTATTGTCTATATAAGTAACCCATGCTTAAGAATCAAAAGAATAATATCAACATTTTCTGATGACACCAAATTATGGAGGACAAATTGTGACAAAGATGGTAAATAATCCAGCAGAATATATATTAGATAGCTTGGTGAGCAAAGGATTGGAGGATTGCAGCTGAATGTAGGAAAATGTGAAGTAATACAGATAGGGAGAGGAAATGCACTTTAAATGCTCAGGATTTAAATGGACAAGTGTGGCCATTAATAATGGTGGTGCAAGTAAATAAGGACAAAAAAATGGGGACAAACACCTGGGCTGGATTCTCCCAAAATGGGACTATGTCCCCACACCGGCATAAAAACACTGGCGTTTCACTCTCTTGGAAAAAGATGAGCCGATTCACTGACCTGCAGGGGGCTAGCAGGGACCCAGACTAGTTCACGCAGCTTTAGCTGTGGACACGGGCCCCCGCACTTCGGGTTTTGAGTCCACGCATGTGTACGCCCGTGGCCTCCAGCAGCCGCGTGAGCGTCATGGCAGATTTGGACCGCAGAGGCAGATTAAGAATGTAGGCCCCCCCCCCCGATCGGCCCTGCGCCCGAAGATCAGAGCGTCCCGATCTGCACCCCCCCCCCCCCCCCCCCCGCGGTGACCGATCCCCCCGACCCCCCCACCAGGGTGGCCACACACTGATTCCGCAGCCACCACGCGAGCTTCCTGAATGGCGATAGGTGGGTAGGATTACGACGTCGGGAACTCAGCCGATTGGGAGTGGAGGATCGCTGGGCCGGTCTCTAGCAATGGCCTCCCCAGCCGCGCGGAGTACTCAGCGAACATGCCGATTCGCATGTCCCGGAGAATCACTGGACCGGTGACGGGCCTGATTTCAGCGTGAAATTGGATTCACTCCCCCCCCCCCCCCCCCCCCCCGGCGCGCCAAACGCAATTTTGGCGCGGGGCTGCGGAGAATCCAGCCTCCTTTGTATATGGAAGTGTACAATGCTAAAACATTCAGCAAGTGTGCCCACAGCCACCCCCACCCACCAACCAGAACTGAGAGGAATTTCAGGCAGATCAATTTCCTCAGCCCTTTCTCAGGCCCACTCAGATGGAAATCAGTCTCCTGACATTTTTCCAACCCATAAAGTTTGAGGCTTATGTTTTATAAAGATGATGCTTAGAATTTGGTTTCTCTTAAACAACCTGTTGTTGCAAAATTCAAGAATAGTCTACAAGGGAATAATTAAGTATTCCTACGACCAGGTGAGAAGGAGTGAGCTGACTCCTCTTTTATTCAGCTCCCTCAGTTGGTCACAACATTGGTTTTTTAAATTATTTTCCCCGAGACATTTGGATTTTCCAGTCCAAATGTATTTACTGTTTAACCAAGAGCTAGTTTATTAGTTACTAAAACCCGAAGAAAAATAGTAAAAGATAGGGGTGGCACGGTGGCGCAGTGATTAGCACTGCTGCCTACAGCGCTGAGGACCTGGGTTCGATCCCAGCCCGGGTCACTGTCCACTGTGTGGAGTTTCAACATTCTCCTCATGCCTGGGTGGATCTCACCCCCACAGTCTAAAGATATGCAGGGTAGGTGGATTGGACACGCTAAATTCCCCCTTAATTGGGAAAACAATTAATTGGCCACTCTAAATTAGTTTTTTTTAAAAAGGAAAAATAATAAAAGATGCGGCAACACACATATTAGAAGTAAGGAAATTAGAATCCAAAAATATAAAAGTTCAAATAATATACGAGAAGTTCTTTGCTTGCCTGCAAGACGTAGATTGCAGAACATTGTGATTGTTTGAAGTAGATATTTCTGGGAGGAATCTGGAGCTGATTTTGTTCAGATCAGCACTCTCCTGAAGACACTCTTGTTTCAGGGAGCGGAAAAAGAGATCTTTCCTGCTCTTTCTCATCAGAACTTCAGATAGCTGCCAGGTGTCTTTCCTTCCTGCTTGTCCCTTTCTCTGCCTGGCAGAATCAATCTTTAAACTCATTTTTATTTATTCCAGGAAGGTAATGCCATCTTGCATCCATTGTTGTAATAATCCCAGCCTTCAAACTTGCATCTGAGAAAATTTGACACATTTTTCAGATGAGACTGGTTGTTTTGTCCTCCATGAGGAGGCGTAGGGGGTGGGATTGAGTATTTATGGGATGTAACTGGTTGGGTAACAATTTCCATTGTTTTCACAGAATTACAGTGAGATTAATCATCCAGTACTTTACATTCTTAATGCCTTCCTTTCAAGAGTTTCTATGTGAAGTGGACATTGATACCAACCCTTTCACTATAGCAATGGAGAGGGATAGGAACATATGGCAGGGCAAGGTTTATAACTGGGGGAAGGGTGGGACTTCCAGTGACGGCGGGCGGGAGGCAGCCGCGTGTTGGAGGGCTCCCGTTTAGGAATGGCATTGTCGGGGTTTAACGCCTGGTCCGAGGGGCAGCGAAGGCAGTAAAAGTCAGGAGAAAGCACAGGGAAAGGAAATGTCGAGGATTAGTTAAAAAACAGCCGTGAAAACAGCTGAAAGTCCGTCGGGAAGTGGAAAGGTCACCACAGGGTCAGTAAAGAAAATGGAGGCTGGAGCACCAGGGGAGGCCGCATTGCTTACGGCTGAAGAAATAACTAAGGTGATGGCCGTGGAATTCGAAAGGCAGTTCACAAAACACAAGGAGGCAATGAGGAAGGAGATGGGGGCAGCTTTGAAAGTGCTGGTGGAGGAGGCGATTACCCCAGTGAGGACAGCGGTGGCGAGCGGAGGTGCGGGAGCAAGGCGAGGCGCTGAAGGAAGTGGAAGAGACATTATTGCAGCACAGTGATCAACAATTACCTCGATGGGGAAGGAGATGCGGAAGGTGATAGAGATTAACAAGGATCTGCGAGGCAAAATGGAAGACCTGGAAAACAGATCCAGGCGACAGAATTTGAGAATTGTGCGGCTGCCCGAAGGAGTGGAAGGGCCGAGGCCGACTTGAGTATTTTGCCACAATGTTGGCAAAGCTATTGGGGGAGAGGGAGGTTCCCTACCGATATGAACTGGATCAGGCTCATCGGTCGTGGAGACCTGTACCAAAGGCGAGTGAGCCGCCAAGAGTAGTGACTCTGTGCTTCCGTAGGTACAGTGTGAAGGAGAGGTCCTGTGCTGGGCTAAGCAGAAGCGGGTGGTGCAGTGGGCTGGTGCTGGTATACGTGTATACCAGGACTTTACGGTGGAACTGGCGAGGAGGCGGGCTGCCTTCAACCGGGTGAAGAGGGCACTGTACATTAGCAAGGTGCAGTGCGGCATTGTATATCCAGCGAAGCTGAACGTGACCTACAAGGACTTTTATTTTGGGATGGCAGAAGCAGCGGAGGAGTTTGCAAAGGCAGAAGGACTGTGGCAGAATTGAAAAATGGTCATGTACTGATGTAGCCTCATGACTGTATTTTTTCTTTTTTGTTTCACTGCGTGCTGGTGTATGGGCTACAGGAGCCAACGTTGTGTATATTTGGACAAGGAAAGAAATGGGACTTACAGTCGTAATGAGGGTTCTTTGGGGTGTGGATGTGTATGCGGGGTTTGGGATTTCTGGGTTTTCGTGGGGCCGGGCAAGGGGGAAAGAGACCCGGGTGGGAGTCTCCATGCTGGCCGGTTTAAGCCGGCCAGTGAACGGGGGTGAGGTGGGGGGAGGGGCTGTGGCCTTCGAAGCCTGGCAGAACAGGGTCCGAGTGATCTAGCCGGGGTGGAAAGTTGGGGGGGAAGTAACCGAGGTTGGGGGGAGGAGTTTTACAAGAGGACGTGGAGGGGAGGAGTTGGGGAGGGGAGGTTTACAACTCTTGGGTGTCACTTACGGTACTCTTTCAGAGGTTGGATGGCATTGAATGTGGGGGGGAGGGGGGGGGGGCGAGTGGACTCTATAGGTTAATGGTGACCATGGGCGGTCCCGGACTCTTTTTTCTTTTTCTCCTTTGTTTTTTTCCCACTGTGAGAGGGTTTCTTATTTGATGCATATATTGACAGGTGGGCTGTTGGTTGGGGTGGTGGGAGGATGGGGCCGTTGCTGATTCAACAATATTGACTTTGTATTTGTTACCATTTACTGCTTGTTGGGGGGATGTAGATTTTGAAGGAAAATGTGAAAATGGAGAATTTAAATATACTTTTTTTAAACTGGGCGAAGGGCAATTACGATGCGATTAGGCAAGAATTGGGGAGCATAAGATGGAGACAGGAACTGTCAGGGATAGGCACAATTGAAACGTGGAGCTTGTTCAAGGAGAAAATACTGCGTGACCTTGATATATATGTCCCTGTCAGGCAGGGAGGAAATGGTCAAGTGAGGGAACCATGGTTTACAAAAGAGGTTGAATGTCTTGTCAAGAGAAAGAAGGAAGAAGGGGGCTTATGTAAGGATGAGAAAAAAAAAGGTTCAGTTAGGGCACTTGAGGATACAAGATAGCTAGGAAGGAGCTCAAGAAAGGGCTTAGAGCTAGGAGGGGGCATGAGAAGTCCTTGGCGGGTAAGACCAAGGAAAACCCAATGGCTTTTTACACTTATGTGAGGAATAAAAGAATGACCAAGGTGAAGTTAGGGCCAGTCAAAGACAATAGTGGGAACGTGTGCATGGAGTCTGAAGATATAGGAGAGGCCCTAAATGAATACCTTTCTTCAGTGTTCACAAAGGAGAGGGGCCATGTTGTTGAGGAGGATAGTGCGTAACAGGCTGGTAGGATGGAGGAGGTGGATATTCAGAAGGAAGATGTGTTGGAAGCCTGAGGATAGATAAGTCCCCTGGGCCTGATGGGATATATCCTAGGATTCTTTGGGAGGTGAGGGTTGAGATTGCAGAGCCTTTGGCTTTGATCTTTATGTCCTCACTGTCTACAGGAATAGTGGCAGAAGACTGGAGAGAGGCGAATGTTGTCCCGTTGTTCAAGAAAGGGAATAGGTATTGGGAATTATAGGCCGGTTAGTCTCACTTCGGTCATAGGTAAATTATTGGAAAGGGTCCTGAGGGATAGGATTTATGAAGATTTGGAAAGATACAGCTTAATCCAGGATAGGCAGCACGGATTTGTGAGGGGTAAGTCTTGCCTCACAAGTTTGATTGTATTCTTTGAGGAGGTAACTAAGTACATAGATGAAGGTAGAGCAGTTGATGTCATATACATGGATTTTAGTAAGGCTTTTGATAAGGTGCCCCATGGTTGGCTCATACAGAAAGTAAGGAGGCATGGCATAGAGGGAAATGTTTCCGATTGGATCAGTAACAGGCTATCACAGAAGACAGAGGGTGGTGGTAGATGATAAATTTTCATCCTGGAGCCCAGTAACCAGCGGTGTACCACAGGGATCAGTGCTGGGTCCTCTGCTATTTGTGATTTTTATCAATGACTTGGATGATGGAGTTGAAGGTTGGTTAGCAAATTTGCTGATGACACCAAGATTGTTGGAGTAGTCGATAATGTGGAGGGCTGTTGTAGGCTGCAAAAAGACATTGATAGGATGCAGAGCTGGGCTGAAAAGTGGCAGATGGAGTTTAACCCTGATAAGTGTGAGATGATTCATTTTGGTAGGACAAATTTGAATGCGGATTACAGGGTTAACGGCAGGGTTCTGAAGAATATGGAGTTCATGTCCATAGATCTCTGAAAGTTGCCACCCAAGTGGATAGAGCCGTGAAGAAAGCCTTTGTTAGCATTTATTAACGGGGATTGAGTTTAAAAGCCGTGAGGTTATGCTGCAACTGTACAAGACCTTGGTTAGACCACATTTGGAGTATTGTGTGCAGTTCTGGTCACCTCATATAGGAAGCATTGGAAAGGGTGCAAAGGAGATTTACCAGGATTCTGCCTGGATTGGAGGGTAGGTCATGAGGAAGGATGAGGGAGCTAGGGCTTTTCTCATTGTAGCGAAGGAGGATGAAAGGTGACTTAATTGAGGTGTATAAGATGATGAGGGGAATAGATAGTGGATGTTCAGCAACTTTTTCCTCAGGTGGATGTAGCTGTTGCAAGCGGGCATAACTATAAGGTTCATGGTGGAAGATACAGGAGGGATGCCAGAGGTAGGTTCTTTACTCAGAGAATGGTAGGGGCATGGAACGCACTTCCAGCTATGGCAGTGGAGCTGGACACTTTAGGAACTTTCAAGCGGTTATTGGATAGGCATATGGAGTGCATTAGAATGATTGGAAGTAGGTTGATTTGATCGTAGTTTCAGACTAGTTTGGCACAGCATCGTGGGCCGAAGGGCCTGTATTGTGCTGTACAATTCTATGTTCTATAACCACACAGCTGTGAAATTTCACGTGACAGGTTTGCAGTGCAATTTAGACAGACTTTCCGGAAAAGTAGTCAAGCATCAGTCATCAGATGACCAATGGCAGCCAGTTTTAATCAGTGCCTTTACTTGTAAAGAAACAGCTCTTCTTTAAATGGTTCAGTATTTTGGCAGTAAGCTGCTGAAGCTGTAGGTAGCACTCACTCATAGATAATTGAAAATTAGGGATAATATAGGTTTTGGGGAGTTAATAGGCAAGGAGTTTAGATTAGGTGGTTCAAAGAAACCAGTGAAGGCTGGACAAGTTAACTGACCTGATAGTGATTTAATATTCCACCCAATCACTGTCAATTTCTGTAAAAATGGGAGGAAATTAGGATGGAGCTATGCATCACTCTGAATCCACATCTTCATGGCCATCTTGCTTACAATCCCAATATATAACCAGACATGGTAATCATATTCTAATAATGTAAATATGATATGCAGCTTTTGGCCTCACACCTACAACAGCTAAACTCTGCTATTATTACTGGCAAACACCCTCACAAAGTCTAGGAAGTTCATAACAAGTATGTAAATTCTTGGGTTCCTTTCTTCTAATTATTTTTTCAACTTCAAACATGAGACAAAATGCACATGGCAGTTGTAACAATTCAGAGTCAGGTCTTTATTAAGACATACTTTACAATCCAATATGAGTGCAAAGGGACATTATACTTCACAATTCCAGTGCGAGTGCTAAATACAAAGTCTCAAAGACACGTAGAATAGAACAGAAGGCAATTCAGCACATTGAGTTCATGCTGGCTTTCCTAAGAAGCAACTTAATAGCTAACTCCAATTTCAATTGCATACCATCCTAATTCTACCCTTGGTCACCACAGTGTATCCTATCCCAAAATAATAGTTCATTGAAGATGCATATAAGAGGCATCAGAATAACAGAGCTAGCAAAATGCACTTAGCCATGCACAATCTCTTATCATTTACTACCTTAGTTATATTGCTCATGAACTTTTCAAATTATTTTATTACCATAAGTAGAAGCAACCACATTAATATACCCTAGACCATCATGCTATAAATGAATTTTAAACATCCCACCATCTTCCTTATTTTGAGAAGACACCTTGCCATAGGCCAACCACAAATGCAGCCCTTGCTCAGGAGAAAGCTGTTTTAACTCATGATGTGCTGATCCCTGAAGCAGCTCAGGACATTGACGTACTAACATGGTGTGAAATCTCAATCGCACATAAGTAACCTCAAGGCCGAAAGATCAAGCATGAGTCAGAGGCTCATTTGTGTTGCAGGAAGAAGACTCTTCATTTGCCGAATAGCCTCTTTGGGGTATGGGCAGGAAGTCCTGATGAGTAATGGTTTTAGCCAGCAGAGGGGTTGCAGTGTTACCATCACTACTACACTCAGATATCTGTCCAAAGCAAGCAAAATTATAAGAGCTCAGAAGGATGATGAAGAAATATTTTAATTACGTGTTCTTCGCTCATCTGCATTGTGGACCGAGTCTTCCTCAGCAATGATTGTGTTATAGCTGTCCTCCATCACTTTTACACTCCCATCCTGCACATAATCCACACAGTCAGATCTATAAGCTCAAGAAGGACACATCTGAGACTTGATCAGTAGTTGCAGCATCTGTCATCTCTGTGCTCTACCCATTGGCAACCTGGTTTTCACAACACCACAGACATGTTTTTCACTGTTTCAAGGGAGGATGTCCCATAGTGAGACAGCAACATACCACATGGATACTCCAGTCTTCAATGTCCCACTGTTGTACCAGAATAGCTGGTCTGAGAAAGGTGTTAATCTTTCAACCTTAGAATTAGCAACAAGTTGGAGAGCTCCACATGGAAGGATTTCACCGCTCACCTGGCGTGCGCTTGTGACAGTGAAATGAAATGCCAGGATGCCCAGGTTACAACACTGGAAATGCAGGCAGCAGCTGGTGTTTCTTGGGAGATTGACTGGAGGGGAAGGCCACCACAATCCAGAGGTGCACTCATTCAGATAGACAGTAACTCGACACTCATGAGAAACAACCATTTAGACCATGTTAGGTGGCAATGGTAAATAGCAAAAGAAAATCAATGGGGTTGATTTTAACTTGAACTTTTCCTCGACCCTATTCCCTGGTGACTTATCCTAATTTGCAGCAAGTCATGGTGACACATTATCTCTGTGCCTGAGAGATACGTTAGCTCCCAAATTCTCACTTTTGTTTACAAATCTCTCCATGTCTTTGTACCTCCCTATCTCTATAACCTTCAGCCCTCCAGGATCTCTACGCTTGGCCATTTCTGGCCTCTTGCACCTCCTCAATTTTCAATACCCTACGTTGATGGCCATGCCCTCAGCTGCCTAGAGCTCCGGACCTCTCCCTCTCTCTACTCATTTTCCTTAACCTCTACCTCTTTGACCAAGCTTTAGGTCAGAGTCCTGACATCTCCTTATGTGGCTTGAATTCAAATTTCAATTGATCATTTTCCTCCGAAGAATCTGGGATGTTAAAGGTGCTACAGAAATGCAAAATGTTCTCTAGTTTATCTCCTTTCTCCCTTATGTTCTCTCCCAGCTCATCTTGTTCATGGCACCCATTAACTGCTCCTTTGACCCTAATCCTGGGGTATTGAGTATAAAAATTAGCAAGTCATGCTGCAGCTGTATAGAACCTTAGTTTCGCCACACTTGGATATTGTGTTCAATTCTGGTCTCCATGTTGCCTGGTATGGAGGCCATTAGCTATGAGGAGAGGTCGGATAAACTAGATTTGTTCTCACTGAAACGACAGAGGTTGAGGGGCGACCTGATCGAAGTCTACAAAATTATGAGGGGCGTGGACAGAGTGGATAGTCAGAAGCTTTTTCCCAAGGTGGAAGAGTCAATTGCTAGGGGACATAGGTTTAAGGTGCGAGGGGAAAAGTTTAGAGGAGACGTGTGAGGGAAGTTTTTTTACACAGAGGGTAGTGGGTGCCTGGAACCTGCTGCCGGGGAGGTGATGGAAGCAGGTACGATAGTGACGTTTAAGGGACGTCTTGACAAATACGTGAATAGGATGGGAATAGAGGGATACGGACCCCAGAAGTGTAGAATGTTTTAGGTTAGACGGGTCCCCCTGCCCACGGAACGCCCCCGCCTACTGAACTCGTTCCTGGGTTGAAGGGCTTATCTTATGAACAAAGGTTGAACAAATTAGGCCAATACCCATTGGATGATGCATGATCTTATTGAAACAGGTAAGATCCTTGATAGGGTTGATACTGGATGTTTCCTCTTGTGGGGGAAACTCAAACTATAGAGCACCGTTTGAAAATAGGATGTCTCCCTTTTAAGAGGGAGATGAGGAAAAGTCTCAGAGCGTCATTAGTCTGAGGAACTCTGTTCCACAGAAAGTAATGGAGGCTGGGTCATTGAATATGTGTACGGCTGAGCGAGATTTTTGACAAACAAGGGAATCCAGTGTTATGGGGGCAGATAGGAAGGCGAAGCTGAGACTACAGTCAGATCAGCCATTAGTTTATTAAATGTCGGAGCAGGCTCGAAGGGCCAATGGCCTACTCCTGTGTTCCTGGCTGGATAATAACTACTTGTCCGACATCTAACAGTAAATGGGCAGACATTGCCCCCCCCCCAACTAAATATTGAGTGGATTGAACCCATTTAGAACATACAGTGCAGAAGGACGCCATTCGCCCATCGAGTCTGCACCGATCCACTTAAGCCCTCACTTCCACCCTATCCCTGTTAGCCAATAACCCCTCCTAACCTTTTTAGTCACTAAGGGCAATTTAGCATGGCCAATCCACCTAACCTGGACGTCTTTGCACTGTGGGAGGAAACCGGAGCACCCGGAGGAAACCCATGCAGACACAGGGAGAACGTGCAGACTCCGCACAGACAGTGACCCAGTGGGGAAATCGAACCCGGGACCCTGGCACTGTGGAGCCACAGTGCTGGCCACTTGTGCTACCGTGTTTGTCCAAACCACAATGGTTCCAGCAGTGTAACACTTCAATTCTAAAATTGCCATTTTGTTTTCAAGTACCATCTATGGTTTGATCCCTCCCTATTGCATAATGCAGCCCCACAACCCTTTGAAATCTATATTACATCCAGTTCTGACCGCTTGTGCATCCCCATTTTTCTTCACCTTCAATTGGAAACCATAGCTTCAGCTACGGTAGCATTGTGGATAGCACAATTGCTTCACAGCTCCAGGGTCCCAAGTTCGATTTCGACTTGGGTCACTGTCTGTGTGGAGTCTGCACATCCTCCCCGTGTGTGCGTGGGTTTCCTCCTGGTACTCCGGTTTCCTCCCACAGTCCAAAGATGTGCAGGTTGGGTGGATTGGTCATGATAAATTGCCCTTGGTGTCCAAAATTCTATGATTAACCTAGGACAAAAGTTTGGCACAACATCGTGGGCCGAAGGGCCTGTTCTGTGCTGTATTTCTCTATCTATAAAGCTGTTGAGGACTAAGCTCTGGATTTTCACCGTAAAGCTCTCCACCTCTTTCTTCCATCAAGCTGGCTTCTTTGACTCCCTCTTCTCTCATAGCTCCTCACCACGGCTCAATATTAAATTTGTTTGAGAAGAGTCTTGTGAAACTGCTTCAAGTGCTTTACTATGTTAATGTTGTTCTATGAATCCAGGCTGCTGTTGTTGAATATATATATTTCATTTATTCATATAATTTCATGTAAAGATTATTGTTAGTTTACAATTGGCTTTGTCTCACTGGAATGTTCACCAGTCCAATTTCTAAAAGGTTTGGGGAACATACCTGAAGTACGTTAAAAATCACATTGGAATAGCTCTGTTTTGCTCTGTGAAATGAAATGAAATGAAAATCGCTTATTGTCACAAGTAAGCTTCAAATTAGGTTACTGTGAAAAGCCCCTAGTCGCCACATTCCGGCGCCTGTTCGGGGAGGCTGGTGTGGGAGATAAACCAGCAAAATACTCCTCAGAGTTTAGCAGGCGTGATTCTGAATCTTAGAAAATGCAAGCCCAAAGTTTGTAACATACAAGTACTCAAGTAACAAGTGTGCACTTAACAAATACACAGGAAATAGGTACACAGGTAGCACACGTTGAAATACCAGTAACCAGTGCATAAATAACAGGTACAAAGATAGCAAGTGCATAACTACAAGTAACAGAAACGCAGATAACAAGTGCACAGATTAAAGTAAACATGTACTATGTACATCTTTGACAGGTACATGTGTAACAGTTATGCTTATAACAGGTGCACTTAACAAATGCATTAATGCAGGGATGGTAGTGGATAAAGATACTGCACACATTCTTGGACTGAACTGTTGTCGGTGATTGGGAAGCTACCATTTTTGGCATCAATAGCCAAGTCTTGTACTTTCAATAATGACACAGTAGTATTATTTTTTCTTCGGGGTGGCCCTAGTGTTCATGTGTATGGAGGATGGCTAAAACAAAGATTTTAAGCAGTATTATGGACAGTGTGGCCTAATGGTTGTGGTACTGGGCTAGCACTCCATTAGTAAGGAGCTCATCATGGTAATCTGAAACCAAATTCAACAAATTTGGCAGTGTAGGCATTTGCACTGGAAACATACAAGAAAGTGCCAGCTGTGACTCATCATAGCACTCTCTACTTGCATCAGAAGGTTGTGGATACGAGTGGCGTGTTCAAGATCTGAGCACTTGTCGAATTGAGGGAGAGCTGCAGTGTTGGAGATACCACCTTTCAGAGGAGATGTTAAATGGAGGTCCTGTCTGTCCTCAGGTTGATGTGAATGATGAAGATCCCGTGGCAGAGCCATATTTCAAAGTGAAGAGCTGTACTCCCTTGGGCCAATATTTATCCCTCATTCAGTTAGGCGATCTGGTCATCCTCTCACTACTCGTGGGTGAGAGCTTGCTTTGTGAAAATTGACTTCAGGTTTCTGGCACGATCACAGAGATCATACTTGTTTGACTGTAAAGCATTTTGGGGTAGCATCAAGTTGTGAAAGGCACGTTTTAAATGTATATGGGTCAAAATGACCATGAAAGCTGCTGAATTGTCATTAAAAAAAGAGCCGGCTTGTGAGGGAAAGAAAGCTGCCAACCTAGCCCACTCTACATACAACTGGCTGTTAATGTCTCGCCAGTGTTGTCCATGTCCCAGTAATAAATAAAGCAAAGTGCCAATCCACAGTTGTCGAGACATCTAAAAGGATACCACGGAGTCTTGAATCAGTATTTCAGCATTTTCTTGTGTTGGATTCTTCGTTAGATGTGGCGCAATAGTATCCTCATAGTTATCACAAACATGTTGGACAATAGTGCAATAGTAATTCCACAGTAACAGGATGAGACCCAATATGAGAAAAAGCAGAATACACAGAGTAATGGCCACTTTACTCCGAAGGTACTTTCCCTGACATGCAGCCTTGCAACATACTAAGAAGCAATTTGTCACTGGTTTAATTTCTACTCTTGGGGCTAGGCGGGTGAGCCAGATTTTTCTGCATTGATTGACAGTGTGCTGAGGCATGTTCAACTGGTCCAGGGCACCTGTCTGTGCTTCAGGATCAGAACTGTAACCAAAGAATGTCTGTGGTGCTTCCATACCAAAGGTACAGATAATATTCCACAGGAGGGAGGGGTAAGCACCAAGCTGATTGTCAACTCTTACTTCAGACCAGCACCGTTTCCTCCTCCAACTGACTGACAAGAATGTGACCTTTGTCCAGTCCGCCAACCTGCATCAAAATAGAGACAAAAATCAGCAGAGGAAATACGAACAAGGAACAGGAGAAGGCCATTCTGCCCCTCAAGCCCATTCCACCATTGAATGAGATCATGGCTGATCTGACAATAACATAAAATCTGCATCCCATCTACCCCACCCCTGATAACCTATTACTCCCTTGCTGACCGGCAATCTATCCACCTCTGCCTTAAAAATATTCAAAGACCCATGGCGGGATTCTCCGAGCCCGCGCCGGGTCGGAGAATCGCCGGGGGGGCGGGGGCGCGCGAATCCCGCTACACCACTCCGCCACCGGGCCGCCGATTCTCCGGCAACCGGAGATTTGCCGCCAATCGCCCCGGCGCAGTTGCTGCTGCGCCGGTCAGGGGCTGTTGAAAGTGGCCCCCGCGGCAATTCTCTGCACCGAGTGCCCACCAAGTCCCACCGCCATCGTAAACGTGTGATCCTATCTGACGGGACCTCGGCATTCTGGCTGTGGGGCCGTCCTGGCAGGAGCTTGGGGTAAGCCGACTCCGGGAGGGGCCTCCACAGTGGCCAGGCCCGCGATCGGGGGCAACCAATCAGCGGGCGCGCGCATTCCAGGGGGGGGGCAATGTTCCTCAGAGGTAGGTTCTTTATTCAGAGAGTGGTTGGGGCGTGGAACGCACTCCCAGCTATGGTAGTGGAGTTGGATACTTTAGGAACTTTCAAGCAGTTATTGGATAGGCATATGGAGTGCACTAGAATGATTGGGAGTAGGTTGATTTGATCTTAGTTTCAGACTAGTTCGGCACAACATCGCGGGCCGAAGGGCCTGTACTGTACAGTTCTGTGTAAATTGTGAACAATTGTGTGCCCAACACTGATCCCTGAGGGACACCACTAGCTATTGATTGCCAACCAGAGAAACACCCATTAATCCCCACTCTTTGCTTTCTATTAACTAACCAATCCTCTATCCATGCTACTACTTTACCCTTAATGCCATGCATCTTTATCTTATGCAGCAATCTTTTGTGTGGCACCTTGTCACAAGCTTTCTGGAGATCCAGATATACCACATCCATTGGCTCCCCGTTATCTACCGCACTGGTAATGTGCTCAAAAGTCTTCACTAAATTAGTTAGGCACGACCTGCCCTTTGTGAACTCATGCTGAGTCTGCCCAATGGGACAATTTCCATCCAGATGCCTCACTATTTCTTCCTTGATGATAGATTCCAGCATCTTCCCTACTACCGAAATGAAGCTAACTGGCCTATAATTACCCACTTTCTGCCTACCTCCTTTTTTTTTAAACAGAGGTGTCACATTTGCTAATTTCCAATCCGCTGGGACCACTCCAGAGTCTAGTGAATTTTGGTAAATTATCACTAGTGCATTTTCAATTTCCCTAGCCATTAAAGGGCAACAGGGTAGCATGGTGGTTAGCATCAATGCTTCACAGCTCCAGGGTCCCAGGTTCGATTCCCGGCTGGGTCACTGTCTGTGTGGAGTCTGCACGTCCTCCCCCTGTGTGCGTGGGTTTCCTCCGGGTGCTCCAGTTTCCTCCCACAGTCCAAAGATGTGCGGGTTAGGTGGATTGGACATGCTAAATTGCTCGTAGTGTCCTACAAAAAGTAAGGTTAAAGGGGGGTTGTTGGGTTACGGGTATAGGGTGGATACGTGGGTTTGAGTAGGGTGATCATGGCTCGGCGCAACATTGAGGGCCGAAGGGCCTGTTCTGTGCTGTACTGTTCTATGTTCTATCTCTTGTAGCACTCTGGGATGCATTCCATCAGGGCCAGGAGACTTGTCTACCTTTAGCCCCATTAGCTTGCCCATCACTACTTCCTTCGTGATAACAATCATCTCAAGTTCCTCACCTGTCATATATCGCACTCATTTACACAGAGATTAAATACACAGTTGTCACACTCGTTTACACGGGGAGTAAACACACTGCTGTCAGACACATGTGCATTGTGCTAAAACACAATGCTGTCACACTCATTTACACTGGTATTAAACACATTTCTGTCATACTCATTTACACTGGGATTAAACACTGCTGTCACTAATTAAACACATTGCTGTCACACTGATTATCACAGATTAAACACTGCTGATACACTTATTTACTGGGATTAAAAACACTGCTGTCACACTCATTTACACCAAGTTAAACACAATGCCGTCACACTCATTTACACTGAGACTAAAAACAATGCTGTCACACTCATTTACAGAGACTAAACACAATGCTGTCACACTCATTTACACTGAGACTAAACACAATGCTGTCACACTCATTTACACAGACTAAACACAATGCTGTCACACTCATTTACACTGAGACTAAACACAATGCTGTCACACTCATTTACACTGAGACTAAACACAATGCTGTCACACTCATTTACACTGAGACTAAACACAATGCTGTCACACTTGTTTACACCAAGATTAAACACAATGCTGTCACACTCATTTAGACCAAGATTAATAACACTGCTGTCACACTCATGTACACCGAGATTAAACACAATGCTGTCAAACTCATTTACACTGAGACTAAACACACTGCTGTCACACTTGTTTACACCAAGATTAAACACACTGCTGTCAGACTCATTTAGACCAAGATTAATAACACTGATGTCACACTCATTTACACTGAGACTAAACACAATGCTGTCACACTCATTTACACCAAGATTAAACACAATGCTGTCACACTCATTTACACCAAGTTAAACACAATGCCGTCACACTCATTTACACTGAGACTAAAAACAATGCTGTCACACTCATTTACACTGAGACTAAACACAATGCTGTCACACTCATTTACACCAAGATTAAACACAATGCTGTCACACTCATTTACACTGAGACTAAACACAATGCTGTCACACTCATTTACACTGAGACTAAACACAATGCTGTCACACTCATTTACACTGAGACTAAACAATGCTATCACACTCATTTACACTGAGACTAAACAATGCTGTCACACTCATTTACACTGAGACTAAACACAATGCTGTCACACTCATTTACACTGAGACTAAACACAATGCTGTCACACTCATTTACACTGAGACTAAACAATGCTGTCACACTCATTTACACTGAGACTAAACACAATGCTGTCACTCATTTACACTGAGACTAAACACAATGCTGTCACACTCATTTACACCAAGATTAAACACAATGCTGTCACACTCATTTACACTGAGACTAAACACAATGCTGTCACACTCATTTACACTGAGACTAAACACAATGCTGTCACACTCATTTACACTGAGACTAAACAATGCTGTCACACTCATTTACACTGAGACTAAACACAATGCTGTCACACTCATTTACACTGAGACTAAACACAATGCTGTCACACTCATTTACACTGAGACTAAACACAATGCTGTCACACTCATTTACACTGAGACTAAACAATGCTGTCACACTCATTTACACTGAGACTAAACAATGCTGTCACACTCATTTACACTGAGACTAAACACACTGCTGTCACACTCATTTACACTGAGACTAAACACAATGCTGTCACACTCATTTACACTGAGACTAAACAATGCTGTCACACTCATTTACACTGAGACTAAACACAATGCTGTCACTCATTTACACTGAGACTAAACACAATGCTGTCACACTCATTTACACCAAGATTAAACACAATGCTGTCACACTCATTTACACTGAGACTAAACACAATGCTGTCACACTCATTTACACTGAGACTAAACACAATGCTGTCACACTCATTTACACTGAGACTAAACAATGCTGTCACACTCATTTACACTGAGACTAAACACAATGCTGTCACACTCATTTACACTGAGACTAAACACAATGCTGTCACACTCATTTACACTGAGACTAAACACAATGCTGTCACACTCATTTACACTGAGACTAAACACAATGCTGTCACACTCATTTACACTGAGACTAAACACAATGCTGTCACACTCATTTACACTGAGACTAAACACAATGCTGTCACACTCATTTACGCTGCGTTAAAGGTTGATTTACCTCTGCCTTTTGCTGTTTTCTCAGTGGAGTGGAAAGTCTCAGTTTTTGAAATTTATGCCAACTGACTGTGTTCTAGAAGTTTCTGCCCTGGACCCCAGATCGTTAATGAGCGTCTTGCAGCTGCTGCTTCGTTCCCCTAGGCTCGGAGCCAGCCGCCCGACTGTTTATCCACTTTTGCCTTGTGCGGCCTGTTTACTTCAGTGGTTGATCCGCCCCCTTCCAGCGATCCTGTCTTCTGATTGATTCAAAATATGTGACTCTGTCTACCTCTCGTGTTATCAGTGTGTTCCTCTCGTGTTATCAGTGTGTTCCTGTGTGTTATTTACTCTCATGGCTCAGAGACTGAAAGGTTCCTTTCGTCTCTGGTTTCAACTCAAACCCAAATTAAATGTTTTTACATTTTCGATTACGTTTAGCCTTTGTCGTAATAAACAATTTTCCTTTTATACAATGTACCAGATAGAAGTCGGTTGAAACATTTGAATTATTTTATCTATTTGCAGTGACTTGATATTAAAACTGCTCTTCAGCACGGTACACTATTGTCACAGTTAATTAACCTTGCGAGCCTGCTTTTTCGGCAGCATTGTTTGGCAATTGCCTTTCATACGGCAGCCAGAACCTGGCCCATTTTTGAGGTTATGGGGACTAAACATGGCAAATGTTTAGCTTAGAGAAGACAAACAGACAAATGGACAGGGGTGGGGGTGCAGACTGCAGAGGAACAGACTGAGCACGATGGCACAGTGGTCAGCACTGCTGCATCACTGCGCCAGGGATCCGGGTTCAATTCTGGCCTTGGGTGACTGTGAAATTTGCAGATTCTCCCCGTGTCTGCGTGGGTTTCCTCCGGGTGCTCCGGTTTCCCCCACAGTCCGAAGATGTGCAGGTTAGGTGGGTTGGTCATGCTAAATTGCCCCTTAGTGTCCAAAAGTTTAGGCGGGATTATGGGGATAGAGTGAGGGAGTGGGCCTGGGTAGGGTGCTCTTTCAGAGGATCGGTGCAGACTCGACGGGCCGAATGGCCTCTTTTTGCACTGTAGGTGGCATAATATACACACAAGTATATGATGGTGCACAGACAGGCATTGATTGACACACAGGATGACCAATGAACACACAGAACACAGCAGCCAATCACCAGACAGGACACAACCACTATAAAGCCAGAGGGCGCTAGTTTTCCCGCTCTCTCGGGATCCAGCCTCTGAGACAGTCACAGCCCGTGAGCAGCAACTAGAACATTCACCATGTGGTAGTCAGATAGTCTGGTCAGGTTAGCCTCAGGTCTCCAGCCAACGCAACATAGTGTCAACCCACAGTTAAAGCATGTATAATAGTTAAGAGTTCAATAAAATCGAGTTGCATTTCTTTAAGTGTTGGAAGCCTGTCTCTCTCACTGCTGCAGGAAACGCAGTCCTCGCAGACCCAGTTTACCCAACACATTAGTAGGGGTTCTATGTTCGATAATTCTATGACTGGGGAGGGGGTGAGGTGTAAAGTAGAGATTTGGATAGAAAGATGGTGGTGGTTTAGCACAGTGGGCTAAATAGCTGGCTTGCAATGCAGAACAATGCCAGCAGCGCAGGTTCAATTCCCGGAATGTGGCAACTAGGGGCTTTTCACAGTAACTTCAATGAAGCCTACTTGTGACAATAAGCGATTATTATAGGGTGAGGAATGAGTGAGGAACAGGATAACATGAACAGGAGTTGAGTGGAGGAGGATACAACAAGAAAAAAATGAAATGAAAATCGCTTATTGTCACGAGTAGGCTTCAATGAAGTTACTGTGAAAAACCCCTAGTCACCACATTCCGGCGCCTGTCCGGGGAGGCTGGTACGGGAATCGAACCGTGCTGCTGGGATAATGGCCAAGAGAGAAAAACAGAAGATGGCGAGTGTAGCAGGAAAGAGTAGGATAGGAGGGAGGATAAGGAGGTAAGGGAACAGTAAAAGGAATGGGGGAAAATGCAGAAAGAGCAAACAAGAGAGGGGAGGGTTTGCAAGGAGCTGGGGTAAACAAGCCGGGGGCAGGAGAGAGATTGACTCCAGAGGGACAAAATATGCATACAGTAGCAGTTTGGGTGACTCATCATACTGTCTCCTATTATCACTACATGCCTTTTCCATCCCCCCACTCAAATAGCTTCCTGTAACACAGTGCCAAGGCCTGACATCTCATGCAGCCTACATAGTCACTAAACAAGCTGAAAGAACCTCAAAGCTGCCAGACAATGCAAGGGCAGACACTCCTGCCCTCTGGGTCTCCTTACCTATTTCACTTGCAGTCACCACCCTCCTGTCCATGATCACCAACCAAATCAGCAGACCCTACCCTATAAGGGACATGACTGGCTCCTGGTGCAAAGATTCCAGGTAACGTTCTGCATCAGGGCAGAGGGATCTGGGTGTCTTTGTTCATGAATCGCAGAAAGTCAATATGCAGGTACAGCATGTAATTTAAACGGCAAATGGACTGGAGTATAAAAGTAGAGAAGTGTTATTGAAATTACATAGGGTGTTGGTGAGACCATATCTGGAGTATTGTGTCCAGTTTTGGTCTCCTTATTTGAGGAAGGATGTGGTGGCATTGGAGGCAGTTCAGAGGAGGTTCACCAGATTGATTCCAGGAAATAAATGGTTGACGCATGAGATTACACAGTTTCGGCTTATACTCGCTGGAGTTTAGAAGGATGAGGGGGGATCTGATCGAGGTGTATAAAATACTAACATGGATTGATAAAGTAAACGTAGACCAAATATTCCCCCTTGTGGGGAAATCTAGAACGAGAGGTCACTGATATAGGTTGAGAGGAGGTAGATTTTGAACTACCGAGATGAGAAGGAACTACTTCGCGCAGAGACTATTGAATTTGTGGAACACGCTGCCCCATAGTGCGGTGGAATTGGAGTCATTAAATGGTTTCAAGGAGGAGATAGATATATTTCTGATATGAAAAAACGGGTTACAAGGGATATGGGGAACAGGCGGCGAGGTGGATTTGAGCCATGATCTGATTGGCAGAGCAGGCTTGAAGGGCTGAATTGTCTACTTCTGCACCTAATTCCAATGATCCTATGTTTCCCCTGTCTTTGATTCATCGCAGTGTCTGCAGCTCAGCCTCCAGCTCAACGCCACTGGAACCGAAACTCCTGGAGCCGCAGACATTTACTGCAGATGGGTTTACCTGGATCAGACTGGCATCCGGGAGCTCCCTGTCTGTCGGGAAATAGGAAGGACTTTGAATTAAATGGTGGGGGAAAAGGATCAACATTTATAAGATATTGTAAATCAAAGGGTAGAGACATCACCTGGCCTGCGATCCTTAGTGTGTTTTAATTAATAACTTCATTATTTTATTTGACTAATTATTTTCCTTTTTTTATATATTTTAATAACTTTACCACTAGTTCAGTCAGTGCTTACAGTCAGATTACAGCTTTTCATTTCTCATTTCCCCCTTGGGCTTTTGCCAATTATTTCAAATCTATGTCCACAGGTTACTGATCTGCCTACCTGTGGAAACCTTGGGTGGGATTCTCCGACCCCCAGGGGGACGGAGAATCGCCCGGGGCCGGCGTCAATCCCGCCCCCGACATGTCTCGAATTCTCCGCCCCCCCGAGATTCAGCGGGGGCGGGAATCGCGCCAGTCAGCGGTCCCCCCGCGCCAGTCAGTGGGCCCCCCACGGCGATTCTCCGGCCCACGATGGGCCGATGTCCCGCCGCTGACAGGTCTCTCCCGCCGATGTGGATTAAACCACCTACCTGACTGGCAGGATTGGCGGTGCGGGCGGGCTCCGGGGTCCTGGAAGGGGGGGGGAAAACCAGGGGGATCTGACCCCGGGGGGTGCCCCCACGGTGGCCTGGCCCGCGATCAGGGCCCACCAATTGGCGGGCGGGCCTGTGCCATGGGGGCACTCTTTTTCTTCCACCTTCGCCATGGTCTTCACCATGGCGGAGGCAGAAGAGACCCCCTCCCCTGCGCATGCGCCGGTATGACGTCAGCAGGCGCTGACGCTCCGACGCATGCACGGACTTAGGCCGGCCGGCGAAGTCCTTTCGGCCCCGGCTGGCGTGGCGCCAAAGGCCGTTCATGCCAGCCGGCGGAGTGGGAACCACACTGGCATGGGCCTAGCCCCTCAATGTGAGGGCTTGGCCCCTAAAGGTGTGGAGAATTCCGCACCTTTGGGGCGGCCCGACACCGGAGTGGTTCACGCCACTCCGACACGCTGGGACCCCTCCGCCCCGTCGGGTAGGGGAGAATCCCGGCCCTTATTTCCCTGTCAAAATCTAAACCACTCAGTTTTAAATATTGCAATTGAATCCTTGCCTGTACCCTTCCCTGTTCTAAGTAGAGCAAACTTTAATCTCGAGAGGGCCAAACCTTTAAACTAATAAGGCAGGCTGGAGGGAGTTCCGAGAAATGAATCAATCCCAAATATAAATGAAATAGGAGAAGAAAGCATGAGATAAGCTAAACTGAAGGTGGACATAAATAGTGTTGTAGATCAGGAGTGTCGAAAAATGTCTAAAAATAAAATAAAAAGAACTGCTATTAAAAAGGAGTTAAATTTACTGCACGAGGTGTTGGTAACAAACCTGAACGGCTGGAGGCAATAACAAATTGAGTGGAGATTCAGGATTACTGAGAATTGTCTGCAGAATAATCCAAATTTAGAATTAAACATTGTAGGGTACAACATACTCAGAAACTGACTTGGAAATACATTCCCATCCTTCACTGTTGCAGAGTCAAAGTCCTCGAGCTCCCTCCCACTGTTAGTGTACCTACAGCACACAGACTGCAGCAGTTCAAGAAGGCAGCTCAGCACCACCTTCTCGAGGGCAATTACAGATGGATAAATAAATGCTGGCCCAGCCAGACATGCCTACATCCCATGGATGATTAAAAAGGAGAGATAGGGAAAAGAGGGAGCTGGAGGAATTGCACTTATTAGAGATAAAAATTGGGCATAGAAAAAAATGTATCACAGCCATCAGTAAGACATGATCGGCGTTGGACTGGGGTGAGCACAGTAAGAAGTCTTACAACACCAGGTTAAAGTCCAACATGTTAGTTTCAAACACTAGCTGTCGGAGCACTGCTCCTTCCTCAGGTGAATGTCTGGGACCTGGTTAACATAAACAGACAAACCAGTGCGCACCACTGTCAGCGTGGCACCCGGTTAACATGAACAGACAAACTAGTGAGCACTACTGTCTGTCTGGGACCTTGATGTGGAGATGCGGGAGTTGGACTGGGGTGAGCACAGCAAGAAGTATTGCAACACCAGGTTAAAGTCCAACATGTTTGTTTCAAACACTAGCTTTCAGAGCACTGCTCCTTCCTCAGGTGAATGTCTGTGTCTATATGCGCGATCTTCCTGGAGATCCTCTCCACTTTGAGCCGGCAGTTTGCAGTGTCGATGGTAGCCATGATGTGGAGATGCCGGCGTTGGACTGGGGTGAGCACAGTAAGAAGTCTTACAACACCAGGTTAAAGTCCAACATGTTCGTCCAACACTAGCTTTCGGAGCACTGCTCCTTCCTCAGGTGAATCGAGGAAAGAGTACCTGAGGAAGGAGCAGTGCTCCGAAAGCTCGTGTTTGAAACAAACATGTTGGACTTTAACCTGGTGTTGTAAGACTTCTTACTGTGATCAGTAAGACAGATATTGAATCCATGTGGCTACTGATAAAAGATCATAAAGAATCAACCATTCAAATGAGGGCAAGTCTGCAGACCAACTAACTATGGAAGAGGTGGAACAACAAATATACAAATGATAGGAATGGACACAAAGTAGATTAATCATGGGGGAATTCCAACTAACCCAAAATTAATTGACCAGAAGAGGTAAAGAGGTAAAGACATGGACTTTACAATATGCAAGAATGCCCAACAATGGAGAATTTGCTACTGACCTAATAATGAGGAATGAATCAAAGCAGATAATAAAAGTAAAAGTAGGATGATTTATAATCATCTAGAAAGGAATAATTTGATTAGGGATAGTCAACATGGTTTTTTGAAGGGTAGGTTGTGCCTCACAAACCTTATTGAGTTCTTTGAGAAGGTGACCAAACAGGTGGACGAGGGTAAAGCAGTTGATGTGGTGTATATGGATTTCAGTAAAGCGTTTGATAAGGTTCACCACGGTAGACTATTGCAGAAAATACGGAGGCATGGGATTCAGGGTGATTTAGCAGTTTGGATCAGAAATTGGCTCGCTGGAAGAAGACAAGGATGGTGGTTGTTGGGAAATGTTCAGCCTGGAGTTCAGTTACTAGTGGTGTACCACAAGGATCTGTTTTGGGGCCACTGCTGTTTGTCATTTTTATAAATGACCTGGAGGAGGGCGTAGAAGGATGGGTGAGTAAATTTGCAGATGATACTAAAGTCGGCGGAGTTGTGGACAGTGCGGAAGGATGTTGCAGGTTACAGAGGGACATAGATAAGTTGCAGAGCTGGGCTGAGAGGTGACAAATGGAGTTTAATGCAGAAAAGTGTGAGGTGATTCATTTTGGAAGGAGTAACAGGAAGACAGAGTACTGGGCTAATGGTAAGATTCTTGGTAGAGTGGATGAGCAGAGAGATCTCGGTGTCCATGTACATAGATCCCTGAAAGTTGCCACCCAGGTTGAGAGGGTTGTTAAGAAGGCGTACGGTGTGTTAGCTTTTATTGGCAGAGCGATTGAGTTTTGGAGCCATGAGGTCATGTTGCAGCTGTACAAAACCCTGGTGCGGCCGCATTTGGAGTATTGCGTACAGTTCTGGTCGGCGCATTATAGGAAGGATGTGGAAGCATTGGAAAGGGTACAGAGGAGATTTACAAGGATGTTGCCTGGTATGGAGGGAAGATCTTATGAGGAAAGGCTGAGGGACTTAAGGCTGTTTTCGTTAGAGGGAAGAAGGTTAAGAGGTGACTTAATTGAGGCATACAAGATGATCAGAGGATTAGATAGGGTGGACAGTGAGAGCCTTTTTCCTCAGATGGTGATGGCTAGCACGAGGGGGCATAGCTTTAAATTGAGGGGAGATAGACATAGGACAGATGTCAGAGGTAGGTTCTTTACTCAGAGAGTAGTAAGGGCGTGGAATAACCTGCCTGCAACAGTAGCGGACTCGCCAACATTAAGGGCATTTAAATGGTCATTGGATAAGCATATGGATGATAAGGGAATAGTGTAGATGGGCTTTCGAGTGGTTTCACAGGTCGGCGCAACATCGAGGGCCGAAGGGCCTGTACTGTGCTGTAATGTTCTATGTTCTCTATTCTATGAACATTAAGCAATACCGATCATAATACAAGATTTAAGATAATAATTAAGGACGATAAGCATGACAAATAGAATGGATAATTTGAGGATAAATGTTGGGAAAATAAAACAACAATAATGGCAAACAATAACAGAACAATGGAAAATGCTCAATAGTCGTTTGGTTGTACAGGACTGAGTATTGCTGAATACCTTCGCAACACTTCATAAGAATACCAATATAATTCATACTGCACGAGAAGAGAGCGCTTTACAGAGTCCACGTGCCAACCAATCAGCATTCTCATCTCATACAGTATAAATTGTGGTTTCCCCTCTTGTTGGTATTCTTGTGAAGCGTCCTGATGAGTGCAAGACAAAAAGCTTCAACAAGTCTCTTTTTGGGTACAGGAATGGTGCGGGATGGTGGATTTAGATCAGAGATCAATCATAACTTTGCTGAATGTGGAGCAGGTTCTATGGATCAAATGGTTTACCCTGCTCCTATTTCTTATTGCACTAAATTATCTACGAACATAAAACAAACCAATGAAATATTCTAAGGAACATAAATTACAAAGGACGGTTGGGTTGTGAAGAGGGGCCAGTAAGGAATAGAGGATAAAATCAAAAGTAACAACTTCAACATATTCAATTATTTTGCTTCAGTATTTACCATGGAGATGAATCAGGTGGATATCACATCAGAAGATGAGATTATAAACAATATAGCCATTTAATATAAAAAGAGAAATATGAACTACTTAAACGTAAAGTGTATAAAACCCCTGGTCCAGACAGATAACATCTGTTCATTTTAGAAGAATCTGAGGCATACAACAGAGGCATTATTATACATACTTCGTAATGGATTAGAAAAAGGATTGGCAAATACCTAACTTTAGACCTATACTTAACAAGTAAGATAGTACATGTCCAAGGAACCTAAGCCCAGTCAGCTGTAAACTGAGCTGTAAATCAAAGTTTGACCTTAGGAGCCCCTGCTGGGATAATTGAAGGTCGTGGAAATAATTTTTCATTTACAAATACATAAATTAGACAGCCTGTGGGTAATGTACTGCAACCTGCAAGGCTACAGATCATGTGCTGGAAAGTGGGAATAAATTAAGCGGCTAGTTTCTTTTGTCCCTTCATTGGTTGGCAGATATAATGGGCTGAATGGCCTCCTTCTGCACTAGATTTTCTATGGTTTTATGTCAAGAAACAGTTACGGTAACTTCTTGAACGGAGCGTTCTTCAACTCTCACTGATAGGCAGAATTTATTTTATTTCCAAAGGCTGGGGATTTAAATAAATTCATAGCTTGAACAGTTCTACGGACCCATCCACCCTTTGTAACTCCTACACTGTATGCTAAGGCCCTTGCTACAGCACTCAGCAATGAGTTCAAATGGCCCTGCTGAGTTCAGGTTTTCCTCATGTGAGCCTCATCCCACCCCCTTTACTGGCGAAAATGTAATATAGAACGTAGAACATACAGTGCAGAAGTAGGACATTCGGCCCATCGAGTCTGCACCGACCCACTTAAGCCCTCACTTCCACCCTATCCCTGCAACCCAATAACCCCATCTAACCTTTTTGGTCACTAAGGGCAATTTATCATGGCTAATCCACCTAACCTGTACGTCTTTGGACTGTGGGAGGAAACCGGAGAACCGGAGGAAACCCACACAGACACGGGGAAAATATGCAGACTCCGCACAGACAGTGACCCAGTGGGGGAATCGAACCTGGGACCCTGGTGCTGTGAAGCCACAGTGCTATCCACTTGTGCTACCGTGTTGCCGAAATATGTCGGAAATGAAGGTGGGATCCCATTTTTAAAGGGTCCTGGGACCTCCACGGGACAGCACGGTAGCATAGTGGTTAGCACAATTGCTTCACAGCTCCAGGATCACAGGTTCGATTCCCAGCTTGGGTCACTGTCTGTGCGGAGTCTGCACGTTCTCCCTGTGTGTGCGTGGGTTTCCTCTGAGTGCTCTGGTATCCTCCCATAGTCCAAAGATGCGCAGGTTAGGTGAATTGGCCATGCTAAATTGCCCTTAGTGTCCAAAATTGCCCTTAGTGTTGGGTGGGGTTACTAGGTTATGGGGTTATGGGGATAGGGTGGAGGTGTGACCTTGGGTAGGGTGCTCTTTCCAAGAGCTGGTGCAGACTCGATGGGCCAAATGGCCTCCTTCTGCACTGTAACTTCTATGAAATCTATTAAAATCCAGCAGACTGTGCTAAATTTGTATCAAATCTTAGTTATAACCACATTTGTAATACTGTGCACAGCTCTGATCACAATACTATGAAAAGAATTGAGGCATTAGAGAGGCTGTAAAAAGATTCAAAGATATTACCAGAACTCAAGGTTGTACCTATCTGAAAAAGGTGAATAGGCTAGGATCTCTTTTCTTTCAAAAACGGAAGGTTGAGGGGTGGCCGAATCGAGGTGTTTAAAATTCTGGAAGGTTTTGGTGGAGTAGATAGAGAGAGAACGTTTCCTCTTGTGGGGAAGAGCAGAACTAGAGACCGTCAATATCAGACATTCCCCGAGAAATCCAGTCGGGAATTCAGAAGGAATTCTTTACTCAAAGAGTGGTGAGAACGGGGAACTCGCCACCACTGGGAGTGGTTGAAGTGAATGGCATTGTTCTATTCAAGGGAAAGCTAGATAGGGATGTGAGGGAGAAGGGAAATGAGGGTTATTCCAATACACTGAAATAAGAAAGGATCGGAGAAGGCTTGAATGAAGCATGAACTGGATAGATTGAATGGTCTTTTTCTATGTTCTACATTCTATTAATTCCTTTCTAAGTCTCTCTGTATAATTAAAGCCCCATGACAGGGGTGGAGTTGGTGGGTCGCAGTTGGTTAAAGGGAGATGGCGGCGGACACCTTGAGCAGGGCCAGAGGGTGTACAAGGAATGGACCTGGGGGAGCTGGTTAAAGAGGGGCTATGGCTGATTGGTATGGGGGAAGGGGAGCAGAGAATGGTTGGGGATTGAATGGCCCCCTTAAAAGTTGTGATTTAGTGCAGGAGACGCACCTGAAGCTGGGGGACCAGACGAGGCTGAGGAAGGGTTGGGTCGGGCAGGTATTCCACTCAGGTTTGGGTGTGAAGATGAGAGGCTGGTGGTGCTGATCAACAAGAGGGTGGCTTTTGAAGTGGCAAGTATTGTAAAGGACCCGTGGGGTAGGTTTGTGATGGTGAGTGGGAAGCTGTGATGCTACTGAATGTAAATTCCCCAAATTAGGATGACGTGGATTTTCTGAGGAGGGTTTTAGCAAAGATTGTGGACCTGGACGCGCACCGGCTGATTAAGGGGGTGTGGGGGGGATATTAATATGGTGCTGGACCCTAGGTTGGACCGGTCGTGTCCTCGGTCCCTGAAGGTTTCAGCCATGGCGATGGAGCGATTGGGGTTTATGGAAAGTATGGTGTTTGGAGTGGGGGGGAGGATTTGAGAGGCTGAGGGCGAAGGAGTTTTCATATTTCTCACATGTTCACCGGGTGTACTCGCAGATTGATTTCTTTGTTTTAGATAAGGCACTGTTGTAGGGGTGGTTGGATCGGAGTACTCAGCAATGGTGGTCTCTGACCACGTGCCTCATTGAGTGGGCAAAGGAGGAGGCTCAGCGACTGCACTAGCGGTTGTGTGAGGTTATTGGTAGATCAGGGGGTTTGCGAGAGGGCGAGGGTGTCCACCCGGAACTATATGGAGCAGAATAAGGGAGTTTCTGACTCCACACTGTGGGAGTTGCTGAAAGCGTTGGTAAAGGGGGAATTTACATCAATTCAGGCGCACAGGGAGAGGGTGGAGCAGGCTGAGAGGTTGTGGTTGGTGGAGGACATTCCGAAGGTGGATCAGAGATATTCAGTGGTGTCTGAGGTTCCAGATGGAGTTTGGACTGATGTCCACAGGAAAGGCGGTGGGGCAATTGTGTAGAGCCAGAGGACGGTACATGAGAAATTCAGCAGGATGCCTGCACACCAGTTGAGGAAGCAGGCAGCGGTGAGAGAGATTGAGAGGGTGACAGACGATAGGGGCGCAGTAGTATCGGAACCGGAGGGGGTGAACAGGACTTTCAAGGCTTTTTTCCAGAGATTGTATCATTCAGAGCCTCCGGTGGGGGATGAAGGGATAAGGCGTCTTTTGGACGTGTTAGAATTCCGAAGGCAAAGGATGCGAAGGTGGAGGGGCTGGGGACCCCGATCAGGCTGTGGGAGGTGATGGACTGTGTGGGGTCGATGCAGGTGGGGAAGGTACAGGTTCAGACTGGGTTCCCAGTCGAGTTCCATGAAGTTTCAGTTGGAGCTGGGGCCCCTGCTAGTCGGGATATACAATGGGTCGATGGTGAGGTGGGAGCTTCCCCCCACGCTGTCTCAGGCTTCGATATCGCTCATTTTAAAGGACAAGACCCTGGAGCAGTGTGAATCGTACTGCCTGATCTCACTGCTGGATGTAGATGCACAATTGTTGCCAAATTGTTGGGGGGGGGGGGGGGGGGGGGGGGGGCTCAAGTACCAAGTATTTGTACACAGCTTTGTCCTGCTGTATATTCAGCACCTGGTGGGGAGCTTTGAGGATCATGGGGTTTTCAGAGGAGTTTGGCCACATTTCGGGTTACAAGCTTAATATGGGGAAAAATGAGGTATTCCCAATTAATGCCCAGAGACAGGGAGAGGAGGTTGGGGGAACTGTCGACCCGATTGGTAGGGGTGCATTTTAGCTACCTTGGGATACAGGTGGCGCTGAGTTGAGCCCAGCGGTTTGGTGCGGTTGGGGAATGAAGTCCGACTTTAAGAGGTGGGATGTGCTGCCATTGTTCAGATGGTAAACATGATGGTGTTGCCGAAGTTTTTGTTTGTGTTCCAGAATCTCCCAATTTTTGTGCCCCAGTCCTGTTTTTAGGAAGGTTAATGGGATGATTTTGAGGTTTGTGGGCAGGGAAGACTCTGAAGGTTAGAAGGAGGTCGGTTAGCATTTCCAAGCCTGGTGATCTATTACTCAGCAGCAAATATTGTAATGGTTTGAAATGGGCAATCGCTTTGGAGGTGGTCTCATGTAAGGGGAGCAGTTTGAGAGCACTGTTGTTGGCACCCCTTCCGTTCTCTCCGGTCCAGTACTCCACGAGCCCGGTGGTGATGCCAGTACTGAGGGTTTGGAACCAGCGTCGGCAGCACTTTGGATTGGAAGGCATGTCTTGCTGGCCGCCTATTTGCAACAATCAACCGTCAGCGGTGTTGGATGAAAGATTCCGGGGGTGGTGGCAGGTGGGAATATAACATTTTCGGGATTTGTTTGTTGGAGGGGTTTCCAAACTTGGAGTAGCTGGAGGGGATGTACCAGTTGTCAAAGGGGAATGGGTTCAGATATCTGCAGGTTCATGAAGAAGGAGGTGCTGTTGTTTCTGGTGCTGCAGGATAAAATCTGTAGCTAGTGATGTTCCTCAGGGATCAGTGATGGGACCTCTGTTGTTTATAGTAAATATAATGTCCCATTGCTGCAGGGTAGGCTTCTGTCTGAGGATGAAATAGGACAAGAACAAGATATAAGAGCAAGATGTTGTTATTACCTTCCTCTCTTTAAACTGCAACAGGCCTTTACTTTTAGCAGCATTGCACAATGCCGCAAGCATTGAAGGAATCTGCCAATCGTACGTCATCCATTCTGGGACTTCCCCAGGATTCTGGATTTTGTGCTGTCCTCAAATTCATTCACAGTTAGGACACCATGGCTTTGATTATGGAGTAGGAAGGGGTGTGGTAGGTCCTCCTATCGCCTGAAAGTCACCTTCCAAGTGACTCACTATCCTGATTTGGAAATATATCCCCGTTCCTTCACTGTAACTGGATCAAAGTTCAGGAATTCCCTTCCTAATTGCACTGTGGGTGTACCTACACCTCAGGGACTGCAGCGACTCAAGCAGGCAACTCACCACCACCTTCTTGAGGGCAACAAATGCTGGTCCAGCCAATGATGCCCACATCCCGTAAATAAATAAATAAATAATCGGTGCAAGGGTTCTTTAAACGGTGGCAACCTTTCCTCGACTTTCTGGCTCAACGATAGGGTACTGGGACAGTAGCAGCAGCAACCCGGGGGGGGGGGCGTTGATTATGTTAGCTTATTTTATTTAAATTTGATTTATCTAATTTTAATTTATGGTTAAGTTCTCTTGTTTGGGGGGGGGGGGGTGGGGGAATGTGATACATGTGATGTTACGGTATGGGGGGAATTGTGGGTGTTATGGGGCTGTTAGTTGCATATTACTGCTTTTTGCTATACTTTTTGTTATATTTTCTGCAAAAAATTCCAATAAAAAATTTTTTAAAAAATAAATAAATAAATAATGTATACTTCTGACAATCTGGCTTTAGATTCCAAGTGAAAGGCAGGGATACTGATGCATTCACGTACAAATATCAGACTGTGTAAGAAACGTATTCTGAACAAGGTACAATAGCCACTAAAGGATTTATTTGATTTCCATTTTGTTTCCTAATTATTACCAACTTAGAAATTGTTTCTGTGTTATTATAATTAACATATTTGCAAATGAAACTTGCTATTAGTCTGCCAGTGAGGTACTTACTGCCTTTTGTTGTAGACAGGACAGTACTGAGCAGGGACAGTGACTGAAGGTACATTACAACATAAATAAGCAGCGACAGAAACAGCCTTCTGGTCAAAGTGTTGGAAGCCCCAATAACAGTGCATCGACCTACCATGCAGCAAGTGCAGCCAGCAACACCAACGGGGGAGGCGGAGCAGCTGCAAAGTAAAAGAAATCCCAAAAAACGGTGGGTCACTGTTTAACACAGACTAAAACTCCCAGCCTTCATACCATTCAGTTACTGCGAGAGACTCAACATTAGTCCACTTCACGTCAAGAAGGATGCCATGAAGGGGCTCTCTCGCAGGCAGCTCGGTATACAGTGGTTAGTGATGTGTTGGGTAAGCTGGGTCTGCGAGGACTGCGTTTCCTGCAGCAGTGAGAGAGACAGGCTTCCAACACTTGAAGAAATGCAACTCGATTTTATTGAACTCTTAACTATCATGCATAATTTAACTGTGGGTTGACACTATGCTGAGTTGACTGGAGACCTGAGGCTAACCTGACCAGACTACCACATGGTGTGTGTTCTAGTTGTTTCTCATGAGCTCTGACTGTCTCAGAGTCTGGATCCCAAGAGAGCGGGAAAACTAGTGCCCTCTGGCTTTATAGTGGTCGTGTCCTGTCTGGTGATTGGCTGCTATGTTCTGTGTGTTCATTGGTCATCCTGTGTGTCAATCACTGCCTGTCTGTGCACCATCATATACTTGCGTGTATATTATGACAGCTAGCACAGCTGCCTCACAGCGCCAGGGACCCAGGTTCAATTCCGGCCTACGTGGAGTTTGCATGTTCTCCCTGTGTCTCCTTGGTTTCCTCTGGGTGCTGGTTTCCTCCCACAGTGCATAAATGTGCAGATTAGTTGGGTTAGCCACGATAAATTGCCCCTTAACGTCCAGGGATGTGCAGGTTAGGTTCTGGGTTACAGGGGATAGGATCAGGGAGTGTAAATGGGTAGAGTGCTCATTTGAAGGGTAGGTGCAGGCTCAATGGGCCAAATGGCCTCTTTCTGCCCTGTAGGGATTCCATAATCCTATGTAGCATTCTTGGTGTTTAAGGGTTGCTAATCATGGTTCCCAACAAGCTCTGTGCTATGATAGCACAAAGGGGAAAAGGCTAAAAGACAGGGCCCAAGACGGCCTCAGCCTGCACAGAGGCTGAGCCCATACTAAGCACCACACCCTTATCCAATGGAGCTATTCAAGCCCTTACAAAGGTTTGCCAACCTGAATTATTAACTCTGTTTCTCACCACAGTTCTCAGACCTGCTAATTATTTCCAACATTTTCTGATTTTATTTGGTAATATTCAAGCTGTACAAGGGCACAGCTCAGCCCCAAATTGGAATAAAGTAGGATTAATATGAAAACAGTGGGAAATGTACATAATAGAAGCTTTTCTATTAAAGATACTGAGGGACAGGATATTTGCACATTTGGAGGAAAATGGACTAGTTAGTGACAGGCAGCATGGTTTTGTATGGGGAAGGTCATGTGTCACCAACTTGATTGGGTTTTTTCGGAAGAGGTGACAAAACAATCGATGAGGGAAGGGCTGTGAATGTGGTTGATATGGAGCGGGATTCTCCGACCCCACGCCGGGTCGGAGAATTTTCGGGGGGGGGGGGGGGGGGGGCGCGAGAATCGCGACATGCCGCTCCGGAGCTGGTCCGCTAATTCTCCGGCAACCGCGGGATCGCAGCCGCGCCAGTCAGGGGCCGTTGAAAGTGGCCCCCCGGCGATTCTCCAGGTCTCGACGGGCTAAGTGCCCACCGAGTTTGGCCGAGCCCTGCCGGCGTGGGTTACGTATGGTCCTATCCAGCGGAGCCTCGGAGTTCTGGCTGCGGGGGGCCATCCCGGTGGGGGGGGCAGGGGGATCAGACTCCGGGGGAGGGGGCTCCACAGTGGTCTGGCCCGGAATCGGGGCCTACCGATCGGCAGGCAGGCTAGTTCCGAGGGGGCCTATGTTCCTCCGCCGGACCCCTGTCGGGGTCCGCCATATTGCCCATGGGCTGGCGCGGAGACGGGAACCCACGTGCATGCGCGGACCAGCGCCGGCAGTGGCGCGCCGGCCTTCAAGCACCGGAGCAGCGGACACCACCTCGGCACCGTACTTGCCCCCTTGGAAGGGGTGGATACCTGGGCCTGGAGGCCCGTTGATGCCGGAGTGGCTCGCGCCACTTTTGACACCGGCGTCAGATCTTGGATCGGAGATCTTGGATCCGGATCGGAGATTCCCGGCCATGGACTTTAGTAAGGCATTTGACAAGATCCTACATGGTAGACTGGTACAAAAACTAAAATCACATTGGATTCAGGGTGGGCTGGCTAGATGGTTTCAGAACTAGCTTGGTTATAGAAGGCAGAGTCGCGGTGGAAATGTGTTTTTCAGAATGGAGATCTGTAGCTAGTGGTTTTCCGCAGGGATCAATGCTGGGACCTCTGTGCTGCAGGATAGGCTTCTGTCCGAGGATGAAATAGGGGAGGGTACGGTTGTGGACATGTATGGGAAGTTGATGAAGAGGGAGCCTGCTCTCCTGGAGGAGGTTAGGCATAAGTGGGGGAAGTTGGGTGGATCATTGGAGGCCACAGTATGGAGTGAGGGTCTGCGGACAGTGACTGTGTTCTCATCGTGTGCACGATTAGGCCTTATCCAATTTAAGGTGGTGCACAGGGCCTGCGTGACAGTGTCCAGGATGAGTCGGTTCTTTCTAGGGGTGGTGGATAGTTGCAGGTGGTGTGCGGGGGGGGGGAAAAGACGGCGAATCATGTGCATATTTTTGGGTGTTTCCGAGGTTGAGGTGGTTTGGAGGGGATTGTCGGACGTAATGTGAAAGATTTTGAGGCTAGAGGTAGCCCCACGTGTCCGGAGGTGCCGATATTTGGAGTGTTGGAGGATCCGGGAGTACAGGTGGGGAGAGAGAGGTTGACATATTGGCCTCTGCCTCCCTGATAGCCCAGAGACGGATTCTGTTGTACTGGTGGGACACGGGACCCGCCGAAGGCAGGGGTGTGGGTGAATGATTTGGCAGAGTTCCTGCATTTGGAAAAGATCCAGTTTGCCATTCAAATTGCAGAGGAGGGATTCACCTTGGGTGGAACCTGTTTATCGACTTCTTTAAGGAGTAGAATCGTCAGTGGGGGGGAGGCGGGGGTGAAAAACTGGAAAAGGGGGGCAGGTATCAAGCTGGCAGCGGGTGAGCAGGGGGCACTTGGTGGGGGTGTTTAGGGTGGGAGGGGTTTGCTTCCTGTTGCAACAGGTTGGCTTTTGTATTTCTCAGTTGCGTAGATATTGAAAATGCCTTCTGTAATTTGTTTCAAAAAAACAATAAAGTCCCAGATCCCATTATAGTAAACTGGAATGTTGTTTGGGCATAAAACTCACGTTTAAAAGCTCCAAGATAAAAATTGCACGCACTCCTCAACAGAAGATAAAATGAGAGGCCCCTTTTCTGAGTACTGAGGACACTGAACATGCTACCCAGGGAACAGGAGATGTCTTCATGTTTTGCAAATTGAAAGAATGGTGATGATGCATCCTCTGGGCTGTTATGAGAATGTTTCTCTGACTAGATCACACCGCAAGTTATCTGAATATTATCTGAAAAATTCAAAGCCTGTGACTGGTGTGTGTATAGAGTATGTGAACCAAACAAGTTGAGTGAGCTGTCAGATCAGATTTTTTTTTTAAAAACAAGTATAATCATCCTTTGACTGGGCTTGGGGCCGAGTATTAAAACAATGCAGCAGTTCAAGGCTGAGCTCATCAAATGAATCCTTTACACAGGCACCGACTGGATAAGTTGCAATCGGAGAGAACTGACAAAACAAACATGCTGGAAATCTGAGCTACAAATAATATCCTCAGTGATCTGCATCCGATGTTTTTTTAAAAAGCATTCACAGGTTGTGCAAGCCCTGCACTTGTGGCCTCTCAAGAGGGTGGTGAGTCTCTGGAACTCTTCCTGAAAAGGTGATGGAGGCAAACTCTTTAAATATTTTGAAGGCAGAGGTGGACAGAATCTTGGTAAGGCGGTGAAAGGTCATCAGGGTCAGGGAGGATGCAGATTTGAGGTTACGATCAGATCAGCCATGATCGTATTAAATGGAGGAGCAAACGTGAGGGGCTGAATGGTCTGTTTTGCAAGTTTGCGGATGACACAAAGATTGGCAGAGTTGCTGATAGAGGATTGACAAGGATACAACAGGATATAGATAGATGGGAGACATGGGACAGAAATGGCAGATGGAGTTAAATCCGGACAAGGTAATACATTTTGGAGAATCAAATCCAAGTATGAATTATACTGTAAATGGCAGAACCCTTAGGAACATTTACAGAGGGATCTGGGCGTGCAGGTCCACAGTTCCCTAAAAGTGGCAACAGAGGTGGCCAAGAAGGCATATGGAATGCTTGCCTTCATCAGCCAGGGCATTGAGTACAGGAGTTAGGGAATCATGTTGCAGCTATACAAAACCTTGGTTAGGCCGCATTTGGAGTATTACGTGCAGTTCTGGTCATCACATTATCAGAAGGTAATGGAATCTTTGGACAGAGTGTAAAGAAGGTTCACCAGGATGTTGCCTGGTCTCGAGGGTGTTGACTATGAGGAGAGGTTGAACAAACTGGGATTGTTTTCACTGGAAAGACGGAGGCTGAAGGGAGACCCAATAGATGTCTACAGAATTATGAGGCATAGACAGGGTGGATAGTCAGAGGCTTTTTCCAAGGGTGGAAGTGTCAATTACAAGGGGGCACAGGTTCACGGTGAGAGGGAGAAAGATTAAGGGAGATGTGCAGGATACGTTTTTCATGCAGAGAATGGTGGTTGCTTGGAATTCGCTGCCAGAAGCAGGTGGAAGCAGGCACATTAGCAATATTTAAGCAGTATCTGGATGGGTCCATGAATAGGGAGGAAATCGAGGGATACGGACCAAGTAAGGGCAGAAGGTTTTGTTTTTAGTTAGGACATCATGATCGTTACAGGCTTGGTGGGCCAAAGGGCCTATTCCTGTGCTGTATTTTTCTTTGTTCTTTATTCACTGGCATGTTAGCAGGATGAGAGATGATACTGTTAAGCGGAGGGAGTCTTGCGAAGCTCACGGGAGTTGAGAGGTTAAAGAATGATCTGATAGAATTCACTGTCATGAAGTTATGATGGAATGTATCCACTGGACTGTAAAATGCACAACATAGACTGTAATTCCAGAAAGTTCCAGGATAGGTACAAATTTCTTCATCCTAGAATGTGGGGCATGGGCATTTGGACTCTTAAGAGTCATGCAGTACAGAACAGGCCCTTCGGCCCATCGAGTCATGGGAGAATGGGGATGAGAAAATATCAGCCATGATTGAGTGGTGGAGCAGACTCGATGGGCCAAGTGGCCTAATTCTGCTCCTGTGTCTTATGGTGTCTGCACTAAGAAAACTACAGTACATCAACACGAAACCAGCATTGGCTCATAGCCTTGAATGTTATTACACGTATTTCATAAATATTATGAGGCCTCCTGCCTCTACAACCCTCCCAGGCAGTGCATTCCAGACTCCCACCACCCTCTGGGTGAAAAGATCTTACCTCAAATCCTCTCTAAACCTCCTGCCCCTCACCTTAAAATTATGCTACCTCGCTATTGATCTTTCAAATAAGGGGTACTCCCTATCCACAACCCCCAATCTTAGACACCTCAATCATGTCCACGCTCAGCCTTCTCTGCTCTAAAGAAAACAATCCCAGCCTAACCAGCTCTCTTCATAACCCGGATGCTTCATCCCAGGTAACAACCTGGTGAATCATCACCCTGCAATCACATCCTTTTTGAACCCCCCGCTGCAGATTTTCCTACAAGAAGCTGTTCCCAGTCTATTTTAGTCAGATCTCGCCTTATTTTAATAATATCTGCCTTTCCCCCAATCCAAAACTACTTTTTGCAGACCATCTTTTTCTTTTGCCAAAACAAACTTAAATTGTGTTGTGGTCGCTGTCAATAAAACACTTGTTAAATATCTGCTATTATTCTTACCAAAATGGATAACCTCACGTTTGTCAACATTGTGTTCCATCTGCCAGACCCTAGCCCATTCACTTAACCTATACAATTCCCTCTGCAGATTTCCGGTATCCTCTGCACTTTTTGCTTTACCACTCATCTTAGTGTCGTCTGCAAACTTGGACACATTGCACTTGGTCCCTAACTCCAAATCATGATGGAGTTGAAGTTTGGGTTCGTAAATTTGCTGATGACACCAAGATTGGTGGAGTAGTGGATAATGTGGAGCGCTGTTGTAGGCTGCAAAGAGACATTTATAGGATGCAGAGCTGGGCTGAAAAGTGGCAGATGGAGTTTAACCCTGATAAGTGTGGGGTGATTCATTTTGGTAGGACAAATTTAAATGCGGATTACAGGGTTAACGGCAGGGTTCTGAATCATGTGGCAGAGCAGAGAGATCTTGGAGTTCATGTCCATAGATCTCTGAAAGTTGCCAGCCAAGTGGATAGAGCCGTGAAGAAAGCCTATAGTGTGTTAGCATTTATTAACAGGGGGATTGAGTTTGGGAGCTGTGAGGTCATGCTGCAACTGTACAGGACCTTGGTTGGACCACATTCGAGGTGTTGTGTGCAGTTCTGGTCACCTCATTATAGGAAGGATGTGGAAGCATTGGAAAGGGTGCAAAGGAGATTTACCGGGATGCTGCCTGGACAGTAGGTCCTATGAGGATAGGTTGAAGGGGCTGGGGCTTTTCTCATTGGAGCGAAGGAGGATGAGCGGTGGCTTAATTGAGGTGTATAAGATGATAAGAGGGATAGACAGAGTGGACATTCAGCGACTTTTTCCTCGGATGGATGTAGTTGTTACAAGGGGTCATAACTATAAGGTTCATGGTGGAAGATACAGGAGGGATGTCAGAGGTAGGTTCTTTACTCAGAGAGTGGTTGGGGCGTGGAACGCACTCCCAGCTATGGTTGCGGAGTCGGACACTTTAGGAACTTTCAAGCGGTTATTGGATAGGCATATGGAGTGCACTAGAATGATTGGGAGTAGGTTGATTTGATCTTAGTTTCAGACTAGTTCGGCACAACATCGTGGGCCTGTCCTGTGCTGTACAGTTCTATGTTTTGTCATTTATCTGAAGGGTATGATACAACGCAAGAGATGCATACATAAATAATGATCTCTGGACTCGAGTTGTCTGATCCTTCAGTACACATTACCATGAACTGAATCGAAAGTGGAAATAACAAACTATTTAGGGCGGCATGGTGGCACAGTGCTTAGCACTGCTGCCTCACAGCGCCAGGGACCAGGGTTCAATTTGGGTCACTATGTGTGGAGTTCGCACGTTCTCCTAGTGTTTGTGTGGGTTTACTCCAGGTGCTCCGGTTTCCTCCCACAAATCCAAAGAGATGCAGGTTAGGTGGATAGGCCATGCTGAATTGCCCCCTTGTGCCCAAAAAGATGTGGCGGTTAGGTTGAGGGGTTATTGGGGTTAGATTGGATTGGATTTATTTTATTGTCATGTGTACCGAGGTACAGTGAAAAGTATTGTTCTGCGTACAGTCCCGATTGTCCCATACATGAAAAAACATAGGACATACATAAATACAGAATGTAAATACATAGACACAGGCAAAAGGTGCACATGCAGAGTGTAGTACTACTCAGTGGAGAAAATGTGTGAAGAGATCAGATCAACCCATAAGAGAGTCATTCAGGAGTATACGAACAGTGGGGAAGAAGCTGTTTTTGAATCTGTTAGTGCTTGTTCTCAGACTTTTGTGCCTCCTGTCTGATGGAAGAAGTTGGAAGAGAGAATAACCTGGGTGGGAGGGGTCTTTGATTACGCTGCCCACATTCCCAGGGCAGCGGGAGGTGCAAACAGTCAATAAATGTTGCACGTTTTGCTATGGGCGCAAAACGCGTTTATTGGGGTGTATTAACTTCCAAGTGCTTAACACCACTAGGCTCTGTTCTATGTATTTATTCAGCTCAGGAGTCGCCAGGCGCCGTATAGACACCGTCACGAGTATTCCAAGGTCAAGTTCAAAGTAATAAAGACGATACACCGATTAGTAAGGTCCAAACGATCAATATTTATTATACAATTATAATAAATACTCATGCACACACTAAGAGACTAAGCTATGACTAAACTAAAGTAATCAGAATACTTATCTAACAGGAACAGGCAAGGTCAGGGAGCGAGGCCTTCGTCCCGGTCTTGGGCTGCAACCTTCAGCAAGCGTTCTGGTCACTGGGGGGTTTAGCGGGCTTAGTTCGCGTAGCGAGCGTCGTACTGGCACTTACGGTTCGGCGGCTGGTGCTCAACGGCTGGAGTCAGGATACAGCTTCAAGGTCTTGGTCAGGGTGACCAGCCCCGAAGTGACGGCCCTCACACACGAAAAGACGGTTAAAGACTTGGTTGAGACTGTGAGGTCTGCACAGATTGCAGCCGCAGTTCAGCTAGGAAAACGCCGTCAACAACGCACAGCTTGTTTTAATAAGACCGTACACCCCACAGAATTCCAGGTTGGGCAACAGGTAATGTTATCTGTTTACAACCCCAGCAGTTTTTTGGCTCCAAAATATTCCGGTCCATACTCAATTTCGGATAAAATTAGCCCCTCAGTTTACAGGATAAAATATCCTAATGGGAAGACCGCGTGGTTCCATATCAACCAGTTAAAGGCGTATGGAACACAGGCCAACCATGCTCACCATGTCCTGCTAGACGCAGCGGAACACTTCACCCCACCCACCAGAGACACCTTTCCACCATCCCCCTCACAGACCAGTTCATCAACGGACTCGCCCACGACTCCGCCCACAGACCACGACAGACCACGCCCCGACACGCCCACAAGCTGCCACAGCAGAGACAGCAGGACAGACCCTGACTCTGAGGACAGCGACAGCACACAGCCATACAGCCCACACTGCACCAACTACGACCCCGACTCCAGTGACCCCATGGAAGTCACTTACCTTAAAAACCCAGAACCACCACCCGACCCCGACTACCCCGACAACACACTTGACACAACACTATGGCACAGGGACAATTCATACAGACTTGTCCGCAACGATGAAAGGGACCCCCTGTCACACAATTCAAAAATATCATGCCTGATCCACACAAGGGTGTGGGATCCGGGAGAGCAGGACGACACGGTGTCTGAATCCCGATACGGCAACCCCTTTGTGACCCTGTTCACAGAGGCAGAGTCAAAGTGAGGTGTCCAGATGATGTAAAATAGGAATCGTTTGAGGGAAACGATGTCCTTTCTGATGGAACCTGCACGTATGTTTGTCTATCGTTTTATGTTTGTTTGTCTTTCAGGAATGTAAATGGTTCAGTTGGAGGATGGACATCTTCTTTTCAGCTGAAAAGATTGTGACCACCTCACACACACGTTAGCTTGTCCGCCGATACCTTTGAGAACTTCGGTTCCAAAAAACCAGTTTGATTGGAGATCTTTTCAAAGTTGTAAGGCTTGTGACCGCCTTACACACACAATAGTTTATCTGCAGATACGTCTGAGAACTCCTATGGTGAGCAGCTCACCTTATCGGCTACAATATCTGAAGCCCAGCTCAATCCTCAGTGGGAGCATCTTGGCTCCCTTGTTTTTAGGTGCCCCTCTATCCGGCGAATAGAGGCTGCAAGTCACGGTTAACACATTCGTACCCGTTTTAATCCAGGTTACTCAGGCAGTGGACAAACGGCACTGAGGACCCGCCCTGTCTGAGAACCAACCTTGGTCAGCCAAGCTCGGGTATGGCACAGCACGCCCTACCCGGGGATCCCATCCAACTCGTACCCGTAGCGGCCCATACGCAACCCATTCGACCTTTCATTTCCAAGTTGTTTTCATTTTTCGTTAGGCAGCCCTTAGGCCGCCATCCCACATGCTATTTACATCCGGGAACATTCGGATGGTAAACTAGCAAAGCCTGCGAGACGGCTCGCAGGAGAAGGATTGTTAGGTGTATTCTGGTCTTCAAATTCGCTTTTGAAAAAAAAAATAAAAAAAAATGAGGGGAGTCACAGGGTGTGACTTGGCCAGTCATTTTTAAAGGGTCAATTGGAATTTAAAAGACAGATGCACTAACAGGTAAAGATCTTAAACTGTGTATTGACAGATACTGTGCTTGATCCCATAGCTTTCGAAGGACGAGACAGGGATCGAAGCAAGGATTGTCCATACAGGAGGAAGAAAGAAGGAAGAACAAGTTGAAGATGATGGAAGCTCACCTATTGCTTTTAAATGTTATATTTGTATGGGTGGAAGCAAGACACGTTTCCCCCACAACCCCCACCGTAAATGTTTCCCTTACAGCCACTCCCCAGTGCTCAGCTCTGATCAGTGAGGTTCAGACCTGGTGCACAAAATTTATGACATGGTACTCCATGTCATACGTGATCGAATCACTGCTAGTGATTGCGATCCTCGCCTTACTTGTACAGACCCTCAGGTTGAGGAAGTGGAAGAGGAGAGCCTCCCGTTCCTGCCCCTCCGTCTATGGAGTTCGATCTCCTATTTTCCGATTTCATCAATCCCCTTTGCCCCATGATGAATAAAGCACTCTGTAAATAAAGTTCGACCCTGTATTATATTGTCCTATACTCGACTGCCGAGTTAGGAAGTGTGATGTTGTGGTGTGAATGGTTAAGGTTTTAGAGTGTGATGAAATGTTTAAGTTAAGGTTAAGGATAATTGTGATAGGTAGAGGTTCCCGTTTGTGGTAATGCATGTCCCCTTTGACATAGCGCCAAGTAGAGATATCAGGTAAAAAAAATTTCTTCCCATAGTTTAAGATAGAGTAGCCCAGGAACTGGCAAGAGGTCAGGGGACACAAAGAAGGCAACCCAGATGCACTCAAGGCAACGTACATAGGTGATCCTTCACAATATTTTGATTGTAAGGATCACAAGGAGGGAATGTAGCCACCTAAAATGGACGCTGAGCTACAAAGTAAGCCAAGCGCTAAGACTGCAGGGAAAAAGGCAGTTTAGCCAAAACAGCAGTCTGCAAAGACAGCATTTTGCATTCTGCAAGTAGCAGAAACCAGTTTGGGCTCAGGTGAGAAGACCTTAGTTAGGTGCAAATGGCAAAACGCTTTGCATACTAATGAGGCAATCAGACCTGAACACCCACACAATAGAAACATTTGACTCTGAATGGACACATTTGAACCAAGGCCCAGACATCGAGGCACCAGAAACCTCCAAACAAAAGGGCATAAGAAACGCCCCCCCCCATCACGGAGACCCCCTCGCATTGGGGAATTCAAACAGTATCGATGGGGAATTGACCCAATAGATAACCAAAGGTTAAAGCCCGCCCAAGAAGAGGGAAGGACATTGGGATCCCTATAAAAGACAGGGACCTCGTGTTGTCCGGTCTGTTGTTCCGTGCTCCGGCCCTGACCAAGACCTTGAAGCTGTATCCTGCAGCTTGTGGGCGTTTCGGGGCGTGGTCTGTCGTGGTCTGTGGGCGGAGTCGTGGGCGAGTCCGTTGATGAACTGGTCTGTGAGGGGGATGGTGGAAAGGTGTCTCTGGTGGGCGGGGTGAAGTGTTCCGCTGCGTCTAGCAGGACATGGTGAGCATGGTTGGCCTGTGTTCCATACGCCTTTAACTGGTTGATATGGAACCACGCGGTCTTCCCATTAGGATATTTTATCCTGTAAACTGAGGGGCTAATTTTATCCGAAATTGAGTATGGACCGGAATATTTTGGAGCCAAAAAACTGCTGGGGTTGTAAACAGATAACATTACCTGTTGCCCAACCTGGAATTCTGTGGGGTGTACGGTCTTATTAAAACAAGCTGTGCGTTGTTGACGGCGTTTTCCTAGCTGAACTGCGGCTGCAATCTGTGCAGACCTCACAGTCTCAACCAAGTCTTTAACCGTCTTTTCGTGTGTGAGGGCCGTCACTTCGGGGCTGGTCACCCTGACCAAGACCTTGAAGCTGTATCCTGACTCCAGCCGTTGAGCACCAGCCGCCGAACCGTAAGTGCCAGTACGACGCTCGCTACGCGAACTAAGCCCGCTAAACCCCCCAGTGACCAGAACGCTTGCTGAAGGTTGCAGCCCAAGACCGGGACGAAGGCCTCGCTCCCTGACCTTGCCTGTTCCTGTTAGATAAGTATTCTGATTACTTTAGTTTAGTCATAGCTTAGTCTCTTAGTGTGTGCATGAGTATTTATTATAATTGTATAATAAATATTGATCGTTTGGACCTTACTAATCGGTGTATCGTCTTTATTACTTTGAACTTGACCTTGGAATACTCGTGACGGTGTCTATACGGCGCCTGGCGACTCCTGAGCTGAATAAATACATAGAACAGAGCCTAGTGGTGTTAAGCACTTGGAAGTTAATACACCCCAATAAACGCGTTTTGCGCCCATAGCAAAACGTGCAACAGCTGCCCACATTCCCAGGGCAGCGGGAGGTGCAAACAGTCAATGGATGGGAGGCGGGTTTGTGTGATGGACTGGGTTCACGACTCTCTGTAGTCTCTTACAGTCTTGGACTGAGCAGTTGCCATACCAGGCTGTGATGCAGCCAGATAGGATGCTTTCTATGGTGCATCTGTAAAAATTGGTAAGAGGGTGAACATGCCGAATTTACTTAGTATCTCGAGGAGGTACTGGCACTGTTGTGCTTTCTTGGTCGCAGCATCAACGTGGGTGGACCAGGACAGATTGTTGGTGATGTGCACACCTGTCAACCATCTCCACCTCAGCACCATTGATGTAGACAGGGATGAGTACGATACTTTGCTTCCTGAAGTCAATGTCCAGCTCCTTAGTTTTGCTGACATTGAAGGAGAGGTTGTTGTCGTTATAGCATGATGCTAAGTTCTCTACCTACTCTGACTCATCTTTGTTTGAGATCCGACCTACTATGGTCGTGTCATTATCAAACTTGTAGATGGAGTTGGAGCCAAATTTTGCCAAGTAGTCATGTGTATACAAGGAGTATAGTGGGGAACTAAGTATGCAGCCTTGCGAGGCCCCGGTATTGAGGACTATCATGGAGTGGGTGTTGTTACTTTTTGTGGTCTATGGGTCAGGAAGGCGAGGATCCAGTTACAGAGGGAGGAGCCAAACCCTAGGTTTTGAAGCTTTGATGTGAGTTTGGCTGGGATTATGGTGTGAATGCGGAGCTGTAGTCAATGAATAGGAGTCTGACGTATGAGTCCTTGTTGAGATGCTCCAGGGATGAGTGTAGGGCCAGGGAGATGGCGTCTGCTGTGGACCAGTTGTGGCGGTATGTGAATCGCAGTGGATCAAGGCATTCTGGGAGTATGGAGTTGATGTGTCTCATGACCAATCTCTAGAAGCACTTCATAATAATCGATGTCAAGCCCACCGGACGGTAGTCATTGAGGCACGTTGCCTGGTTCTTCTTTGGCACCGGTATGATAGTGGTCTTCTTGAAGCAGATGGGAACCTTGGAGTGGAGTAGGGAGAAGTTGAAGATGTCCGCGAACACATCCGCCAGTTGGTCCACGCAGGATCTGAGTGCACGACCAGGGACCCGTCACTTACTTTGAAAGCTGTGGCGGTTAGTATGGGTGCGTCTGAGGCTGCTGGGGCAGTTGAAACAGTTTTATGATTTACTGCTTGAACCAAGAATAGAATGCAATGAGTTTATCGGGGAGGGGTGCACTGCTGCTGGAGATTCTCCTTGGCTTTGCTTTGCAGCCCGTTATGTTGTTTAAGCCTTGCCACAACAGATGAGTGTCCTTGACATTAGTCTGTGACCCCAGCTTAGTCTGGTATTGTCTCTTGCCATCCCTGATGGGGCAGATGAGTTAGTTTGGGTGGAGTAGTCTTTCAGAGGGTCAATGCAGACTTGATGGGCCGAATGGCCCCATCTTCACTGTAGGGATTGTCTGATTCTATTTCCAATATCCAATTTGGAAGAAACTTCCATGATAACTTGGCGAGAATTATGCTCCAGTATTTGATTATTTCTTGAGTAAATATTTGTACAGTTTTGGGCAGCACGGTGGCTAGCACAACTGCTTCACAGCTCCAGGGTCCCAAGTTCGATTCCCGGCTTGGGTCACTGTCTGTGCGGAGTCTGCACATTCTCCCCGTGCCTGCATGGATTTCCTCCGGGTGCTCCGGTTTCCTCCCACAGTCCAAAGATGTGCAGATTAGGTGGATTGGCCATGTTAAATTGCACCTTAGTGTCCAAAATTGCCCTCAGTGTTGGGTGGGTTATGGGAATAGGGTGGAGTTGTGGGCTTGAGTAGGGTGCTCTTTCCAAGAGCCGGTGTAGACTTGATGGGCCTTCTTCTGCACTGTAAATTCTATGATTCTATGATGAGTACTCAAAGACTAACAAACTCTGAGAGCAAATTATTATCAATATTTTAATTAAGATTAGAAGGAATCATAATTCCTCAGTAGTAAGGGACTAAAATAAAATACTGTTTGGTAATTGTTGCCCAAGGCAGGCACAATCCAATGGTCACAATGTACTGCAAAACTCTTTGTACCTTGCTGCTATCTGTGAAACATACATAATCCACAGTCATCTTTGTTAAATAAAGCAGTGCATGTTTTAATAATAATAATCGCTTATTGTCACGAGTAGGCTTCAATGAAGTTACTGTGAAAAGCCCCTCGTCGCCACATTCCACCGTTTTGAGGAGAGAGAGAGAAACAGCAGCTATAATCACATTGACATTGCTGAAATAACCAGATAGGAATTTCATTCTCTCCTCCCCCTTTCATTGACAAATGGAGTGTTTACTGAGGCACAGATGTTACTGCCTTTGTCATTCTTTCCTCCTACCTGCAGCCCTTTCCGCTTGCTAAAAATCTGTAACTTCCTGTTCTTACCCTGCACTTATTACACAACTACAAGATATCGAAGTGCAGAATTGCCGCACAGGACTTAAGAACGAGTTTCAGGACTATTGGTCCATTCTTTAAAGATGGTCTTAACTCAGATAGTTTAATTATTTCCCTCTCTAATTGAAAAGGAAACCAAGATTCCAGGGATATCTGATTGCCTGGTCTCAATGTGTGCAATCTAAGCTCAGGCAAGACTCACAGCAGAGTTGATACATACCAAAACAATTCGGAGGAATATCCACACCCCAAAGCATCTTGTGCTGTTGGCTTTAGGGCTAGAATGAGAGTGCTATCGTCAATAGAAATTAAACAACAGATTCTAACGCAAGTGTAACATTTAAAGAACTTACAAAGTGAATTTCAACTGGCACATACAGTGAACGTCAATTGATCTGTATCACCCAATCACTGGTCACAGGGAGCGAATATAGAGATAATGTGGCTCTTTACACACATTCAGATCAGTGATAGGAGTTACTTACTGTAGAAAATCTACTCCCCACGCATCTGTGGAGTTTTGTGGCTCAAAAAGGCTCAGGGACATTTACAATTAGTTTCAGATCCATCACAACTTGTTAACTCATTCATCACCAAGGACATTAGTGGCAGAGTTCTGCCAGAGGTCTTGGTCATGGGTGAATCCTGATCTTGAAGAAAGAAAATTCTTGTAGCTTTCAAAGTTCTTGTAATCACTGCTGAGTGGGAAGTGCTGACTGCATCATTATTCCTTCCAAAAGTCTCTGGATCATAGGTTACAGAAGGCAATAAGCTTCATGTTCAACATGGATCCACACTGCCAGCCTTGAGAAAGAAGAAAATATTAGAATTCAGAAGCAGCCTGCTTTCCAGTTAAAAGCACAGAAGAAAAACTAGATTTTGCTTCCCAGAAGTGGACAGCTGTAAGAAATGAGTTAATTCTGTTCACTGTAAGGATATTTGGCAGATGGCCAGGATGTTTACTGGAACATAAAGCTCCAGCTGTTCAAACTGCAGCATTCTCATGCCACACAATGCTTGTTTAATACTTCATTTATCCAACTATTTGCAACAACTTGCTGACTTTCCCAACTGCTTATCTACCAGACTTATTTACTTCACTGGATAAATATCAGGCCCTTTTGCTCGTTCGCTGGACGTCACCTAGGACTAGAGTCGCGACAGATGCCAGGAGCCGAATCTCAAAGCCTCTGTCAACCCAGGGGTCCCTGATGAGCAGAAGGGCGTGAGATTCTTGTTTTATATTCTTATTTGTATAAAATTTTGCTGATAAAGTAGAGTACAGGAACTCTGTCCTTCTCTTTATTACACTGTGTCCAAATCATAAAGAACCCTTGGAAGAGTCCAAGACAACAGCCTTGATGAAAAACATTTTGATGAAAGATAATTATTGTGCTCATTGTGTAGATGTGATGCAGCCAGGCAGATAGATTCAGTTTATCAGGATATCTATCATTGCCTTCAAACACGCATCCTCCATCGTAGTTAATAAAATGCTTGGAAAATTTGACTTCAAAACATCGAACAGAAATATTGATTTTGTGGAATATTAATCTTTAATTTCATTTCCATGTCAAAAATATATTCAGAGGACTTTTTATAGCAAGCAGAGTCACTGGCTTAAGGTGGCTGCACAGGTCACCTGACATGTTTGGAATTACAACTTAGTCAGTTTGTGAGAATTTCCGAGACATGCCGAGACAAACCTGTGGAATTTCACACTTGCTGATGAAAAAAACTACTTCAAAGATGAACTGGCTCTTACCATTTCCATTTCTTTGAAAAAAAACATTTTATTGAAGGCATTTTTAAATATTTACAAACACAAAACGTCAAAACCAAAAGGACAACAGAAATATATGCGCAGGTCACAAAACCCTTCCCTTTCCTTAGAAACCACCCATTCACCTGCCTACCACCCCGGAATCTGCTATTTTCCCCAATCTTTCGTCCCTCCCGCAACCTGAGACTACAAATCAAACCAAACCAAACCACCCCCTGCCCACCCGCTGACGACTTAATCCTGCTTAAAGAAGTCAATAAACGGTTTCCACCTCAAAGTGAACCCCTCCTCCGCCCCACTTTTAGCGAACTTGATCCAGCTGCAGAAATTCTGCCGATTTGCTCATCCGTACCCCGACCTTATGCCGCATGGAGTCCCACCAGCACAACAAATTCTGTCTCTGGGCAAAGTCCAAAACATAGGACTTTCTTCCCACCTGCATTCCTGGATCCTCCCACACTCCAAATATTGCCACCTCCGGACTCAGAGCTATCTCCGCCCCCAAAATCTTTTTCATAACCTTCGAAAAGCCCTTGCAGAATCCCCTCAACTTCGGGCAAGTCCAGAACACATAAACAACCAGCCCCTCCGAGGGCATCATAATAAACTCAGCAACCTCCGAACTTTCGCTGACAACTGCCGCCCCTACACGAACCCAATCTGGTCCTCCCCTAACAGCCCCCGGCACACACTCCTCTATCAGCGCACCAACAGGGGCTGTTTAGCACAGGGCTAAATCGCTGGCTTTGAAAGCAGACCAAGCGGGCCAGCAGCACGGTTCGATTCCCGTAACAGCCTCCCCAAACAGGCGCCGGAATAGAATAGAAGAACATAGAACATAGAACAGTACAGCACAGAACAGGCCCTTCAGCCCTCGATGTTGTGCCGAGCAATGATCACCCTACTTAAACCCACGTAACCCGTATCCCAACAATCCCCCCATTAACCTTACACTACGGGCAATTTAGCATGGCCAATCCACCTAACCTGCACATCTTTGGACTGTGGCGACTAGGGGCTTTTCACAGTAACTTCATTTGAAGCCTACTCGTGACAATAAACGATTTTCACTTTTTTTCACATCTACATTCAGCAGCGAGATTGGTCGATACGATCCACTCTGCTCCGAGTCCTTAAGCAAAATTGAGACCCAAGACACAATTGGGGAGGAAGGAGAGGGTCACAGTGGAGGCTAGATGTAGGGTTCTGAAGGCGGTGGTATGGGGGGACTCGACTCATTAAACATCGCCACTAGCAGGGGCTCCAGCTCCCTCCCAAACTTTTTATAAAGCGTGACTGGGAAGCTGTTCCGGCCCATGCGATCCTCGCCTGCAGCGACCCCACAGTCCATCTCCTCCCTCAGACCGATCGGGGCCCCCAGTCCGTCCGACTTCACCTCCTCAACCCTTGGGAACTCCAATGCATCCAGATACCGTTTCATCCCTTCACCTCACCTCCGACTTATACAAACCCTGATAAAAAGCCTTAAAAACCCCATTCACCCCCTCTGGCTCTGATACCACCGTACCCCTCTTGTCTCTCGCCCTCCCAATTTCCCTCGCCCCCACCTGCTTCCTCAACTGATGTACCAGCATCCTACTCTCCTTCTCCCCGTTCTCATATCATTCTCCTGGCTCTGTCCATTGCTTTCTCCATAGGCATGATCCCAAACTCCATCTGGACCCTCTGCTTCTCCGTTAATATTATGTTATCAGGCGTCACCGAATACCTCTGATCCACCCTCAAGCTGTCCTCCACCAACTTCATCCTCTCTGGCCACTCCACCTTCTCCCTACGCACCTGAATCAAAATAAATTCCCCCCATACCTTCAGCACCTCCCACAGCGTGGAGGACGAAACCTCCCCCCCCCCCCCCCCCCACTCCTTTTATTCAGCTCCACATAATTCCGGATGGCCTAACCCTCTCGCAAACCACCTTGTGTCTGCTAGGAACCTACATCGAGCCTCCACTGCGACCGCTGGTTCCCCCTTCTGCAAATGCACCCAGAGACCATAATCGCCATATACTCTGAGCTACCACACCACCACCGACATAGAACAGTACAGGCCCTTCGGCCCACGATACTGTGCTGACCATTTATCTTAATCTAAGATCAACCTAATCTACACCCCTTCATTTTACTGCTGTCCATGTGCCCTTCCAAGAGTCACTTAAATGCCCCTAAAGACTGACTTCACTACCTCCGATGCCAGTGCATTCCACGCACCCACCACTCTCTGTGTAAAGAACCTACCTCTGACATCTCCCTTATACCTTCCCCAAATCACGTTAAAATTATGTCCCCTCGTGACAGCCATTTCCACCCTGGACAGTGACCCAGAGCCGGGATTGAACCTGGGACCTCGGCGCCACGAGGCAGCAGGGCATCCAAGTTATTTATAAAAACTACAAAGAGCAGAGGTCCCAGAACAGATCCCTGTGGGACACTCCATGCGGAATACTTTCCATCCACTACCACTTGATGTCTTCATTCGGCCAGCCAATTCTGTACCAGCCAGATTTCCCTGTATCCCATGCCCCCTAACTTTCTGTTAGAGCCTACCATGGGGAACCTTATCAAATGCCTTACTGAAATCCATATACACGACATCCACTGCCTGACCTTCATCAATGTGTGCATCCTCAAAGAATTCAATGGGGCTTGTGAGACATGACCTGCTCCTCACAAAGCCATGCTGACTATCTTTCATCAAACTACGTTTTTCTAAATAATCATAAATCCTCTCTCAGAATCCTTTCCAATATTTTGTTCACCACAGACACTTTGCATCTTTCACCAACCAACACCCCTTAATTTGGATGAAACAGGACCACAGAATTCCACCTCAAGCGGGAGCCACCAAATGTGCAACCAATCATTCCATGATTACCCAATTATTTTTTTTCCAATTAAGGGGCAATTTAGCATAGCCAATCCGCCTAACCTGAATATATTTTAGTTATGGGGATGAAACCCACGCAGACATGGGGAGAATGTGCAAACTCCACACGGACAGTGACCCAGGGTCGGGATTCAAACCTGGGTCCCAGTGCTAACCACTGGACCACGTGCTTCTCCTGTTAAGAGAACCATTCTAATATACTAAAAGCCTGGTTGTTTCTCAGCAGTGTAAATGTGGTCGATAATGGGGACTTCCGGCGACGGCCTATGAGTGAGTGGTTGCACATTCACCTACCAGCCTCCCTGAACAGGCGCCGGAATGTGGCGACTGGGGCTTTTCACAGTATCTTCATGTGAAGCCTACTTGTGACAAAAAGCGATTTTCATTTAATTTAATTTAATTTCATTTCATTTCATTTGGTGGCTCCTGTTCAAGGTGGATTTTTTCAGTATTTTCTCGACCCGAAGGGAAAAGTATTTGAGGGCAAAAGGTAGAAACTGTAACACATCACTCGCTCCCTCCTGTTCTCAGGTTCTGGGCCCTATCGCTTATAGTTTGGAATACATCCCAAAGATAGAGAATTTCAATCAAAAGAAACTCAGCCTATTTCAAAATCCCAAAGCGGCGTTTCCAGGCCAAAAGCTATTAGCATCGTTAAAGAAACTGTCTCAGCCAGAAATAAAAGCGATGGAATGGTTTTTTTTTTAAAATGTAGAATACACAATTTATTTATTCTAATTAATAGACAATTTAGTGTGGCCAATCCATCTACACTGCACATCTTTGGGTTGTGGGGACGAAATCCACGCAAACATGGGGAGAATGTGTAAACTCCACACAGACAATGAGCCAGGGCCAGGATCAAACCTGGGACCTCGGTGCTGTGAGGCACCAATGCTAACTGCACCACCATGCCACAGCAAAGACGGAGTGATAAAGTTTACTTTTTGCCTTTTTTTAATGATACATTTAGAGTACCCAATTCCTTTATTCCAATTAAGGGACAATTTAGCGTGGCCAATTCACCTACCCTGAACTTCTTTTTGGGTTGTGTGTGTGTGTGTGTGTGTGTGTGTGTGTGTGGGGGGAGGGGGAGGGGGGGGGGGGGGGGGGGAAAGAGAGCAAGAGGATTTATTTTCATATATAATCTCGTGAGGTGGTGGGACGCTCCGACATAGCTAGGGACCGAAGCAGAGACCATATCAACATTCAAGATGAGGTCGAACGGGGGTTATTAGAACTAGTATGCTCATTAGTCATAGGCTAAGTACAGTCCGAGTGTCAAGGTCAACAAATGACCTCTCCTCAGAGTTAATTAAAAGAGTTAGTTGTATAAGATTAGGGTCTCTTATTTCTGAGATCTGAACTTTCTGATTTCTATAGAACATAGAACGATACAGCGCAGTACAGGCCCTTCGGCCCACGACGTTGCACCGACATAGGAAGTCAAAAACTAAAGGCCATCTAACCTACACTATGCCATTATCATCCATATGCTTATCCAATAAACTTTTAAATGCCCTCAATGTTGGCGAGTTCACTACTGTTGCAGGTAGGGCATTCCACGGCCTCACCACTCTTTGCGTAAAAAACCTACCTCTGATCTCTGTCCTATATCTATTACCCCTCAATTTAAGGGTATGTCCCCTCGTGCTAGCCACCTCCATCCGCGGGAGAAGGCTCTCACTGTCCACCCTATCTAACCCTCTGATCATTTTGAATGCCTCAATTAAGTCACCTCTTAACCTTCTTCTCTCTAACGAAAACAACCTCGTCCATCAGCCTTTCCTCATAAGATTTTCCCTCCATACCAGGCAACATCCTGGTAAATCTCCTCTGCACATGTTCCAAAGCTTCCACGTCCTTCCTATAATGAGGCGACCAGAACTGTACGCAATACTCCAAATGCGGCCGTACCAGAGTTATGTACAGCTGCAACATGACCTCATGGCTCCGGAACTCAATCCCTCTACCAATAAAGGCCAACACACCATAGGCCTTCTTCACAACCTTATCAACCTGGGTGGCAACTTTCAGGGATCTATGTACATGGACACCGAGATCCCTCTGCTCATCCACACTACCAAGAATTGTACCATTAGCCAAATATTCCGCATTCCTGTTATTCTTTCCAAAGTGAATCACCTCACACTTCTCTACATTAAACTCCATTTGCCACCTCTCAGCCCAGCTCTGCAGCTTATCTATGTCCTTCTGTAACCTGCAACATCCTTCCACACTGTCTGCAACTCCACCGACTTTAGTGTCGTCTGCAAATTTACTCACCCAGCCTTCTGTGCCCTCCTCTAGGTCATTTATAAAAATGACAAACAGCAACGGCCCCAGAACAGATCCTTGTGGTACGCCACTCGTAACTGAACTCCATTCTGAACATTTGCTATCAACCACCACCCTCTGTCTTCTTTCAACTAGCCAATTTCTGATCCACATCTCTAAATCACCCTCAATCCCCAGCCTCCGTATTTTCTGCAATAGCCGACCATGGGGAACCTTATCAAACGCTTTACTGAAATCCATATACACCACATCAACTGCTCTACCCTCGTCTACCTGTTCAGTCACCTTCTCAAAGAACTCGATAAGGTTTGTGAGGCATGACCTATCCTTCACAAAACCATGCTGACTATCCCTAATCATATTATTCCTATCTAGATGATTATAAATCGTATCTCTTATAATCCTCTCCAAGACTTTACCCACAACAGACGTGAGGCTCACCGGCCTATAGTTACCGGGGTTATCTCTACTCCCCTTCTTGAACAAAGGGACCACATTTGCTATCCTCCAGTCCTCTGGCACTATTCCTGTAGCCAATGATGACATAAAAATCAAAGCCAAAGGCTCAGCAATCTCTTCCCTGGCTTCCCAGAGAATCCTAGGATAAATCCCATCAGGCCCCAGGGACTTATCTATTTTCACCTTATCCAGAATTGCCAACACTTCTTCCCTACGTACTTCAATGCCATCTATTCTAATAGCCTGGGTCTCAGCATTCTCCTCCACAACATTACCTTTTTCCTGAGTGAATACTGACGAAAAGTATTCATTTAGTATCTCGCTTATCTCCTCAGCCTCCACACACAACTTCCCACCACTGACCTTGACTGGCCCTACTCTTACCCTAGTCATTCTTTTATTCCTGACATACCTACAGAAAGCTTTTGGGTTTTCCTTGATCCTACCTGCCAAAGACTTCTCATGTCCCCTCCTTGCTCGTCTTAGCTCTCTCTTTAGATCCTTCCTCGCTTCTTTGTAACTATCAAGCGCCCCAACTGAAACTTCACGCCTCATCTTCACATAGGCCTCCTTCTTCCTCTTAACAAGAGATTCCACTTCTTTGGTAAACCACGGGAGAGTTTGGTGAGATTACCTGAAGTGTAGGAAGCTCTCACTGCAAGTGGCAACAACTGTTGAGCGTTGAAGACGCATTTCATTACATCTTCCAGATCTGTGTTTTTGTATGAAAACTTCTCAATGTGAGCGGAAAGGCAGTTTTTTCAAAACCCCACATTGTAACAATGGTAGCTTTTGATTTTTTAACTGAACAACAGGAATATTTACAAACCTATTTACTTCCAAAAATTAACTCTTAACTGCACTGCAAGGAACAAACATTTTCCCAGGCCTCACTGAGCTCCAGATACCAGTGATTTAGTGGAGGCCCATCCTTTCACGTTAATGGGTACAAGTGATAGGGCAAAGTTTTGTTTCACCTTCTGAGCAGTCAGCTGTCCCAGTGTTTTTGTTCACACAAAAAATGAACACATCATGGCAGAGCAAAAAAAAAAGGACACAAGTGAAATGTTGGGAACTCTTTGGAAATCTCAGGTGTTCATACTGTACTTTGAATGTAGGGCTGACGTTGGTGTCCTTAGAAGAGCCTTAGTGTCCATCACAGCATTATAACGCATGAAGCAAGGTCTCAAAACCATGGTCCAAGGTGACAGACATATTGCTGGATGTCAAGGCAGTCCAGGGATCAATGCAGCTATTACGGTTAAAAGGGATGGCAACACCGACATCCTAACACTACAGTGTAAAAAGACAATCTGTTACCTTTCTGAGCGTGGATTCTCATTCAGCAATTAGATTTGGGAAGCCGGTACACTCCGCCAGAATATACGAGCTGGTGGTCCTTTACTTTCTTCTGTAAGAATAACTGAAGCTCCTGCATGTCAATTTCGGCCATAACTGGCCCCGTCATCACAAACATCTTGAGCATGGTGTGAATACGCTCCAGTGGTAAACTCTCAAGATTGGTCAGCATACCCTGGATGTACGTCCAAAAGAGCTGCGAGACACAAATTAACCACTTTATTCAAACCAAAACACTTTATGCAGGATGAATGCTCAGCCCCTGCTGCTCTGCAAGCTGAAGGTTCATGCAGGAATCCAGTGCCATGGCATTGGGCTTCATCCAGCACTTTGTCTGCAAGGCCTTTTTCTCTTTATGTTCAAGCTGAGACAGGGAGTGCCAGAAGAATTTCACCCAGGTGGATGTAAAAGATACCACAGCGCTATTTTGAAGGAGGAGGAGGAAAGTTCTCCCAGTGTCCTGGCCAATATTTTTATCGCTCAAACAAAACACTAAAACAAATGATCTGGTCATCACCACATTGCTGTTTGCGGGATTCTGCTGTATTAATAAAGACTGCTTTAAAAGTACTTCATGGCTGGAAAGCGCTTTGGGACACCCTGCGGTTATCTTCCAGAAATATGATGCCCACATAAGTGGAGTCAATGGATAGCCATGAACACTGGTAATATCAGGATGGGTACTGATGGACCCAACAGCTTATAGTACTAAGATATTTCCCCGGGATTTTGTGATAATTTATAGTAAGGGGAAGGGGGGGGGGAGAACGTTTACCTTGATTATTGTAACCAAGGATCCAAGGATAACAAGTTATCAACATGCAATGTATCATAATGTGATCAACCACAACACTGTACCTGTAACTCCTCCTCTTTCTGATCGGCTTGTGAAGCCATGGCGGAGTCTCCCTCCTCGTCACTATCAATCAAAACCATTTTCTCCTGTTGATCCTTCTGTTCCTCCTCAATCACTGTAAATGTGTCTGTGGGATCCTCTTTCAGGACCCCTTGCTGCTGCCAAAGAGCAATCTTCCTTCGAAGTGCGATGACAGGAACCTTAAGTGCGTCACTGAGCTCATCCAGAGTCCAGGTGCCTATAGATGCACACATTCAACAAAAACTCAGCTATGATTCCAGTTGCACATACAGTACATAGATCATGTGAGATCGTCTTGTCAAAGAACGAATTGAATTTATGATCTTCATTATGCCCAATTCAAAATCATAAAAATTCTTGAAGCTACTAAATGTAAGAATTGATGGGGGAAAGTCTCAAGAGCTGATAAGTCAGTTTGCTCCAATACCCAATTAAATTAATGAATGACTGAACCATAGTTCCCATATTCGGAAATTAGCGTGTGATATATCAGTCGGGATGGACTAACTGGTCCCAGCTCCCCTCCGTTAGGAAGGGAGAATGAGAAAGGATTTTTAAAAAATGAACCAGCACTTCCAATTCTGATTACTGTACAATCATCTGCGCACGAAGACCAGACTGGGCTCGGCTGTGATGCCCACGCAGTTGTGCAGCCCACAGACACGGTCCTGGCTCAGAAGATTAAACATTGCCACTTTGATCAAGGTCCTGCAGAGTGGCCAATGCCAGTGAACCCTAGAAAAGGGGACAAATCCTTTGGAGAAAGATAGAGATAGGGAAAGATTGATGGAAAAAAATTCTATTTCAACTTCATCGACCCACAGATCGAACGTGCTTCACTAGTCTTTTCTGGTCATTTGTATTGCAACTCAATGTTGACAATGACCAGGACATAAGAACAAGGTTTTCTACGTAATAGAATGGAAGCAGGGCACATACCACACAGGAGACAAATGTGTTAGATGGTACTGTGCTTCAGTTGCTCCCCAATATCCCTATTCATCCATGGAAGATAGCTGAACATTGCTTTTGTGTTTAATTGAGATAATGTTGGCAAAATCTTGTCTTATTTGCCACCAATGACACACAGATACTTACTCTTCTGTTGAAATTGCATAATGATGGCAGCATGGACAGGCGAGACAGACAGAGACAATGTCCGATCTGTCAGCTCAATCTCCAGGTCAGCATTTCCCAGGTGAGGTTTCCAGTTCAACGATCTCATGGCCTGAAAGAGATGAAACCATAGACCATAACCCCAAGAGAGAAACCTCGATTGCATTGGCCTTTGAAGTCACACACAGTGAGCAAAAAGAGGTCCATCTCAGGTTTTCAAAGTAGAAACATCACTGGATAATAATATCTTTAAAAATCTGCTTCCACTGATGTTGACGGTGCTTTCAGAGCTGTCAAAGCAAAAGACAAGTTCCCTATGTGCTAGTCAAAGAGAAATTGAACTTCATTTTACATTTCTTTCAAGGTTTCATGAGCTCTTGGTTATATTAAAGTGGCCCTTTTTTCCAATTGAAGAAACTAGTACAAACATTACTCTGAGTTTCCAATCCGACAGCAATATTTTTCCTTTGTTGATTTCTTGAAGCGTAAACTCAAACTCAAAAATCTTTAATTGTGAAACATGCAGTACAGAAATAGGACAACAAATTCTGAACCTCTACCAAAATCCTTCTTTCGTACACCATGACCTTGTATGTGGTTGCAATGTCCAAAAATACACCTCTATAGGAAATCTGTACTGAGGGAATGTATTGCAATAGAGTGTAAAAATATCTAACTTGTGATGGGGCATGGTGAAGTGCAGTTGCAAAGAAGATCATGCAACACAGAATGACAAAGTAAGCTCAAAGAAACTCACTGCCCCATGTTAGTGGGGCAGCGGACACATATTTATGAGTGTGCATTCTTACAACCACATTTAGTCTCGTCATGTTAATCAAACAGGCACCAAAAGGCAGAGAAGTGTTTCTCCACAGGGAACAGCCCCAGAATCTTCCAGATATTCTTTTGCAGCATCAGTGGTGGTCCTTTTAAGATGTACAGGGTGTACTCAATACCAACTTTTCAATCCTAGTTTCCAGATCCAAAAATGCTTGCTTACTGTAAAACCACTACTTAGCTCCCAGGTGAGTTTGTAAGGCAGATTGGCTGAAGGTAGTCCTGTCTAGGACATCTGAACCATGAAAAATAGCTATTTTATGCAAAATACACTTGTGTTTTCCCTGCATTATTTCCCTGCAGTCAAGAAGAAAGCAATTGCATAAATACTCAGTACTTACTTTCAATTTCTCATATTTTTTGGTATAAGTGTCCATTGCTTCCTTCACCTCAGGAGGGAGCTCGAGCTTCTCCTCTTTCAGTGGTGGCCAGAACTCACCAGACAGTATCATTGCATTCAGGTGTAACGGTGCCTCTTGATCCTCCTCATGAATGTGGCTGTTTATCCGTCGAGAATCTGCCACATCCTGCAGTACAAAACCAGGGGATTAATGGAGTGTATATCTAAGGATATCAACAATGATGCAGTGGTTATGTTCCTGAATGCCTGAAATAATAATGCAGAATATGCAGATACAAATCTCATGACTGCACTGACTACAAAATTGTTGGATGTATTTTTAAAATCTGATTAGTTCATTAGTGTCTTCCAGGGAAGGAAACTTGTCACTCCTACCCACCTCAGTCCACATGCACAGGCGCACACATGCAGATGTTGATACATGATACAAGGAAACCATTAAGCAACAGATATGTTTCATTTTAAAATTTAAGAATGGATGAAGGTGCTCAATCAAATACAGAAAATACACTTTCTCATCTCTCCTGTACTACACAGTTCAAGCTTGCAAGCCGTGTACATGACATTCCACAGAACTATAGAAAGGTTACACGGCAGAAAGAGGCCATTCAGTCCATTGTATCTGTGCTGGCCAAGAGAGAAAAAAGGAAACTAGCTGCTCATTTTCATTCCACGATCCAGCACTGGACCGTAGCTTTGCTGATTACAGCATTTTTGATGCATTCCCAGCTACCTTTTAAACGATTTAAGCATTTCAGCCTCAACCACCAACTTCAGCAGTGAATTCCAGCCACCCACCACCCTCTGGGTAAAAAGGTTTTTCTTCATAACTCCTCTAATCCTTGTACCAATCAACTTAAATCTATGCCCCCCAGTAATTGGTGGGGGGGGGGGGGGGGGGGGAACACATCATCCCTGTCTACTCTATCTAACCTATCTAATCTTTCCTCATAGTTGCAATTTTCAAGCCCTGACAATATTCCTGTAAATCTCCTCTGCACTCTCCCCACAGCAATTATGTCCTGCAGTGTGGTGACTGGAACTGTACAGAAACCCCAGGTTTGACCAAACCAGCATTTTAGACCATCTTATACAGTTCCATCAATACATCCCCGCTTTTGTATTCCATACCTCCTCCAATATGCTTTCTTGACCACTTTATCTATCTCTCCTGCCACCTTCAAGGGTGCATTCCAAGATCTCTCGTTTCCTCTATCCCTCTCAATATCTTCTTGTTTATTGAGTATTCCTTCGTTTTCCTGCTCTCCACAAATGCATTATCTCACATTTATCTGGATTGAATTCCATCTGCTGCTTCTCTCCCCACTCTTCATTGATATCAGTTTGGAGTCGACAGCGATCCTCTTCACAATCAGCTACACGTTCAATTTTTGTGTCATCTACAAATTTTTCAATCACCCCTCCCACGTTTAAGCCTAAATCATTAATATGTGCAACAAACTGGAGGGCCCCAACCCTGAGCCCTGTGGAACATCACTTTTCCATTCACAAAAACATCCATCGAACATTACCTTTTGTTTCCTGTCACTGAGCTAATTTTGGATCCAATCTGTCTCTTTCTCCTGTATGGCATGAAATCTCACTTTTGTAACCAATCTGCCATGTGGGACCTTGTCAAATGCCTTGCTGAAATCCATGTAGACACTCTCCCACTGCACTACCATCAACAATCCTCCTTGTTACTTCCTCAAAAAGTTCTATTCCGTTAGTAAGACACGTTCTTCAATTTGTGCCCTTTTAAGTGACAGTTTATCCTATCTTTCAGAGTTTTCCAATACTTTGCCAGACTGACTTGGCCTGCAGTTTTCTGGCTTATCCCTGGAAGCTTTTTTAAACAATGGTACAACATTCACAGACCACCAATCCTCTGGGACCTCACCTATATCTAGTGAGGGTTGGAAAAAGATCCTCGAAGCATCCACTAGATCATCCCTGGCTTCCTTTAACAGCCTGAAATACAATCCATCTGCCCCTGATGATTTATCCACCTTCAAGGACGCCGTTCCCTCCAGTACTTCCTCTCTCACTATGCTTATTGTATCTAATATTTCACACACCTCTTTAACTGGAATGTTTGAACAATCCCTCACCTTAGTGAAGACAGAGATAATGTACACACTGAGAACATTGTCCACATCTTCTGATTCAACCTACAAGTTACCATATAAATCTCTGATGGGCTCTACCCTTTCTTAGTTATTCTCCTGCTCTTAATGTATTGGTAAAACATCTTTGGATTTTCTTTGATTTTACCTGCTAATATTTTTTCAAATCCTCTCTTTGCTTTCCTTTCTTTTCCGTTTAGAGAAGTGAGTCATGACGAGCATCACAATGGGAATTAACTTCTCCCGCTGCCCTGTTAACTTGAATAAACTGATTCTAAAATTGGGATCAATCTTCAAAGAGCCCCAAGTTCAGCAAATGACACTGAATGCATGGTTGTGGAGAGCTTAGCTCCACAAATCTGCAGTTGGGAAGGACAGATGGAAGTTCTTTTAACATTGGCTTAAATTATTATATAAAAATAGAAAATACGCAGTAAGCTCAATCAGCATCAGAAACAATGCATCACCTGTCAATTTAATAAGACTTTTATAATTTCATCTTTTAAACTCTGCTGAAAACACCACTAAATTCTCCTCTTCCTGGTCTTCTTTGGCAATCACTTGCTAACGAGTGTGGTTGTGTACCTAAGAAACTCTGTGTTACTGGTCAAGGGATCAGTGGGTTCTTGCGTGACTGATGAGCCTGATCCCAGAGCCACATCTTCAAAATTTGGCAGGTGCTTCCGGGAGGTGTGATTGGTCCTTGGACTCAGGATCGCTGGTATTCCTTTCTCAGACTCCTTGTCCAGACTTCCTTTTGCCGTCAGGTGTCCTCAAAGAATTGTGACCCTTCAATCAGGAGGTTCCCCCAAGTAGGTCTCTTCTGAGCAAGGGTCTCTCAGGCGTCGACTTCAATGTTGCATTTCTGGAGGTAAGCCTTCAGAATGTCTTTGAAGTGCTGCCTTTGTCCTCCCCTTGCTCGGAAGCCTCCCTTGAGCTGGGAAAAGACTATCTGCTGTGGCAGCCGGGACTCTAACATCCTAAGCACATGGCTAGCCCAGGCAGAGTTGGTTTTGGATTATCACAGCCTTGATGCTGGTGCTCTTGGCTCCTTCAAGGACACTGATGTTAATATCGCCGTTTTCCCAGCTGATTCGGAAAATCCGTCTCAGTCAGCATTGATGGTATCTCTCTCGGGCAGTGAGATGGTGCCTGTACGTTGTCCAAGTTTCTGAGCCGAAGGACAAGCGCCTTGTACACGATATCAGCACTGACACGGCTGTCAAAGACTCTCAGCCATAGGTGTCCGAAGGAGGCGTGATGGATTGGATACAATGTTGGATCTCCACATCAATGTCAGCCTGAGAGGAGAGGTGGCTCCTCAGTTATGGGGAATGCTCCACATTTAGGAGAGTTTCTCCTTGATCTTGATGGAGGGTGAGACTGGATCTTGCCCTGGGGCACGTTGGTAAAGGACTCGAGTCTTCTTGAGGTTGAGGCTGAGACCGATTCTTTAGTATGCTTCCGTGAAACTGTCACGGTTGGCTTGGAGATTCTCTTCTAAGAGAGTGGTGATGGCGATGTCTGAAGTTCCATGAGTGAAGCTAGTGTTGTTCTCTTCTTGGATTTCAACCTGAAGAGGTTGAAAGGTTTTCCTCCACCCTGTAGACGATGTCCACTCCATTAGGAAGCTTGCTCTTGACATGGTGAAGGATGGTGCCAACGTAAATGGAGAAACGGGTGGGAGGTGATGACACATTGAGATCAAGATTGGAGTCAAGCAGCAAAGGGCTTTCTATCACTGTGAAAGAAGATGGTATTCGTGGCCCGGGGAAAGGATGGGCTCCAACCTTCATTGGCTATTCAATGCAAGGGCTGTGCAAATTTGGTTTCGATTAAGTTTTCAAGAATCTTATTTCTATCAATGAGGACTGTTGCCGGCATCTTGTCTGGAGGAGTCGGAGGATGTTGATGAACTTCTCTGGACAGCCAGCCTTTAACAGGGTCTTCAATAGCACTTCCCGATTGATAAGTTCAAAAGCCTTGGTCAAGGGCAGCATGGTAGCGCAGTGGTTAGCACTGTTGCTTCACAGCGCCAGGGTCCCTGGTTCGATTCCCGGCTTGGGTCACATTCTGTGCAGAATCTGCACATTCTCCGTGTCTGCGTGGGTTTCCTCCATGCGCTTTGGTTTTCCCCCACACAAATCCCGAAAGACATGCTGTTAGGTCATTTGGACATTCTGAATTCTGCGTGTTTGTACCCAAACAGGCGTCGGAATGTGGCGACGAGGGGCTTTTCATGACAACTTCAGTGCAGTGACTTGTGATAATGAAAATTATTCCAAAAAAAAATTAGCACAAATGCCTCAAGGCACCGAGGGTCCGGGTTCGATCTCGGCCCTGCGTCACCATCTGCGTGGCGTTTGTACATTCTACCCGTGTCTACGTGGGTCACGCCCCCACAACCCAAAGATGTGCAGAGTAGGTGGATTGGCCACTCGAAATTGCCCTTTAATTGAAATTTAAAAATTAAAAAGGCTTTGGTCAGATCGATGAAGGGCATGTAAAGTGGTTGATGTTGCTCCTAGCATTTTTCTTGAAGTTGCCGAGCAGTGATAATCATGTCCGCTGTGTCACGGTTTGGTCGGGAGCCACACTGGCTTTCGGGAAGGATTTCTTCAGAGACTGGGCGAAACGGCTAGCGAATATTCGGGTGATGATCTTCCCAGCAATGGAGAGTGGGAGACTCCTCGGTAGTTCCCACAGTCCGCTTTATCTCCTTTCTTGAAGATGATGATGATGGCATCCCGGAGGTTGGCATGAATTTCTTCGCTATCCCAGATTTTCCACAACAGCTGATCAGGTTGACGGGTGATCTCTTCTCCTCTAAGTTTGAAAATCTTCGCTGGGATTCTGTCCACTCCTGCGGCTTTTCCATTCTTCATGTGTTTAATGGCAGCTTTGACTTTATTCATACTTGGTGGGAGTCCAAGATCATCTTTGATAGGGAGGTGGGGGTCTCTTTAAACACCTCCTTGTAACATCTTAGTGAACATACACGACATGCACCCACTACATTTATAGCCTTCCCATAATGTCTAAAACAAATACTCTGATACAAACAAGTTCAGAGACAACTATACAAGAAAAATTCATCAAATGCATTACAACAGGGTGAATTCACTTGGCGAATTAAGTAGCTGACTAACATTAAACCACTGAACTCCCCATTCTTCCCACTGACCTTTAACATGACCTCACAGAAGTGCATCTGAGCCTCTCCAAAACGCAGCTTCAGCAACTCCAGGTTTCTGATCTCCCTGCAGTGAAGCGGTTATATCAGGTTAACTAGACATGAATAATCAGGATTACTGCAACACAAAAGATTTCTTGATGAGTTCTGAAGCAGTAGTAACTCAACCAATTCCCACAGAATGTTCCAGAATGATCTCACAAACTGCAAAAAGACTTGAAAACAGCCAGAGGCAATGAAGGAACAGTTTGGTAGAAGTGCATAGCTCTAGTAAAAAAAAACAGCTGTCTTTAGCATTACTTTCTCCAGCTGAATACACAGAAGATCGACAGATATTTTATATGTTGGATTTCTGGGAGAAAGCCTTTTGTTTAGACAGAGCAACCTGATCTCAGAACCAGAAGGTGCAAGGTTTAAATCCAGCCCCAGACAGTCGCAGTGGAATTGGGTTGAGATCTAATGAATACTCAAAGCCTGTCCATTGCTTCCACTTTCAACAACGCAGACTAGGGTACTATTCTGACAGAAATACGTCACAGCTCAAATTCAACCCACCCGATGGACTCAGCACTACCCTCAACATGTTCTCACTTCCATTTGGAAACTTACTATTCGCCAATTTGGAAGAGCGTAAGAAATTGGGAGTGTCTTAATTTTCCATTGACCCCTTGTGGCTGCTCTCTGCAATTCAACAAGATCATGGTTGATCCAAATGTGGCCCCAACTCTACTTTCCTGCCTGACCCCACAACCCTGGACTCCCTTGTCAATCAAAAATCTGTCTGACTTGTCCTTGAATATCCAGCCTCCATTGCTCTCAGGGATAGAGAATTCCAAGGATCAACAGCCCCCGGAGTAGAAATTCCTCCTTAACTAGGAGACCCCTACAGCCCAACCTTTCCTCAAGATAAGTCCCTCTTCCCAGGAATCAGTCAAGCCAACCATCTCTGAACTGCTTCTAATATAAGTATATTCCTCCTGAACCAAAGGTAACCAAAACTTTAGCGGTCTCTCGAATGCCCTGTACAAAAGTCTCAGCAAGACTTCTCTATTTTCCCAACTTTTATACCCAAACTCCTTGCAATAAAGGCCAACAATTCCATCTTAATCACTTGCTGTACCTGCATGTTGACTTGTGATTCATGTACAAGAACATCCAGATCTCTCTGTACTCACCATTTCCCAATTATGCCCAACTCACTTATACTATTTATATCCCTTTGCAGACTCCATGACCCTCAAATTTGCTTTCTGGCCAGAATCTTCAGAATTTTCGAGAATTAAGACAATTATTACAAGATTTACACAGCAGTTTAAAGGTGTAGAAAACATTGCTTGGGATGATGAGCAGCTAGGGAAACTGCAGATTTATGGAGGTCACTGGATAGGCTGTCTTATTCTGCCACACATTCCCTACATGGCCTGCAAGGGGATCGGTCTAGCTCACTTGGCTAGATGGCTGGTTCGTGCTGCAGAACAAGCGGGTCCAATTCCCGTAATGGCTGAGGTCAGTCATGAAGGCCCCGTCTTCTCAACCTTGCCCCTCACCTGAGGTAATCCTCAGGTTAAATCAACACCAGTCAGCACTCCCCCCTCAAAGGGGGAAAGCCACCTATGGCCACCTGGGACTATGGCGACTTTACTTACTTTACATGACCCGTGGTGCACTGATGAATTTTGTGATCTTAATAAATCAGGAAACAGATTCTGCTGCACTATTCAAGAATCCATTGCACTCAACAGGTTTTCCATTTATCATAAGAACTAGGAGCAGGAGTAGGCCATCTGGCCCCTCGAGCCTGCTCCGCCATTCAATTAGATCATGGCTGATCTTTTGTGGACTCAGCTCCACTTTCCGGCCCGAACACCATAACCCTTAATCCCTTTATTCTTCAAAAAACTATCTATCTTACCTTAAAAACATGTAATAAAGGAGCCTCAACTGCTTCACTGGGCAAGGAATTCCATAGATTCACAACCCTTTGGGTGAAGAAGTTCCTCCTAAACTCAGTCCTAAATCTACTTCCCCTTATTTTGAGGCTATGCCCCCTAGTTCTGCTGTCACCCGCCAGTGGAAACAACCTGCCCGCATCTATCCTATCTATTCCCTTCATAATTTTAAATGTTTCTATAAGATCCCCCCTCATCCTTCTAAATTCCAACGAGTACAGTCCCAGTCTACTCAACCTCTCCTCATAATCCAACCCCTTCAGCTCTGGGATTAACCTAGTGAATCTCCTCTGCACACCCTCCAGCGCCAGTACGTCCTTTCTCAAGTAAGGAGACCAAAACTGAACACAATACTCCAGGTGTGGCCGCACTAACACCTTATACAATTGCAACATAACCTCCCTAGTCTTAAACTCCATCCCTCTAGCAATGAAGGACAAAATTCCATTTGCCTTCTTAATCACCTGTTGCACTTGTAAACCAACCTTCTGTGACTCATGCACTAGCACACCCAAGTCTCTCTGAACAGCGGCATGCTTTAATATTTTATCGTTTAAATAATAATCCCGTTTGCTGTTATTCCTACCAAAATGGATAACCTCACATTTGTCAACATTGTATTCCATCTGCCAGACCCGAGCCCATTCACTTAACCTATCCAAATCCCTGTGCAGACTTCCAGTATCCTCTGCACTTTTCGCTTTACCACTCATCTTCGTGTCATCTGCAAACTTGGACACATTGCCCTTGGTCCCCAACTCCAAATCATCAATGTAAATTGTGAACAATTGTGGGCCCAACACGGATCCCTGAGGGACACCACTAGCTACTGATTGCCAGCCAGAGAAACACCCATTTATCCCAACTCTTTGCTTTCTATTAATTAACCAATCCTCTATCCATGCTACTACTTTACCCTTAATGCCATGCATCTTTATCTTATGCAGCAACCTTTTGTGTGGCACCTTGTCAAAGGCTTTCTGGAAATCCAGATATACCACATCCATCGGCTCCCCGTTATCTACTGCACTGGTAATGTCCTCAAAAAATTCCACTAAATTAGTTAGGCATGACCTGCCTTTTACGAACCCATGCTGCGTCTTCCCAATGGGACAATTTCTATCCAGACGCCTCGCAATTTCTTCCTTGATGATAGATTCCAGCATCTTCCCTATTACCGAAGTTAAACTCACTGGCCTATAATTTCCTGCTTTCTGCCTACCTCCTTTTTTAAACAGTGGCGTCACGTTTGCTAATTTCCAATCCACCGGGACCACCCCAGAGTCTAGTGAATTTCGGTAAATTATCACTAGTGCATCTGCAATTTCCCTAGCCATCTCTTTTAGCACTCTGGGATGCATTCCATCAGGGCCAGGAGACTTGTCTACCTTTAGCCCCATTAGCTTGCCCATCACTCCCTCCTTAGTGATAACAATCCTCTCAAGGTCCTCACCTGTCATAGCCTCATTTCTATCAGTCGTTGGCATGTTATTTGTGTCTTCCACTGTGAAGACCGACCCAAAAAACCTGTTCAGTTCCTCAGCCATTTCCTCATTTCCCATTATTAAAACTCCCTTCTCATCCTCTAAAGGACCAATATTTACCTTAGCCACTCTTTTTTGTCTTATATATTTGTAAAAACTTTTACTGTCTGTTTTTATATTCTGAGCAAGTTTACTCTCATACTCTATCTTACTCTTCTTTATAGCTTTTTTAGTAGCTTTCTATTGCCCCCTAAAGATTTCCCAGTCCTCTAATCTCCCAGCAATCTTTGCCACTTTATATGCTTTTTCCTTCAATTTGATACTCTCCCTTATTTCCTTAGATATCCACGGTCGATTTTCCCTCTTTCTTCCGTCCTTCCTTTTTGTTGGTATAAACCTTTGCTGAGCACTGTGAAAAATCGCTTGGAAGGTTCTCCACTGTTCCTCAACTGTTCCACCATAAAGTCTTAGCTCCCAGTCTACCTTAGCTAGTTCTTCTCTCATCCCCTTGTAATCTCCTTTGTTTAAACACAAAACACTAGTATTTGATTTTACTTTCTCACCCTCCATCTGTATTTTAAATTCCACCATATTGTGATCGCTCCTTCCGAGAGGATCCCTAACTATGAGATCATGAATCAATCCTGTCTCATGACACAGGACAAGATCTAGGACCGCTTGTTCCCTCGTAGGTTCCATTACATACTGTTCTAGGAAACTATCGCGGATACATTCTATAAACTCCTCCTCACGGTTACCTTGACCGACCTGGTTAAACCAATCGACATGTAGATTAAAATCCCCCATGATAACTGCTGTACGACTTGACTTCCGGGCGGCGAGCGAGGAGGTCGCAGGGAGAGGGGCTCCCGCAAGCGGTAGACAAGAAGAACAACCCCCCCCCCCCCCCCCCGACAGGCCGGACGGCGGAGGAGGAGCGCCGGCAGAGGAGCCGGAGCGGGAGCCGAGGAGCCGGAGCGGAGGAGCCGAGGAGCCGGAGCGGAGGAGCCGAGGAGCCGGAGCGGAGGAGCCGAGGAGCCGGAGCGGAGGAGCCGAAGCGGAGGAGCGGGAGCAGAGGAGCCGGAGCGGGAGCGGAGGAGCCGGAGCGGAGGAGCCGGAGCGGCAGCAGAGCGGCGACAGGGGGGCCCAACAGCAGCAGGTCCATCCCCTCTCCCCCCCCCCCCCCCCCCCCCACGCGGGCCAGGAGCGGTGCGGCGGCGGCGGCCCCTCTTCTCTCCCCCCCCCCCCCACGCGGGCCAGGAGCGGTGCGGCGGCGGCGGCGGCCCCTCTTCTCTCCCCCCCCCCCCCCACGCGGGCCAGGAGCGGTGCGGCGGCGGCGGCCCCTCTTCTCTCCCCCCCCCACGCGGGCCAGGAGCGGTGCGGCGGCGGCGGCGGCCCCTCTTCTCTCCCCCCCCCCCCCCCCCCACGCGGGCCAGGAGCGGAGCGGTGGCGGCGGCGGCCCCTCTTCTCTTCCCCCCCCCCCCCCAGCCAGCAGCGGGGACCCCCCCCCCAGCCAGCAGCGGGGACACAACCCCCCCCCCCCCCCCAGCCAGCAGCGGGGACACAACCCCTCCCCCCCCCAGCCAGCAGCGGGGACACAACCCCCCCCCCCAGCCAGCAGCGGGGACACCCCCCCCCCCAACCAGCAGCGACCACCCCCCCCCCCCCCCAACCAGCAGCGACCACCGGCCCACTCGCCCCTCCCCCCCCCCCCCTGCTGTGACCACCACGTGGCAAAGACAAAGGGACTCTCTCTCCTGGTTGAGTGGGGAAAGAAGACGAAAGAAAAAAGAGACTTGTATTTCTGTTCTTCCCAAAAGAAAACTGGTAAAGAGAAAAGGGGTAGGGGAAATAAATTTAAAAAAAAAAAAAAAATATATATATATATATATATACATATATAGATATATAATAATAAATAAAATAAAAATAGGGTGCGGAAAAGGGGGAAAAAGAAGAACAAGGAGAGAAGAAAAGATGAAGGGGAAGGGGGAGAAAAAAGTGCCAGAAGGGAGCCAAGAGAAAGGGGGCACCGGAAGTAGACTGGGCAAAGGGAAAGCCAGCTCGGGCGAACGAGTCAACACGCGAAGCGGCGGGAAGGATGCTTCGCCGCATCCAGAAGAGCTGGACGGGCGGGCAACCTCTCCCCTGGGGTTAGAGGGGGGCGTGAATTGGAAGGAAGCCTTTGCCGAGGTGGTGAGGGAGCAGCTGCAGGCATTCAAGGCAGAGTTAAAAGCAGACGCAGAGGCCGCAGCACAGGCAGCAGTGACCAGGGCCATGTCAGGGGTGCAGCAGGTTCTGACCAGATTGGAGAAGAAAGTGGATGCCCAAGGGAAGATACTGGAAGCCCAAGGGAAGATACTGGAAGCCCAGGGGGCAACCATTAAAGAGCTGGAGAAGGCAGCGACTGACGCGAGCGACCGGGTCATATCCCTGGAGAGGGGAATGGTGAAACTGAGTGCAACACAGGGGAGCCTGAAGGGCAGGGTAGACGACCAGGAGATCAGCTCGAGAAGGCAAAATATTAAGATAGTGGGCCTGCCAGAGGGGATAGAGGGTAGAAATCCCACAACATTCGTGGCTGCGATGCTGGGCTCCTTAGTGGGGCGGGAAACTTTTCCCACCCCACCGGAAATGGACAGAGCTCATCGGTCACTGCGCCCGAAGCCCAAGGAAGGGGAAAAACCGAGAGCAGTTATAGCCAGACTGCACCGGTACCGGGATAGGGAGACAATCCTGCGCTGGGCCAAGGAGAATAGAGCCTGCAATTGGGACGGGCACGCCATCCGAATCTACGATTCCGCACCCTATTTTTATTTTATTTATTATTATATATCTATATATGTATATATATATATATATATATTTTTTTTTTTTTTTAAATTTATTTCCCCTACCCCTTTTCTCTTTACCAGTTTTCTTTTGGGAAGAACAGAAATACAAGTCTCTTTTTTCTTTCGTCTTCTTTCCCCACTCAACCAGGAGAGAGAGTCCCTTTGTCTTTGCCACATAGCTAAGAGACGGGCGGAGTTCAACAGAGCGAAAGCAGCTCTCTATAAGAACAAAGTACGTTTTGGTATGCTGTACCCAGCAAAACTCTGGGTCACATACCAACACAAGGAATATTTCTTTACAGCCCCTGCCGAGGCGAATAGATTCGTCGAGGAGCACGGGCTGGAAAAACGCCATGGGAAGTAGGGACGAGGGGCCCATGGCAAGGAGACACGTCATGCCGACGGGGGGGTGGGGAGGGGCGAGGCAAAGCCAGCCCCCTCCCCCCTGGCAGGAACACCCAGAACGGAAAACAACCCAATGCCCTAGGGCCCGCTCCAGGTGGGAGGCCAGGCCCCGGCACGAGGGAACGGGAGTACTGGAGAGGGGAGAGGGGAAGCGGGACAGCAACCTCCGAGAGGGGAGCCACCGTGCTAGCAGGAAAGCTAGCGAAGGGGGCGCGCAACAGAGCAGGGCCGCAGCGCACCCCCAACAGGGGGGAAGGCGCCAGGCAGGGGAGGGGGGGGGTCACCCATCAAAGGTGGGAGAGCAAATGGGGACAGGAATGGGGGAGAGAGGGGCAATGGAGGGGTACACAGGGGTATCCCCGAAAGGGATAGAGCGGGGGGGGGGGGGGGCACCCGGGGGGCGAGAGACCAGGGAGGGGAAACGCAGGGATGAAGGGACAAAAGAGGCCAGTAAGGGAATAGGGCCACAAAGTGCCACAGACAAGGGCTCGAAACAGGGAACTGCTGCAAGCACCCACCCAGTACGGTCTGTGGGTGAAGGGGCCCCCCGGAGTGCAGGGGACTACCCGCGTGGCGGACACAAAGTGGACGGCCATGGCGGGTGTCCCCGGGACAAGGGGGAACCCCGGAGCGCAGGGACCCGACCGCATGGGGAGAGCAGTGATAGTGGACATCCTGGACGGCCCCCTAACATAGGGAAACCCCAGAGGGCAGGGGCGCGTCCACCGGACAAATATGGTTAACCCCACAGGAGCAAGGGGGCAGAAGCCCCCCACCAGAATAGTCACCTGGAACGTAAGGGGACTTAACGGCCCAGTGAAGAGATCTAGAGTCCTCACCCACCTTAGAAACATGAGGGCCGACATAGTCTTCCTCCAAGAGACGCACTTGAGGGAGCAGGACCAACTGCGGGTAAGAAAGGGCTGGGTGGGACAAACCTATCATTCCTGTTATGGGGCAAGGGCCAGGGGGGTGGCGATCCTGATTGGCAAGAGGACAATGTTTAGGGCGACAAAGACGGTTACGGACCCAGGGGGACGGTATGTCATGGTCAGCGGGGCCCTGGATGGGGCGCCGGTAGTTCTAGTTAACGTGTACGCGCCCAACTGGGACGACACGAGCTTCATCCAAAAGACCATGGCAGAAATCCCGGACATAGCGACGCACCGACTAATCATGGGGGGGGACTTCAACTGTGTACAGGACCCAACGACGGACAGATCAAACCCCAGAACGGGGAAAACCTCAAACATGGCAAGGGAACTCAGCCACTATATGGAGCAGATGGGAGCAGTAGACCCCTGGAGATTCGCCCACCCGGGGGAGAAAGAATTCTCTTTCTTCTCCCCAGTACACAACGTGTACACCAGAATTGACTTCTTTGTGGTGGGGAAAACGGTGCTTCCAGAGATAGACAAGGTGGAATACTCCGCAATTGTGATATCAGACCACGCTCCACACTACATGGATGTGCGGCTAGAGACGGGAAGGGCCCAGCGCCCCAAATGGAGGTTGGACGGTGCCTTACTAGCTGACAAGGCCTTCAGCGAAAGGATAGCGCAGGCCATAGCGGAGTACACTGAGATCAACCAAAACAGGGAGGTCTCACCCTCCACGTTCTGGGAAGCGCTTAAGGCCGTACTAAGAGGGGAAATCATAGCCTACAAAGCGCAAAGAGATAGGGAGGAAAGGGTGGCTAGGCAGAAGCTGGTCGACTCCATACTGGAGGTAGACCATAAATACTCCGAGGCCCCGACTGTAGAACTCCTGGCGGAGAGAAAAGAATTACAAAGGAACTTTGACCTGCTCTCCACCAGGAAAGCAGTACACCAACTCCGCCAGGCACGCGGGGCCCTATACGAACACGGAGACAAAGCCAGCCGCCTGTTGGCCCACCAGCTGAGAAAGCAGGCAGCCAGCAGAGAAATTGCGCAAATCAGAGATACCAGAGGCACGTTGGAAACAGAACCAGAGAAGATTAACAAAACCTTCAAGGCCTTCTACCAAGAGCTGTACACCTCAGAGCCCCCAACGGGGAAGGCTGGGATGAACCGGTTTCTTGACGGACTGAACATACCAGTTGTGGGAGAGGGCAGAAAACGGGATCTGGAAGCACCACTAGCACTGGGAGAGATCATGGAGAGCATTAGCTCCATGCAGGCGGGGAAGGCGCCGGGACCGGACGGATTCCCGGCGGACTTCTACAAAAAATTTGCGACAGCGCTGGCCCCGCACATGCGGGAGATGTTCACAGACTCGCTAGCTAGGGGCACGTTGCCACCCACGTTAGCACAGGCCTCAATCTCGCTGATACCTAAGAAAGACAAAGACCCAACGGAATGTGGGTCATACAGACCCATATCTCTGCTGAATGCAGACGCCAAAATACTGGCCAAAATCCTAGCCAAAAGGCTAGAAGACTGTGTACCTGAGGTGGTCACAGAGGACCAGACGGGCTTTGTCAAAGGTAGACAGCTGACCGCGAACATCAGGCGCCTGCTGAACGTGATAATGACCCCCTCCGGGGAGAGAACACAAGAGGTGATCGTCTCCCTGGACGCAGAAAAGGCCTTCGACAGAGTCGAATGGATATACCTCATAGAGGTACTGGAGCGGTTCGGGCTTGGAACAGGGTTCACCGCTTGGGTAAAGCTCCTGTACAACGCTCCCATGGCGAGTGTACAGACCAACAATACCAACTCCCAATACTTCCAGCTGCACAGGGGCACCAGACAAGGATGCCCACTGTCCCCGCTGCTGTTCGCACTAGCAATCGAACCGCTAACAATCGCGCTCAGGGCAGCAAAAAATTGGAGGGGGATCCGAAGGGGAGGTAGAGAGCACAGAGTCTCACTCTATGCGGATGACCTGCTCCTCTATATCTCGGACCCACAAAGCAGCATGGACGGAATCATCGCGCTCCTGAAAGAGTTTGGAGCCTTCTCGGGCTACAAACTCAACATGAGCAAAAGTGAGATCTTCCCATTACACCCGCAAGGGGGGGGGGGGGGGGGGGGGGGGGGGGGGGGGGGGGGGGGGGGGGGGAGGGGGGAGGGGGAGGGGGGGGGGGGGGGGGGCAGCACTAAAGGGGCTGCCGTTCAAACAAGCCCGACATAAATTCCGCTACCTGGGGATCCAAATAGCCCATGACTGGAAAGGGATCCACAAATGGAACCTCACCAGCCTGACGGAGGAAGTTAAAAAGGACCTGCAAAGATGGAACACACTCCCGCTCTCCCTCGCGGGGAGAGTTCAGACGATCAAAATGAACGTACTGCCCAGGTTCCTCTTCCTGTTTAGATCCATTCCGATCTACATCCCCAAGGCCTTTTTCAAAGCGCTGGACAAACTCATCATGGCGTTCGTATGGGGGGGTAAAAATGCTAGGATCCCAAAGAAGGTCTTACAAAAAACAAAAACCAGGGGAGGGTTAGCCCTCCCGAATCTACAATTCTACCACTGGGCAGCAACAGCCGAGCGAGTAAGGGGATGGATCCAGGAGCCAGAAGCTGAGTGGGTGCGTGCGGAGGAGGCCTCCTGCATGGGAACCTCCCTCCGGGCCCTCGCCACGGCAGCACTCCCATCCCCACCCAAAAAACACTCCAGCAGCCCAGTGGTGACAGCCACCCTCCAATCCTGGAACCAACTGCGGCAGCAACTTGGCCTGACCAAAATGTCGAACAGGGCTCCCATCTGCAACAACCATAGGTTCAAACCAGCACTGACCGACGCCACCTTCAAAAGGTGGAGGCAGGACGGGGGGACACTGACAGTCAGGGACCTATACACGGACGACAGGATCGCAACACTGGACGAACTGACAGAGAAATTTCAGCTAGCTGGGGGGAACGAGCTACGGTACCTGCAGCTCAAAAACTTCCTACGAAAGGAGACAAGGACGTACCCACAACCGCCATGACAGACACTACTGGAAGACCTACTGGACGCAAGTATCCTAGAGAAAGGGAACTGTAGTGACATGTATGACCGACTGGTAGATAGGGACGACACCGTACTGGACGCAACAAGGAGGAAATGGGAGGACGACCTGGGGATGGAGATCGGGTGGGGACTCTGGAGCGAAGCACTGCATAGGGTCAACTCCACCTCCACGTGCGCAAGGCTCAGCCTGACGCAACTAAAAGTGGTACATAGAGCCCACTTAACAAGAACCCGTATGAGTAGGTTCTTCCCGGAGGTGGAAGACAGATGTGAACGGTGCCAAAGAGGCCCGGCCAACCACGCCCACATGTTCTGGTCTTGCCCCAGACTCGTGGAGTACTGGACAGCCTTCTTCGAGGTAATGTCCAAAGTGGTGGGAGTGAGGGTGGAGCCATGCCCGATAGTGGCGGTCTTCGGGGTTTCAGAACAGCCAGATCTATTCCTGGGGAGGAGGGCGGATGCCCTTGCCTTTGCCTCCCTGATCGCCCGCCGTAGAATCCTGTTTGGCTGGCGGTCAGCAGCACCGCCCAGAGCTGCGGACTGGCTGTCCGACCTCTCGGAATCTCTCCAAATGGAGAAAATCAAATTTGCCATCCGAGGGTCGGACGACGGCTTCCACAGAACGTGGGAGCCATTCATGCAACTGTTCCGGGACCTATTTGTGGCCAATGTACAAGAGGAAGAATAGTCGGGGGAAGGTAGCGGGAGGGGGGGGGGGGGGGGGCTACAGGTTCGTTACGGGGGTTCGATGGCTAGCTAAGGCCCAAAACCAAGCTAAATAAACATGTTGAGGGGGGGGGGGGGGGGGGGCGCAGTTACTACTACGAAGATGCTTACCTGTAAATATGTATGTTAATTTTTGCGTGTTTGTTTTTGTTTGTTTTTTTTTGTTTCTCTCTCCTAACAATTTGTAATTTGTTCAATATAAAATACGAAAACTGAATAAAAACATTTATAAAAAAAAAAAAAATGATAACTGCTGTACCATTTCTACATGCATCAGTTATTTCTTTGTTTATTGCCTGCCCCACCATCTCGTTACTATTTGGTGGCCGATAGACTGCTCCTATCAGTGACTTTTTCGCCTTACTATTCCTGATTTCCACCCAAATGGATTCAACTTTATCCTCCATAGCACCGATGTGATCCCTTACTATTGCCCGGATGTCATCCTTAAATAACAGAGCAACACCACCTCCCTTACCATCCACTCTGTCCTTCCGAATAGTTTGATACCCTCGGATATTTAACTCCCAGTCGTGACCATCCTTTAACCATGTTTCAGTAATGGCCACTAAATCATAGTCATTTACGATGATTTGTGCCACCAACTCATTTACTTTATTCCGAATACTACGAGCATTCAGGTAAAGTACACTTATGTTGGTTTTTTTACCTCTGTTTTGAATCTTAACATCTCCAGTTTTATTCCTTTTGTTATTACTGGGCCTATTCACTGTGCTCCCCTCAGTCACTGTACCTTGTACTGTCGCCCTTATGGATTTCTGACTATGTCTTCTCTGCCTTGCACTTTTCCCCTTACTTCCTTTTGTTTCTGTCCCTGTTTTACTACCTTCCAACTTCCAGCATTGGTTCCCATCCCCCTGCCACATTAGTTTAAACCCTCCCCAACAGCTCTAGAAAACACCCCCCCTAGGACATCGGTTTCAGTCCTGCCCAAGTGCAGACCGTCCCACCTCCCCCAGAACCGGTCCCAATGCCCCAGGAATTTGAATCCCTCCCTCTTGCACCATCTCTCGAGCCACGCATTCATCCTATCTAGCCTGACATTCCTACTCTGACTAGCTCGTGGCACTGGTAGCAAACCTGAGATTACTACCTTTGAGGTCCTACTTTTTAGTTTAACTCCTAACTCCCTGAATTCCGCTTGTAGGACCTCATCCCGTTTTTTACCTATATCGTTGGTGCCTATGTGCACCACGACAGCTGGCTGTTCACCCTCCCCCCCCCAGAATGTCCTGCAGCCGCTCCGAGACATCCTTGACCCTTGTACCAGGGAGGCAACATACCATCCTGGAGTCTCGATTGCGTCCACAGAACCGCCTGTCTATTCCCCTTACGATCGAGTCCCCTATCACTATAGCCCTGCCATTTTTCTTCCTGCCCTGCTGTGCAGCAGAGCCAGCCACGGTGCCATGAACCTGGCTGCTGCTGCCTTCCCCTGGTGAGCCATCTCCCTCAACAGTATCCAAAGCGGTATATCTGTTTTGCAGGGAGATGACCGCAGGGGACACCTGCACTGCCTTCCTACTCTTGCTCTTTCTTTTGGTCACCCATTTTCTATCTCCCTCAGTAACCTTCACCTGCGGTGTGACCAACTCGCTAAACGTGCTATCACCACCTTTACTTCACAAGTTCATCATTCTAAGCCTGCAGTATCTGCCAGGCTTGTTATGCTTGCAAATCTCCTTTACTCACAGCAAAGCATTGACACAGTCTCACCTGCTACAACTTGCTTCATTTGTCTATTGTCACCTCTACTAGGCTCTGTTTGACTACTTTACTCCAACTGCTTCTCATGACAATGAGAAATCATCTTCTTCACCCCCCCCCCCCCCCCCACCCAAAGTATGTTTAGGACAAGATGTAGACTGACCATCATCCACACATTCTCAGAGCTATCTCCTCCAGAAGGGAGAACAACCAGGAGCGTGTTGGAAGTGGACACATCTAAGTGCTTGTGCTGGCTAACATTCTGCCCTCCTCGAGTTGGACCCAAACCTACAATCGTCTGAACAGAATAGACTCTACACCAATGATTATTAATTGGAAATGGCTCAGAATCAGTAGGCAGGTCAATTATAGTTAAGCATTCTATTCCAACGCTGCAACAAGGCATGTATCTCAGTACCTGCAGGTAATGTAGCTGAAATGATGGAGTATTCGATCTGCCAGTAGTGTTCGATATTCATTGATAAACAACTCTTTGCTGCCGTAAATGCTAACCAGCAAAGTGATAATGTCAGAAGATCTTCGTTTGGAACCAAATTTACCTGAAATCAAGATTAGGAGAAGTAAATGGAGAAGTAAAGATATTTAAAGCATGATGTTGTGAGGAGGACACTCAATCCAGTGAGAAATAAGTTATGTTAAATTCAGAGGTATAGAATTTACAGTACAGGGGGGCATTCGGCCCATCGAACACACACCTCCACCCATCCCAGTAAGCCCAGGAACATCACCCCACCTTTTTTTTGGACACCTATTTTTAAGGGCAATTTAGCATGGCCAATCCACCTAACCCGCACATCTTTAAACTGTGGGAGGAAACCAGAGCACCTGGAGGAAACCCACGCAGACACGGGGAGAAAGTGCAGACACCGCACAGACAGCAGTGTCCCAAGCCAAGAATCGAACCTGGGACCCTGGAGCTGTGAAGCAACTATGCCCAGCACTGTGCTGCCATGCTGTACGTACCGTGATAGCTCCTGGACCATCATTGCAATGTGTATTTCTGCCATAAGCCGGATCAAATCCGTCTCTTTCTTACAGGTTTTTAGAATATTCTCTGTGGACTTCCTCCCATTTCATTTGAACCCACAAGTGTTATTGGAGCACTCAACCAGCAACCTGGAGTTCAGATCAAATTAAATTGAACAAAACAAAAGATGAGCCTGAGAAAAGTCCCGGGTCCTCCGAAACCCCCAAAATTGCCACCCCTGGACCCATCGCCACCCTCGTTTTTAGCACCCGGGACATGGTCCCCACAAATCCCTCCCAGTACCCCCTAAGCATCGGACATGTCCAAAACATGTGTACGTGGTTCGCTGGTCCTCTTGCGCACCTAGCGCATTTGTCCTCTACCCCAAAGAATTTGCTTAGCCGAGCCACCGTCATGTGGGCCCGGTGAACGACCTTAAACTGAATCAGGCCGAGCCTGGCACATGTTGCGGTCGCATTTACCCTACTCAGGGCCTCTGCCCACAGCCCGTCCTCCATTTCCCCGCCTAGCTCCGCCTCCCATTTGAGTTTCAGTTCCTTCGTCTGGGACCCTTCCCCCCTTATGAGCACCTTATAAATATCAGAGACTCTACCCTCCCCTCCTTTCCCCCTAGAGACTATTCTGTCTTGGATCCCCATTGGCGGGAGGCTTGGGAAGGATGGGACCTGTCTACGGACAAAGTCCCGCAACTGTAGGTACCTGAAATAGTTTCCCCTTACCAGACCAAATTTCTCCTCCTAGCTCCTCAAACTCGCAAAGCTCCCCTCCAGGAACATATCGCCCAACCTTCCCACCCCCGCCTGCCGCCATGCTCGAAACCCCCCACCCATACTCCCGGGGGCAAACCGATGGTTGTCGCAGATTGGCGCCCAAACAGACGCCCCCCCCCCCCCCCCCCCCCTCCACTGGCCCCATATCCGCAGGGTCACCACCACTACCGGGCTGGTGGAGTACCTGGCCGGCGGCAGCGGTAGAGGAGCCGTGACCAGGGCTGCCAAGCTGGTGCCCCTGCACAAAGCAGCCTCCACCTGCTCCCAGATAGACCCCGTACCCACCATCCACTTCCTTATCATAGCGATGTTAGCCGCCCAGTAATAGTTAATCAGACTCGGCAGTGCCAGCCCTCCCTCGCTGCGGCTCCTCTCAAGCATCGCCTTCTTCACCCGCGGGGATTTTCCCGCCCAGACAAAGCTCATGATCATCTTGTTAACCCTTTTGAAGAAGGACTGAGGGATAAAGATCGGGAGGCACTGAAAAATGAACAGGAATCTAGGGAGGATTGTCATCTTTACAGTCTGCACCATCCCTGTCAGCGACAGCGGGAGTGCATCCCATCTCCGAAACTCTCCCTTCATTTGTTCCACCACCCTGGTCGAAATTAACTTGTGCAACCTGCCCCAGTCTCGCGCCACCTGGATCCCAAAGTACCGGATATTTTCCTCAACCAGCCTAAATGGTAGCCCTCTCAATCTGTTCTCCTGGCCCCTTGCCTGTACCACAAACATTTCACTCTTGGCCATATTTAATTTGTACCCTGAGAACTGGCCGAACTTCCTCAATGTTTCCAGTATATTTTCCATCCCGGCCAGTGGGTCCGACACGTACAGGAGCAGGTCGTCTGCATAAAGAGAGACCCTATGTTCTACCCCGCCCCTCACCATCCCCTTCCATCCCTTTGCGGCTCTCAGCACAATCGCCAGCGACTCTATGGCCAGCACAAACAGCAGCAGGGAGAGCGGACAGCCCTGTCTGGTCCCGTGGTATAGTCTAAAATACTCTGACACTTCTGTTTGTCCTGATGCTGGCCTTTGGGGCCTGATACAATAGCATGGTCCAATTCACCAGTCCCTCCCCGAACCCAAACCGTCCAAGCACCTCCCATAGATAGCCCCACTCCACCCGGTCGAAGGCCTTCTCGGCATCAATCGCCACCACTACTTCCACCTCCTTGCCAGTCGGGGGCATCATTATCACATTGAGTAATCTTCTCAAGTTGGCCGACAGCTGCCTACCTTTCATGAACCCAGTTTGGTCATCCCCAATCACCTCCAGTATACAGTCCTCAATTCTAATCAGCAGGACCTTTGCCAGGAGCTTGGCATCTACATTGATCAGGGAGATTGGCCTGTATGACCCGCACGTTTCCGGGTCCTTACCCCGCTTCAATATCAGTGATGTGGTGGCTTGCGACATCGGCGGCGGCAGGGTCCCTCTGTCCCATGCCTCATTAAAAACCCTCGCCAAGACCGGACCCACTAACTCAGAGAACTTCTTATAAAACTCGACTGGGTATCCATCTGGCCCCGGGGCTTTCCCCGACTGCATGGCCTTTAGGCCCCCCAATACCTCCTCCACGCTAATCGGGGCCCCCAGCCCATCCACTCGCCCCCCGCCTACTGTTGGGAATGTTAACCCGTCCAGAAACCTTTTCATCTCCTCCAGTTCTTCCGGGGGCTGCGAAGCGTACAGCTTGCCATAGAAGTCCCGGAATACCTTATTCAATCCTGCCAGGTCCTCCACTCTGCACCCCTCCCCATCCATCACTCTTTATTTCCCTGGCCGCCTCCCTCTTCCTGAGTTGCTGCGCTAACAGTCTACTGGCCTTTTCCCCATGCTCATACACCATGCCCCTTGCCTTCCTAAGCTGTTCCACGGCCCTACTCGTGGATAGTGCCCCCAGTTCCGCCTGTAGTCTCTGCCTCTCCCCGAGTAGATCCTCCCCCGAGGACTCCGCGCGTTCCTCGTCTATCCGACACATTTCCCTAACCAATCTGTCCATCTCTGCCCTGCCCGCCTTGGCCCTGTGGGCTCCAATTGAGATCAACTCTCCCCGCACTACTGCCTTCAGCGCCTCCCACAGGGCCGCCGCTGAGACCTCCCCCGTATCATTCACCTGCAAGTAGTTCTGCATACACCTCTGAAGCCTCTCACAGATCCCCTCCTCCGACAACAGTCCCATGTCTAGCATCCATTGTGGGCGTTGGTGATTCGCCCCTCCGACCTGCAGGTCTACCCAGTGCAGGGCATGGTCCGAAATAGTGATTGCCGAATATTCCGTGTTCTTTACATTTCTATACAATCCCTGCTTAGGACAAAGAAGTCTACCCTAGAATATACTTTATGGGCGTGCGAGTAAAATGAGTAGCCCCTTCCCGTCGGCTGTCTGGCTCTCCAGGGGTCCACTGCCCCCATTTGCCCCATAAACCCTTTCAGCTCCCTTGCCATTGCTGGGAGTCTACCCGTTCTGGGACACGACCGATCCAGCCCCGGGTCAAGGACCATGTTAAAGTCCACCCCCCCCCTCCCCATTATTAGCCTACGAGAGTCCAGGTCCGGGATCTTCCCCAGCACTCTTTTAATAAAGTCCACGTTGTCCCAGTTCGGGACATATATATTCACCAGCACCACTCTTCTCCCCTCCAGTCTGCCCCTTACCATCAGGTATCTGCACCCCCTGTCTGCGGCTATGCCCTCCGCCTCAAATTGCACCCGCTTGTTGATCATGATTGCCACCCCCCTGGACTTCGAGTCAAAGTCCCGAGTGGAAGACCTGGCTAATCCAGCCCTTCCTTAGCCTAGTCTGGTCAGACACTTTCAGATGTGTCTCCTGCAACATAATTACGTCCGCCCTCAGAGCCCGCAAGTGCACGAACACCCGTGCCCTCTTAACCGGCCCATTCAGTCCCCTGACATTCCAAGTGATCAACCTGGTTGGGGGGGCACAACCCCCCCCCAAACGCCGGTCAGCCATAGCCTTTCTCGGGCCGGCCCCCGGCCTGTGAGTCGCGCCATTCTTGGCCCGCCTCTTGGCTGCTCCACCCTCGACCTGTTTTCCATTGCCTACTTCAAATCCCTCCCACATCAGCAGAACAACCCCCCCCCCCCCCCCCCAGCAACATCCCCAAGTAATCCCACCCCCGCCACCCATTGGCTATATTCTGCCCCCCCCACCTGACTCCCTTGACTAGCCAATCTGCTAGCCCGGTGACTCATCACTCCAGCGCCCCCCTGTCTCATTCCCATTGTTTCTCCGTCCTCATCCCCACTCCCCGGCGCCCCATCCCCCTCTCCGACCCGCTGGAGCAAGTTCACTGGCACAGGAAGGCATGAACATCAATACAACAAAAACCCCCAACCCACGTCCTTAACCCCCCTCGCTGACCAGCCACCCTTGGTTACCATACCGGCTCCAGTGCACTCAGCGAGCCCCACAAAAAGTAAAAATCCACACGAAAAGGAAAAAATAGAAAAAAGAGGAAGACAAAACAAAAAAACCAGTAACCAAAAACAAAGGGAAGTGTCCCAACTGTCCCACATGGCACCTTTAACCCAGCAAACCGTTGAACAGCGGTCCAGGCACATTCGGCGAACCTTCATACGATAGTTCTCGGGTCCTAATTCGCGCCCGTGGGACCTCTTTTCGGGACCAGCCCCTGATCCCTTGCAAAGTCCATCGCTTCTCCGGGCTCGGAGAAGTAGTGGTGTCGACCCTGATGCGTGACCCAAAGACGGGCGAGGAACAGCAGACCAAACTTCACGTGCTTCTTGAACAGCACTTCCTTGACTTGTTTAAAGGCTGCTCGCCGCCGAGCCACCTCCTGGCTTAGGTCCTGGTATATACGGAGAACACTGTTGTTCCACGTGCTGCTCCTGGCACTCTTCGCCCACCGCAGCACCCGCTTCTTGTCCACGAACCTGTGGAACCTGATCACCATCGGACCGGGGGGGGGGCGCCCCTGCACTCTGTATGTCCCCTCCAGCTCCGGCGGTCGAGGAAAGGCTTCAGGTCTGCCAGAAACGCTGCGGCATCAGCTTCCTCAGCCCCCTCCGCTTCTTCAGCCCGTCGATTTCTAACGCCGCAATCGTCTGCGCATCCGCCTGCTCCTCCACCACCTCTCCCAGCTCCTTAACTATTACATCTTGAGCATCCAGCCTCTGATTCAGCTGATCCACTGCCTTCTGAAGTGGGTCCAAGTTGTCCTGCTTCAGCGACTCAAAACTGCTCTTCATCACTTGCAGCATGTTATCCAGCGCCTGCTGGATTGCTGAGTCCGAGGTCCGCGTGTCCGCCATCTTAGGTTCCAGGTCAGCTTCCCCTGCTCCTTGCCTTTGTCCCTTTCTCTCTCTCTTACTCTGCTTCCTGGACTCCCGCAGTTCCATGCAGTGCAGCCCGCTCCCCTGCACTTCCGCGGCCGCCTTTTTGCTGCTCCGCAGTCCCGCTATCGCGGGGAAATCAGCCCCTAAAGCCTCGGCGGAGTGAGAGCCCGCCGAATGTGCGGCTCACTCGATCATTGCCGCCACCGGAAGTCCTCAGAAGAAATCTCTGCCCAACACTCAGTTACAGTCTGTTTACAGGGGCTAGGTGAAATATCACTGAAGAGTTTAGACAAATGATGAGTTTAGACAAGTGGTTTGAGTTGATTAAGGAAATAGAAGATTTTCAAAAGGCAAATAGTGACTGACTAACCCAACTGAATTTTTTGATGAAGTAACATTAAAGGCAAATGACAATGCATATTGTCAAATCCTTTCCTAAAAATCCATGTGGACAAAGTAGCACATAAAAGGCTAGTTAAACAAAATTGTAGTACATGAAATAAAAGGGTCAATGTCAACTTGGCTTAAGGACAGAATGCAGAAAGTCATGGTAAATGGTTATTTCTCTCACTGGAGAATGGTCAATAATGCATTCCCCAAATATCGATGCTAGGACTACTGCTTTAATCAATATACAGTCCTCACTTAAAGTTCTGTTTGCGTTCCAAAGCCGCAACTTTAAGTGAATCGTGGGTTCCTGAAGGAATCAATGTTAAATCCGGAGTTAGGTTTCTCCGGACAGGAAATGTCCAAAGGAACCTATGTACAAACTGAAATAAAGTAAAATACAGGCACAACACTGCTGGCTGAAATAACTTGTAAAATAAAATCCATCACTAACTATAAAAGAAACACAATATTAAACACTAAACAGCATAAGGGGCAGGATTCTCTGTTTTTGGGACTTATGTCCCCACGCTGGCGTTAAAACTCATAGAATCATCATAGAATTTACAGTGCAGAAGAACGCCATTCGGCCCATCGAGTCTGCACCAGCTCTTGGAAAGAGCGCCCTACCCAAGCCCACACCCCCACCCTAACCCAGTAACCCAGTAACCCCAAGGGCAATTTAGCATGGCCAATCTACCTAAGCTGCACAGCTATGGACTGTGGGAAGAAACCAGAGCACCCGGAGGAAACACATGCAGACACGGGGAGACGTGCAGACTCCGCACAGACAGTGACCCAGCGAGGAATCGAACCTGGGACCCTGGAGCTGTGAAGCAATTGTGCTAACCACTATGCTACCGTGCTGCCAGGAAAACTGGCGTGAAAGGGCCACATATTCCCAGCCCTGTAGGGGGCTAGCAGGGACCCGGCACAAATCTAGCAGCTTTTGCTGCAGTAACAGGCCCGCGCACCTCCGGGTCAGAGGCTGTGCATACGCACAGTGGCGGCCGGCAGCAGCTGCTGCCGTGCTCCATGGCGGGCTCAGACCGCGATAGACCACCCCCAATCAGCCGCTCATAACTGCCCGCCCAAACATTGTCCGGCCGCACATAAGGCCCCCCCCCCCCCGCCCTCCAATCACACCCCCAACACCCCCGCCCCCCAACCAGGGCGGCTGCGGAAGCTCGTTTCCTGACTGGCAGGATCACATTGGATCCACGCCATCGGGACTTTGGCCAGTCAGGGGGCGAGCGGGCCTCCAGAAATGGCCCTGGGTAGGTGCGAGGCAGCATGGCGTACTCTCTGGGTACACCGCTTTTCGGGGCCCGCAGAATCGGGGAACCGGTCCCGATTCATAAGAACATAAGAACATAAGAAATAGGAGCAGGAGTAGGCCATCTGGCCCCTCGAGCCTGCTCCGCCATTCAATGAGATCATGGCTGATCTTTTGTGGACTCAGCTCCACTTTCCGGCCCGAACACCATAACCCTTAATCCCTTTATTCTTCAAAAAACTATCTATCTTTACCTTAAAAACATGTAATGAAGGAGCCTCAACTGCTTCACTGGGCAAGGAATTCCATAGATTCACAACCCTTTGGGTGAAGAAGTTCCTCCTAAACTCAGTTCTAAATCTACTTCTAAATGGATTCTCCGCCCCGATGTCGGCCACGATTCCAGCGTTAGGGTGCGGAGAATCCAGCCCAAGGTGTTTTAAAGAATTACATTGAAATAAGTCACCAGGTTCCATCTAGTGGTAGAGGTTGGTCGGTGCAGATTGTAACTGAAATCCTGACTATCTGCTCTGACCAACTTCAGCCACTAGATGGAGCTTGCACTTTTGTCGAGATCTGCAAGCAGAGCGGCGAGGGAAGGGGCGGGGGAGATAGAGAAAGAGCGAGTGAGGCTGGAGCTGGGCAGGGGAGGCTGCGGGTTATATGTGCAGGCAGAACACAGAGGAGGAAGTCTGTGACAAATGGCATTAAACCAATGATAAATGAAGGCAGTGACACTACTTTATTATAAATCATGCTCAGTGTGTCAATGTTGAGTGAGGGCTCGTGACTCCAATCTTGGAATACAAAGGCAGCATTTCAATATGTGCCAAAATTGGAAGAGTGGCAAACAATGAACTTGAGACTAATTGCCTACAAAGGGACATTGATAGGCTAGCATAATTGGCAGACAAGTGGCAGATGCAATTTAATAAAGAGAGGTGATGCATTTTGCAGAAGGGATAGGGAGAGGCAATATCTCCCAAGGGTTCATGTGCAAAGATCGTTGAAAGTGGCATAACATATTGAGAGGGTGGTCGACAAAGCATATGCGATGTTGGGTTTCATAAATAGAGGAGCAGGAAAGTTATGCTGACCTTTATACGGCTCTGGTTAGGCCAGCTATTCAGTCCAGTTCTGGCCACTACACCTTCAAAAGGATGTGGTCTCTGAGAGGGTGCAGAAGAGGTTTACCAGAATGGTTCCAGGGATGGGGACTCGTAGCTATATGGGTTAGGTTGTAGAAGATGGTGGAAAGGTTGTAGAAGATGGTGGATGGTGGAAAGGTAAATCACTGGCACTTTGCTAGAGGTGTACAAGATAATGACAGATTTGGATACGGTAGACAAGGAAAATCTGTTCCCATCAGTCTACGGTACAAGGACTAAGGGGCATATTTTAAGGTTTGAAGCAAGAGCTGCAGAAGCAACATACAAAATAGGAGCTGGAGTAGGCCACTCGGCCCCTTGAGTCTGCTCCGCCATTCAATAAGATCAGAGCTGATCAGTTTGTGTTTCAAATTTCACATTCCCATCCAATCCCAATAACCTTTGATTCCCTTGCCTAACAAGAATCCATCTGTCTCCACTTTAAAAATATTCAATGCCCCATCCCCACCACCTTGTGAGGTGGAGAGTTCCAAAGTCTCATAACTCTCAGAGAAACAAATTCTCATTTCTGCCCTAATTTAAAAACTCTAGCTCTGGACTGAACCACAAGAGGAACCATCCTCTCCACGTCCATCTTGTCAAGACCATTCAGGACCTTTCGTACTTCAATCAAGTCACCCCTCACTCTTCCAATCGTAGCTATACGAATTGACAAAGCTTTGACAAAGAGTCATCTGGACTCAAAACGTTAGCTCTTTTCTTTCCCTCCAGATGCTGCCAGACCTGCTGAGATTTTCCAGCATTTTCTCTTTGGCCTCATTCTTCCAAACTCCAGTGGAAACGAACTGGTCTAACTTTTCCTCCTGAGAGAAGCCGCTCATTCCAGGGACCAATCGAGTAAACCTCTTCTAAACCGCCTCCAACACATTTACATCCTTCCTTGAAGGAGGCCAAAACTGCACACAGTATTCGAGATGTGGTCTCACTAATGCCCCATGTAACTGAAGCATAACATCCTTACCTTTATGTTCAATTTTTCTAATAATAGAGGACACCATTCCGTTAGACTTCTTTTCTTTTTTGTATATTTAGAGTGCCCAATTCATTTTTTCCAATTAAGGGGCAATTTAGCGTGGCCAATCCACCTACCCTGCACATCTTTGTGTTGCGGGGGTGAAACCCACACAAACACGGGAGAATGTGCAAACTCCACACGGACAGCGACCTCGGCGCCGTGAGGCAGCAATACTAACCACTGCGCCACCGTTAGACTTCTTAACTACTTGCTGTACCTGCACACTAACCGCTTGTGACTCATGTCCTAGAGCACCAAGATCCCTCTGCAGGTTAGAATTCTACAGCCTTTCTCCATTTAAGTAATGCTGATTTTTGTTTATTCTTCCTGCCAATGTGAACAACTTTATATTTTTCCTATATTATACACTAACTCAACCTCTCTTATCCCCCTGCAACTTCCTTATGTCCTCTTCATAACGTACTTTCCCACCTATCATTTTCATCTGCAAATTTACGTGTGTACCTTCCCTCCCCTCATCTAACTAAAAAGCAGAAAAATGTGTCAGACACCCGTTTGATATTGCTTCTTCACTTAGACTGTTCAATCTTGGAATAAATTCATGTTGAACTGAAGATTATCAGTGCACTAAAAGGTTCACTCAGTAAGAAATAAGCAATAACTTTTCAAATCTTTTAAGATTCATATTAGCTGTTCTAAATAACCAATCCATTTGTTGTCAGAATATAAAATATGTGCTGTTATCTCTAGGATTTGGGCCTGTTATCCTCAAACCCTCCAAAGCCACAAAGGCGTTCTTCCAGATTCACTCTTCTTGCTCCTGGGGAGTTTTAGAAATGAATAATAATAATCTTTGTTATTGTCACAAGTAGGCTTGCATTGAAGTTACCTGGATCTGCATCGACAGGATCAGGAAGCCAGTCCTCTGGATCAGAGATGTCATCATCACTATCGTGCCCATGCTCCAGAGTGATCGGATCTGCTTTGGATAGCTCATTTGCCAGATCACTAGATCCTTCGGAGTCATCAGTCAAACCTGCTACTATCTGTCTCACAGTGTCATCCCGTGTCCTGTGGGTGCACAAATAAAAAGAAGCGGAAAACTAGACTAATAAAGATCAAAAATTAACTGCCCGATTAAATAAACAACAGATAAAGCAAATCTAGTCTAGCATGTCATTTGGTTCTGCTCAAGCAGTCGGTTCTTAAATTATGTTCAAGTCAAATATTTTTTTAAACCTAGTTCTCATCTGATCCCTTTCATTATTGTAAAATAGTTAATCATCTATCTCCCCACAAACACTCACCCCACCCCTTCCATCACCTCGTCAGTAAAACAGCCTCACTGCCATGCCAGATCCTATTTTGAACTCCACAATTTAAGAACTAGTGTTACCTTGTTCTATATATATCATCTGCATCTCTTATTGTGGATACTGCACTTAAAACTGGATAACTGATTTCCAATATTTAAGTCCTTGAACTTGAATTTCTGCAGAACACACAATTTTTGGTTAAATGGTGCCCATATCATTTTCCCCTACACTTACAATAACCACAAGCATGTGAAAACTTGGGGAATCGTCCGAACCTCTCAGCTGTGGAATTCACTGACAATCACTAGATTCAGGACCCTGCCAGTCATCGTCGGCGGGGCAACATTCTCCACCAATCGATTCCTCCATTTTAACTTACTTTTAATGAATCACAAACGATTCATTAATTCAAAATATTTAGCACCCTATTCTCCGCACCTCCTCCACCAGCATTAGAATTAGAACAGTACAGCACAGAACAGGCCCTTCGGCCCTCGATGTTGTGCCGAGCAATGATCACCCTATTCAAACCCACGTATCCACCCTATACCCGTAACCCAACAACCCCCCCTTAACCTTACTTTTTAAGGACACTAAGGGCAATTTAGCATGGCCAATCCACCTAACGTTTATGAAACATTCCCAGCCTATTTTGTCAAATTTGACGATTCTAGTCTCTTTTGACGTGTTTTGACAATTTTGGACATTTTACAATATCAATGTTGTAGATTTTGGTCTAGATTTATATATTACTGCACAAATAGAAGTTGCAGTTTTGTACGTTCAAATGTCAAAACATAGCTCAGTATGAAGCAGCTCATAGGGGTCACAGTCTGAGGATTCAGAGTAAACCATTTCGGACAGAGATAAGGAGGCATTTGTTCACCCAAAGAGTGGTGAGCCTGTGGAATTCATTACCACAGGAGGTAGTTGATGCTAAAACATTGAATATATTCAAGAGGCGGCTGGATATAGCACTTGGGGACAATGTGATCAAAGGCTATGGGGAGGAAGCAGGATTAGGCTATTGAGTTGGATGATCAGCCATGATAGTGATAAATGGCGGAGCAGGCTCGAAGGGCCAAAAGGCCTCCTCCTGCTCCTATCTTCTATATATCTATGGGTGTAAAAATACTGCAGATTGGATGGGTTGAGAAGTTAATGACCTAAAAAGATGGCACATGGATGATATTTGACTATTCTAAATGTTTGTTGGGGTGGGGAGGTTGCGAGAAGCTCTACTATTCAAAACTGAAAGAAAGATTTTCAACAGTTGCATCATGAATGGAGCTTCAATGGACATCAACCACAGATGGTTGGAATTCGCTCACTATTCTCACCACAATCAGTGAGACCTGCTTTTCAATCCTAACCTAATTCTCTTCAAGCTGATATCCAGCTGTTTTTTTTTTGTTGCCAATCTTGCCTTCTTTGCTTCCTTCTATCCTCGTACTGTTCTTTATTTCTGATAACAATTCCTTTTCTCATACAACTGCTGGTCCTTTCTATTCAAAGATATTATCCAACTTATAAAAGGACTCCACTGAGGGCCGAACTAATATTTTACATCAACAAAAAGTATGAATTGCACAAATTTAAAAGCTTTGTTATTAAACTAAAGCTAACCGATACCTGTATAAAGCATAGAACGCGATATGATTTATTAATTCTTTATTAACCCATTCTCCAGGTCTCTTTCTTATTGCATCCCTTTAACATTGTATCCTTTGGCATGATTGTCGCCCCTCATTCTTTCTAACAATCCCAAAACAATATTAACATATAACTGACAGTGAGAAAAGGGCAGAACACAACAAATCATCACCCCTTGGTGTTTACTTTACACACTGCCCACTCATTCGAACTAGAGATACAGCACTGTACCTTAGATACTTGCGGACTGGTTCGCATACCACCTCCAAAATAACCATGGATGGATCCAACTCGCGAAGGGCCTTGATTGCAGATATGTACAAAGTTATCACATCAGCAGTGTTAACACCTAAACAAGATGTTACTCCATTAACTGCTGGAAATAACTTTTAAAGCACAACCTCTATATATATTTGGCCAAAGAGCAGCACCAAGTTAATTGGTACGATTGAATCTGTAGTAGAAATTTAGTAACTAGAATTAGGTGCTTTCACATGAATTTTTTATCTTCATATTTTTTAGATGTGCCATTTCTCTGCAGGGCAAGGTATTGAACCTCATGTCCAAGTAAGCAAAGGCATTCCAATGAGCTACTAGAGACGTAGATCAGACATTCTCAGATTCAATTCCCCTGCCTGTAATTAGTCCGTTTTGGGGGGGCAACTGGTGGCGTAGTGGTAATGCCACTGAACTAGTAATCCAGATGCCCAGGCTAACACTCTGGGGACAAGGAATCAAATACCACCACAGCTGCTGGTTTTCAATTAACAATTGGATTTGAAAGCTAGTCTCGGTAATGGTGACTATCAATTGTCATAAAGACCCATCTGGTTCACTAATCTTCTTTAGGGAGGGAAATCTACCATCCTTACCTGGCCTGGCTCACATGTGACTGCACATCCAAAGCAATGTGGTTGACTTTTAACTCTTCCCTGAAGTGTTCAGTGCAACGGAAATTAGGGATGGGTAACAAATGCTGGCTTTGCCAGCGGTGCCTATATCCCGTGAAAGATGAAAGAAAATTTAGCCGAATGAGCAGTTGGGCGAGGGAGGGATAATAAATTAATCAGCGCTACTTTCCTGATCTACATCTGGTGACCCTTTCTGAAATTGTGCGTGTAGGAGGGTGGGATTAGGCTGTATTAGCATTCCCCACTCTATGTTATGAAACATTCTATTTCTCCATGCGCTATGTAAGCTTGCAAAATATTTAAAAAGATGTACCACAGTTTGTTACATTTGTTCTTGCCTTGCAACAAGGGTAAGACCCTCTTGGACTGTTGTGATAGGCACCAGATCAGTTCAAGGATCAGAGAACAGCACTTCTTGCGAAGTCAGTATTAGTCACCCAGAGGTAAAAAAACAAGAGGCAGGGGCCAGGACCAGGTCCCAGTTAAGAAAAGGAAAAACAGTCCTCGGTTAAATAAAAATCCACGGGAGCACACTAGGTGAAGTGAGCTTGAGAGAAGCCCAGAAGATCCATGAAGGCAATGGAAGGTTCATGACTCCATACTCTGTGGTGTTCTACTTGGCACAGCCAAAGATCTGAAATTGTGCTTGTAAAATGGATGCTTCAGTGTGCTCAGAAATCCAGAAAAAAATAGTCTTGGGAGGGGAGATCAAGACCCTGCAAGGTGGGCTATTGTTAAAGCCGCCAACATAGGAGCGACGTTTGGAGAGAATTCCAAGGCAATATCTTCGAAAGTGATGACTGGAAACTCTCATGAGAGAGACAAAGTTTCAGTGAGATTGTGATCAACGTCTGGGTGGGTTCTTCAGAAATCCATGAAATTCATCTTTAGTCAGATATATCATTTATTGTGTAGCATGACGAGTCCGACCACAGTTTCACTGTTAATTCACATACCCCATAAGTATGGGGTACTTAAGAGTATAAGATTGATATTCTAAATTGTTTTCTCTTTCTGACCTTGCATAGTAAAGTTTATTTTAATTTGTTCAAACCCATGGAATTTTGTAGTTTAATTCTCTTAGTAAGTGTCTTTAATCTAAAGACTTCAGGAGAAATAAATAATCGGCTGAGGGAAAGCGAAACTCACAGTGCCTATGGAACTATAACACCGCACAAGTTACAACCAAGAGGAAAACTGGAAGAAATAAATCCTTCAACTACCTAAAGTAATAACAGTAACTATCCAGCATCAGTCCTTATTTCACAGAACAACATTTGGAATTTTACCTAATATACTTCAAACTACAAAGCAGGTTAGTGCTTTCATGTACTTCATATGTGGTGATCCTCGCCTGAGTCACCAGGGGGCAGCGCGGGGACACCCATAAAAGGAACGCCGAAGGCCCGCCTCCGCCACTTGGAACCGGAGGGGTTGGAGTGGCAAGAGGTGCAAGAAGCTGGAGGGTGCTAGTCTGTTTGGGGCCTAGTTGCAGAACATTGAAGAGCAGCCTTTTATCAAGTGTAATCTGTAATTTATTGTGGGACACAATAAATCATCCTTAACCTAAAGACGACTTCGAGCATTCTTTCAAGAAGCATAACATGGTACAGGAGTGGATTCTCTGAACAGAGGGAACCAGCGCTACCAGCAAGACAAAGAAAGACAAAGACAGCAGACAAAGAAGAAGCACCAGCAACAGGCAGGCCACCAGACTTTGCAGCCTCTCAACTTCAGACGACTTTCTGCAACAATGGAACACACGGTACTTCCAGCGCCAATGAGAGCTACAGGTAATTTAAATTATAATTGGAAAATGTTCAAACAACAATTTGAAATGTACTTGTTAGCTCAGGACTTACATACAGCCACCGATGGAAAGAAAATTGCACTTTTAATCACATCGTGTGGCCAGCAACTGGTAGACACATATAACTCGTTCACATATGCGGATACTGAAGACAAAACTAAGTTTCAAGTGATAATGGCAAAATTGGATTGAACACTATAAGTCTCAATCCAATGAAATCATTGAAAGATTTACCCTCCGTCACAGACTCCAAAAACAAGGGGAGACTATCACCCACTTGGTCACAGAGTTACGCTTGCTGGCACAGGGCTGCAACTTTGGTGATTTAACAAACTCACTCATCAGAGATCAGCTAATCTATGGTCTTGCTGACAAAAACTAAGAGACTCACTATTACTGCAAAACGATTTTAACACTAAAAACTACCATAGAAAAATGCTTGTTACAGGAGCAGAAAATGCAGCAGGTACAGGAGCTATTTGAAAAACATTCCTTACAAAACATCCACCACGAGGACGATATAAAGATGGTGAATTCCCCTCACAGGCTCGTCTCTTCCGTTTTCCAGGCCGTCTCTTCCGTTCTCTGGCCCGTCTGCGCATGCGCACCGTCCTGAAAGACGCGATCCCGGAAGTGATCGGTCCGCGCATGCGCACTACTCGCAATACCGGCCCTGGTCTGAAACCGCAATGCGCATGCGCGAACGCAGCAATACGCAGACGTCATGAGTGTCATTACTGCGGCTCCTCCCACTTAAAAGGGCAATGTCCTGCCCAAGGAAAAAAGGTGCAGAAAGTGTTCAAAAATGAATCACTTTGCCTCCCAATGTCAATCCACAGCTAAATTTCACTCGTCCACTCAACGGCTGGCAACATGAAAGTCCGCACGGTTGATGTCACGAACACTCAGGCTCCCGGCGACAATTTTTCGACCATGAAGAATTCAACTCCTGGGAGCACACGTACAGCATTGGCATTATTATGCCACAGCGGGACCACAGAGCTGACGACACAACCTCGACACGTGCATGCCATCAACTCTGCAAGTGAATGGACTGCCACGGTGCACTACAGGACTTCCCCATCACGTTCAAACTGGACACGGGAGCCTCAGCAAACTTGCTAACGAGCAAAGATCTCGCATCGGTCCCAGGGACGCACGAGGTGTTACCTGCAGCATGCAAGCTCACTGACTACAACGGCAACCCGATCATCTCCAAGGGAGATCCTGCCACCTACAAGTTGCCAACAAAACTGTCGTAACAGGCCTACGCTTTGAGATTGTGGAAGACAACAGGTCCTCGCTGCTCGGCGCTCAAGCCTGCAAGGATTTGCAGCTCATTCAGCGGATTTTCTGCACACGGCTTGCATCATCACGCATTTACGAGGACATACAGCTGCTACTCACCGACTACCCCGACGTTTTCTCGGGCATGGGTACACTGCCCTACACGTACGAATCTTGCTCAAAGAGACAGCCATACCGGTTGTTCATGCCCCCGGAGGGTCCCGGCTCCATTGCGGGACAAGCTAAAAGCCGAACTTCAGCGTCTCCAGACTCAAGGCGTCATCTCAAGAGTCACACAGCCGACCGACTGGGTCAGCTCGCTGGTGTGCGTCAAGAAGCCGTCTGGTGAACTTCGGATCTGTCTAGATCCCAAAGACCTGAATAAGAACATTCGCAGGGAACACTACCGATCCCCAAGCGCGAGGAAATCACGAGCGAAATGGCAAACGCTCGCATCTTCACCAAGCTTGATGCCTCACAGGGTTTCTGCAAATGCAGCTCGATGAGTCCAGCCGCCTGCTATGCACCTTCAACACGCCGTTTGGACGGTAACTGCTATAATCGGATGCCCTTCGGCATATATCTGCATCCGAAATCTTCCACAGAATCATGGAGCAGATGGTAGAAGGCATCGAAGGCGTACGTGTCTATGTGGATGACATCATCATATGGTCGGCGACGGAGAAAGACCATATTGCGAGGGTGAAGCAAGTCTTCCAGAGGATACACCACTTTGGACTCAAGCTCAACCGGGCCAAGTGCACTTTCGCACAGGTCCTCTCTGACATTCCTGGGCGACACAATCTCAGAGCACGGGGTGAAGCCGGACGCTGAGAAGATCGCTGCAATTCAGAGCATGCAGCGACCACAGGACAAGAAAGCGGTTCTAAGGTTCCTGGGATTCGTCAACTTCCTTGGTAAATTCATACCCAACCTGGCAGCACGGACAAAGGCGTTGAGGAACGTGACACGGAAGGACACGGAGTTTGCCTGGACCCAGGCTCACCAGGCTGAATGGGATGATCTAAGATACCAGCTGATGGCAGCTCCAACGCTTGCATTTTTTGACCCGGTGAAAACCTACCAAGATCTCCACTGACGCCAGTCAACATGGGATTGGTGCTGTGCTACTGCAACAGGATGACCAGTTGGACTGGGTTTCAGTGGCTTACGCTTCACGGGCGATGACCGCCACAGAGTGCAGGTATGCACAGATAGAAAAGGAGTGCCTAGGGCTAATAACAGGAGTGACCAAATTCCACCACTATGTGTACGGTCTCCCCACTTTCATCGTGGAAACGGATCATAGGCCGCTGGTCAATAGCATTGACAAGGACCTCAATGATATGACGCCGCGCCTACAGCGCATGATGATGAAGTTGCGCAGGTACGACTTCACGCTGGTCTACACCCCTGGCAAGGACCTTGTGATAGCTGACACGTTATCACGAGCCTATGGACGCTGACACCCGCCACTGGCGTCCATCAATGATGTGGAAGCTCATGCACAGTGGTGCAGGAGACGCTCCCGGCAACGGATGAGAGCTGCAGCAAATTCGTCAGGCGACACAGGAGGACGCCACCCTCCTTCAAGTCCTACACAACCTGCAGCATGGCTGGCCAAAGGGGCGGTGCCCACAGTTCCAGAATGTCAAGACTGAACTATCCGTGGTCGATGGCATTATACTGCGGAACGACAGGATCGTCATTCCAATGGCTCTCCGGGCGGACATCCTCCACAGGATTCACGAAGGGCACCTTGGTGCCGAAAAATGCAAAAGGAAGAGCGCGCCAATCTGTTTACTGGCCAGGGATTAACGAGGACATCACCAACATGGTGCTCTCCTGTGACACGTGCCAAAGACATCGACCGGCACAATGCAAGGAGCCACTGCAGCAGCATGAGATGGCCACGCACCATGGGACAAAAGTGGGCATTGATTTGTTCCACTCCATGGGCCGCAACTATGTCCTGATCATTGACTACTTCTCCAACTTCCCGGAAGTCCTGCAACTCCCGGATCTCACAGCAGCAGCCCGTCATCAAGGCCTGCAAAGAAACTTTCTCCAGGCATGGCATCCCACGGACGGTCATGTCGACAATGGTCCTTGTTTTGCCAGCTGGGAGTGGACGGACTTCGCCAAGAATTACAATTTCCAGCACATAAAGCGAGTTCCCCCACTTTTCCGCAATCGAATGGCAGGGTGGAGAAAGGTGTCCACATAGTCAAGCAACTCATCAGCAAGGCTGCGGACTCCAAATCTGACGTACACTTGGCCCTCCTATCGTACCGTTCGTCACCTTTGAGCTCGGGACTATCACCAGCTCAGATGCTTTTCAACAGGGATGTGCGGACAACTTTACCAGCGCTACACTTCACCAATCCTGATCACTCAGCCTGTCCTGGATCAAATGCGTCAACAGCGCCAAGCGCAAAAGCAGCACTATGACAAGCAGGCCAAGGTACTGCCACCGTTGGCCATCGGCGACACAGTGAGGCTGCGAAACCCAGCTGGGGGTTGGTCCAAAATGGCGGTGGTCCTCCGCCTAACATCGCCACGGTCCTACGTCGTGCAGGTCGGATGATGGAACAATGGTTCGACGAAATCGGCGAGACCTTCTGAAGGTCACACCTCGTCCACGGGTCCTTCCGACACTCGATCTGCAGGACACACTGGATCCACAGGACACGGTCATACATCTTCCTGACACCCCAGCAGCAGATGTCCGCACGGACACAACGACCCTGGATCTCCAAGCCCACTCAGGAGGTCTACACGGATCAGACGTGCACCTGACCGTCTGAACCTGTGAACATGGACTGACAAATGCATCGCCCTGCCCTGTTCTGTGTATATACATATATAAACCTAACTCTTTACCTTTGTGTTTACTACAGCTCTGCAACTACGAAAAAAAAAAAAAAAAAAAAAAAAAAAAGTGAAGAAGGGGGATGTGGTGATCCTCGCCTGAGTCACCAGGGGGCAGCGCGGGGACACCCATAAAAGGAACGCCGAAGGCCCGCCTCCGCCACTTGGAACCGGAGGGGTTGGAGTGGCAAGAGGTGCAAGAAGCTGGAGGGTGCTAGTCTGTTTGGGGCCTAGTTGCAGAACATTGAAGAGCAGCCTTTTATCAAGTGTAATCTGTAATTTATTGTGGGACACAATAAATCATCCTTAACCTAAAGACGACTTCGAGCATTCTTTCAAGAAGCATAACATCATATAATCAGCATACTGATCAATCTTTAGTCAGAGTGCTGTCTTGCATGGTATTTCATTTTACATGGCTTGACCAAAGATTAACCTCTTTAGCGAAGATGGCACAATATAGAGTGCAGAACTAACAATATTATATGCAAATTAAAACGGACAACCTTTAATCCAATACTAAATGTGAGTAAATTCTGGCCCCTTCTTCGATTACCGTACCCTCTTATTCTACAGTAATTCAGAATGGGTTTGCTGGTCTGCATGTTGAGTAGTCTACCTATAGCTGGTGCAGGTAGACACCCCATGTTCAATCAGGGCAGTTAGTTCATTTCACCTGCGACAACTGAAGTTATGTCCAAATCTGGGAGCCAGCAACAGCCTTGATGAGGGAAAGAAAATTGGCAGAACTCCACTCCTAAATGGAAGCTCAACACCTTCTTGTGGATGGGTATGAAGAAGCAATCAGTGAGGAGAGGATGACCTCAGCCACCCCACCCCATCTCGTGAGTACGAGCTTTGCACCATGCCTTCAATATTTTATACATGAGTGTCTTGTGTTCAGGAAACTTTTATGAAGGCAGACTCAACAAATACTCAGTAGGTAAAATTAGATTTAAATAATCACAGTTATCCCAGACAACAATTGAAACAGACATATCAAGTGTTACGAGAGGAATAACAATCAGTACAATTGGTCTGCATAATGAGATAAAACAATGAATACGCTACATAGCCCCCAGATCAGTACTATAGGTCATTATATTTGCCTCCAAAATAATTGGAATCATGTTACATTCTAACCTGCTGAATCTGAAAAAGTCTGCCCGAGCGGCTTTCTTTTTAAAATCCTGATGGCCAGAGAGTGATTTTGTTTCCGAGAATCTCTGCCAAACATCCCCTGCCAAGCAGCTAACACAATAGGTGTGAGTTGCTCATTAGTTACCAAGACAGACTAACCGGAGAAATAAACTCAATATTTAATTCCCTGGTATTTTAAAAATCCTTTGTCTTTGTATGTCTCTAGTTAGGTTTGTATGAATATATTTTCCATAGAATTCAAAGCTTACTCAACTCTGAAATAACTTCCATGGATCCCCCAATTTCCAAAACTGTCAGAGAATTTAAGGGCAGCAGTGGTTAGCATTGCTGCTGCACAGCGCCAGGGACCCGGGTTCAATTCTGGCTTAGGTGACTGTGTGAAGTTTGCACATTCCCCCCATGTCTACGTGGGTTTCCTCCGGGTGCTTTGGTTTCCTCCCACTGTCCAAAGATGTGCAGGCTAGGTGGATTAGCCATGATAAATTGCCGTCTAGTGTCTAGTGATGTGCAAGTTAGGTGGGGTTACAGGGATAGGGTTGGGGAGTGGGTAGGCTTCTCTTTCAGAGGGTGGGTGCAGACTCAATGGGCCAAATGGCCTCCTTCGGCACTGTAAGGATTCTATGGATTCTAAATGTCCTTTTTTATAAAACTCCTAAAGTCCTGTCAAAACACAACCCTAGCTTCTTAGTTTTGACTGTGCTTAACCAGTTTGTTACACTTAAGACTCCTAAATTCTTAAAAGGAATGTTACTGTTGCAAGACCCATTGGCTCCCTGACTGGCAAGTCAGAGTATTACAACCAGACCTGAAATTTAATCTCCCAAAAACAACCAACAGCATTGTGAAAGAATGAACTGCTCTTGCTCTTTGTTGGGAGTACAGTAATGGGACTTTGGAACAGGAGTAGGTCATTTGGCCCTTCAAACCTCTGTCATTCAATAACACCTTGGCTGATCTAGTGTGGCCTCAGCTCCTCTTTCCTACCTGCCCTCCATAACCCTTGACTCTTGGCACTCAAAGGCTAATACTAAATCTATTCCAGCCCAAGTTAAATAAAGACCCAGCCTCCACTCCTTTCTGGGCTGGGGAATTCCACACACCAACAACTCTTGAGAAAACAATCCTCCTCATCTTTTCCTCAAACGGTAGACCTCGTATTCTTAAACAATGTCCCCTAGCTTTGGTCTTCCCGAAGTTGGAATGTCCTCCCTGTATCTGTCCTATCACGTTCCCGCAACATCTTATATTTTAATGAGATCACCTTCATTCCTCTAAATTCCAATGGATATAGGCTCAACCTGTTCAACCTTTCTACACAGGATAAGCCCTTCATCCCAGGAATGAGTTGAGTAAACCTCTGAACTACTTCTAAAGCTGTTAGGCACTTTTCACAGCAATTTAATTGAAGCCTACTTGTGACAATAAGCGATTATTATTATCCTTTTTCAAATAGGGAGGCCAAAACTGTAACAGTATTCCAGACGTAGCTTCACCCTGTACCGCTGCAGCAAAGCTTCCCACTTTATATTCCATTTCTCTCGCAATAAAGGTCAACATTCGCATATCACAGTGGTCCGGATGAGCAGGTTCTTTGGGGTGAAGGATAGGTGTGAGCGGTGTGCGGGAGGGCCAGCAAATCATGTTTTGGGCATGTCTGAAACTTAGGGGATTCAGGCAAGGATTTGCCAATGTCATGTCCACGGTATTGAAGGTACGGGTGGTTCAGAGTCCAGAGGTGGCAATGTTTGATTTGCCGGAAGAGCCGGGAGTCCAGAGGGCGAGAGAGGCTGATGCTTTGGCCTTTGCCTCCCTGGTAGCTCGGAGACGGATCTTATTGGGGTGGAGAGACTCGGAGCCCCCAAAATCAGGAGTATGGGTTTGTCACGTGGCCGGGTTTCTCAGGCTTGAGAAGATCAAGTTCGCCCCGAGAGGACTGACATTAAGGTTCACCCGGAGGTGGCAGTTGTTTATCGACTTCTTCGGGAAAATTAAGCTGTCAGCAGACACAAATGGTTGAGGCGGGATTAGTTAGTGGGAGAGGAGAATTGGGAAACTGTGTAATAAGCCATGTTCGCTGAGTGTGGTTGCTGGTACTTACTTGTTGTTTTTCCTCTTGAAATTGTTGTTAAAAATTTATAAATGCCGTAATAAAATGTTTTACAAAAAATAAAAATAAAGGTCAACTCCATTGACCTTCTCATCACTTGTTGACTTTTTGAGATCCATCTACCAGGACACCAAATCCTCCTGTACCACTCAGTTCTGCCAATTATTTGCCCACTCACTTAACCTGTCAAGATCCTGACGTAGACTCTCTTATCTCCTCTCACTTTCCTACCTATCTTGGTGCCAATGTAAAATTTAGCGACCACACATTGAGTCCCTTCACCCAAGTCATTGATCTCGACTGCAAAAAGGTTGAGGGCCCAGCACTGACCCTGGTGACACTCCCAATAATTACAGCTTGCTCATCCAATGAAAATTGAGACCAAGAAATGCCTGCTTTTTCAAAGTCATCAGTTGAACAAAAGGAGGTGCATTACTCACAAACTATGCTCACCTTATATTACATGTTTTAGAAAGCATACTGCTAACTGTACAAGTCAGAAGGAGATGGGTAATCTTGTGCAAACCTGGGTGGAGAAGCCTGGTCTCCAGGGCTGTTTTTAGTGATGAAAGCAGTTGCTGCCTTTGATTGGTCCTTTCAAGGCAAACTTTCAAATCCTGCAATGCTGCCTTGGATTCTGGGAAGTCTGCAGTTCAAAACACAATAAAAATCAGCGATTTCTGAGGGAAACATTGATTTCCAAGCCCAATTAGAATATACGTAATGTGCATTTTAATCAAACAGGATACACAATGGACATTATTTTAGCCAATTTACACAAAGTTCATATAAACATTTAAACTAACTCGGCAGGAGTGTGGGAACCAAGAGGAAATATTAGAGGAGAATACTGGGGTGCTGAAAATACTGGGAGGGTCAGATCGTACTGGTATAGAAAATGGTAAGTTATTAAGTGAAGTCAGAATAAGTGAGAAAGTAAAAACATTTAAATCAGGGTTACTGCACTTTTACGTGAATGCATGAAGATTGGGGAGTTATAGGTGCAGATTGCACTGTGGAAATATGATGCTGCTGTGACAACAGAAACCTGGCTCGAGGAAGGTCAGGGCCGGGTATTAAATATTCCTGGGAAAGGTGTTCAGAAAAGATCGAAAAGGAAGGGGAGGGGTGGCAGTATTGGTAAGAGGGCATTGCTGTGCTGGAGAAAGAGGGTGTCCAGAGGATTCAAAGACAGAATCAATTTGGCTCAAGCTAAGGAGCAAAAAGGGTATAATAAACATTGCTCGGAGTAGTATATAGATCTCCAGCTAGTGAGAAAGATGGAGAAGAAGAACTCTGCAGGGAAATTACAGAGAAGCAAAGAATATAGAGTAGTTTTAGTGGGGGACTTTAATTACCCAAATGTAGACTGGGACAGTGATAGTGTAAGGGCAGAGAGGGACATTTCCTAGATTGATGCAGGAAAATGTTCTACTGCAGCTTGTGTCCAGTCCAACAAGAAGGATGCACTGCTGGAGCTATTTCCAAGTATCAGTTGGGAACATTTAGGAGACAGTGACTGTGGGTATGGTGAGTGACTCTGATGAACAACAGAATGTGCAGAAAGGCAGCATAAAAATCATAACCCAAAGACGTGTGGCTGGCAGGCAGCATATATCATATTAGTGTACAAACCTATCAACACCATGTGAGCAGGATGAATAATATAGTGATGTTTGTGGCTACAAAAAGATTTCTATTGCATAATTATTCATCCTGAAGCTCATTTAATGTTAAGAATCATGGCAAGCATATAACAACTTGATATCCCTTGTATATCTTTACAACTCGCGAAAACTAATATTTTGTGTACCAGGAACACCAGGACAGGTATCTTTATTGCCATCCACAATTCTCGCAACTCCACAAACAATCTGATTTTTAAATCCACAAAGAAACTGTTTGCCTCACTGAGTTAACCTGGTAAATGAATGAACCATATTGGTTAAGAAAAGTTCTAAGTAGTGTTTCTAAGCAAAATAGGAATTCCTTTCTGGCCAAATCCCCCCCAAAATTCTAACTGTATCCAGCTATAAAGCAGCTCTGTATAGAATAAACAAATAATGAAAACCAAAAGTTTTGGATAACTATTAAAAATATTGGAACACACATCCATTCCACTCCAGCAATACAATTTAAAATATATATTTTATACGTGTGGTTTAAAAATATGAATAACTACTTATTAGGGTCTGTTATTAGGGTGGTACGATGGCACAGTGGTTAGCATTGCTGCCTTAATGGTCTGCATGGGTTACCTCCAGTGTCCTCCCACAGTCGAAAGATGTCCAAGCGGTTGGGTGGATTGGCCATGATAAATTGCCCTTAGTGTCCAAAAAAGATTGAATGAGGTTGCTGGGTACAGGGGATAGGGTGAAGGCGTGGGCTTCAGTAGGGTGCTCTTTCTGAGGGCCGGTGCAGACTCAATGGGCCGAATGGCTTCCTTCTGCACTGTAAATTCTATGATTCTCACAGCACCAGGGACCTGGGTTCAATTCCGGCTTTGTGTGACTGTGTGGAGTTTCCACTTCTCCCTGTGTCTGTGGAGGATTCCTCCGGGGGCTCCAGTTTCCTCCAGCAGTCACAAAGATGTGCAGATTAGGCGGATTGGCCATGCTAAATTGCCCCTCAGTGTCCAAGGTTAGGTGGGATTACGGAGATGAAGAGAGGGAGTGGGTCTGGGTAGGGTGTTCTTTCAGAAGGGCGGTGCAGACTCGATGGGTCGAATGGCCTCCTCTGCTCTTTAGGATTATCTATGATACTAAGACAAGTGGCCATGTGTAAGATTTTAGGATGATGATAATACTTTCCTCCCTAAGATTTAGGGCCTGGAATGCACAGCCTGGATGTGTGGTGGAGGCAGGTTCAATCGAGGCATTCGAGCAAACATTAGGTGATTCCTTGAATGGAAACAGGGGTATGGGGAAAAGGCAGGAGAATGGCATTAAGTTATGATGCTCATTGGGAGTGCCCAGTACAGACACAATGGGCTGAATGGCCTCCTTCTGCACTGTAACAATTCTTTGATTCTGTGGATATACATTATTTTAAATGTCAACGACTGGCATAGATTCTGCACAAAGTTGCTTCTGTTCAAACAGTGTCAGCACCTGAAACCCAACAATTGTCCCTATTTGCACACATCAGGTCTCTGGTCCCAGGGACAAGGTAGAGTCTAGGAAACAGGGAAAATCAGAAATTGGAATCTAACAATCGTGAGCTGCACATAACTGGACATGGTACTTCGTTAAAGCAAACAAAAACTGGGATTTGCCTTCCTGGTACACGTCAGGACAACTCAATGGATCTAAATGCAAAATTGAAGCACTGGAAACACAAAGGTGAGGCAAAGTGCCAGGCAATACTCAAAATACAAGATAGAAAGAGGTAACTACATTCACTAACCACGAATAATGCTGAAGAGTTCCTCAATCCTCATATTTGCATACACCTGATAAAGGAAAAACTGCAGGTGTATTCGCCAGCGTTGCAGTGTGCCTTGTCTGAGGAGATGCTGATTTAATACTGGCCTTCTGCAGGAACACCATGCTCAGCCAACAAATAACCTTTGACTCCAACCACTGGACAGAAAGAGAACAGACTTTAGCTGTCAGTTCATGATATCTACTCTTTCCATAATGATATGCCCTGTTTAATCACTCCATTATTACTTCCTATTAATAAATTCAGAACGCAGATAGAAAATCTAAATCCAGGTCAAGGAATAGTCCATTCAGCTCTTTGAGCCTTCTTCACCATTCAATGAGATCATAGCTAATCCATCCTAAACCCCATCCAACTGCTTTGGCTCCATATCTTCAATACACTTTTCTAGTAAAAATCTACTAACCTCAGATTAACAATTAAAGCAGCATCTACTGTTTTCTGTGGGAAAGAGTGCCACTTTCCACCAGCCTTTGGGTGAAACAGTTTTTCCTAATTGAATCACTTGCCTCTGACTTTAAGGTTGTTTCCTCTTGTTAGGCTCCCTCACCAGCAAAGTGCGAGTGTGGCATCAAGGAGCCTTGGCAAAACTGGAGTTGATGGAATCGGGGGGGGGGGTCATACCTGGCACAAAGGAAGATGGTGGTGGTAGTGGAGGTCAATCATCAAGAGGTCCCAGTTCTGGTATTCTTACCTCCTCCAGCTGGGAGAGAAAGGAGTTCTCATACTCTCCACGACACAGTCTGCCCACATGCTCTTCTATCATCTTATGTAAGATGGTAGTGATGGCGTCCGCACTGATTCGTTCCAATAGGTTCACTGAGTGCCTGACAATAAACACCATTAAGTTTAACAAAGCGCAGAACAGTTAGTTTTTGCTTTAAAAAAATCTGAGACAACATGAACTTGGAAACTGATCTAATCAGAATATATGAAACCGGATTGCTGGACTTGCTTTATTTTACACAGGGAGATACAGACTTCAATAGGCCCAATGGTGTAAACTCATGAGGTTATCTGCCAGGGAATGGCCTAAATGATGATCGATAATGGATTTCTATCAGAGGTAGGGCAAGATCAGCTGGAACTGCAAATGTGCGAAACAGGAAGAAAGTAGGCCACCCGGCCCCTCGAGACTGCCACCATTCAATAAGATCAGAGTTTGTGTTTCAGATCCCACATTCCCAACTAATCCCGATAACCTTTCATTCCCTTGGCCAACATTAATCTACCTCCACCTTAAAAATATTCAATGACCCGCTTCCACCACCTTATATGAACATATGAATTAGGAGCAGGAGTAGGCCAGGCGCCTCGCCTCAGTCTGCTCCACCATTGGATCATGTTTTTATTTAAATAAATTTAGAGTATCCAATTATTTGTTTTTCAATTTATGGACAATTTAGCGTGGTCAACCCACCTATCCTGCACATCTTTGGGTTGTGGGGGCGAGACCCACGCAGACATGGGGAGGATGTGCAAACTCCATACGGAGAGTGACCCAGGGCCGGGATCGAACCTGGGACCTCAGCGCCATGAGACAGCAATGATACCTGTGCTACATTGGATCATGTTTGATCTGACTGTAACCTTAACCCCACAATCCTACCTTGACCTCCAACAACCTTTCACCCCCTTGTTACTCAAAAATCTATCAGGCTCTGCCTTAAAAATATCCAAAGATTCTGCTTCCATTGCAAAGGTGCCTGGGTGCTATGGGAAGTGCCAGGCTGCCACCTGGGGGTTTCCAATGACCTAGCCACTGTTGGGATCTGGTCCAGGATCGTAATAAATGTATTTACGTCCTTCCTTAAATAAGGAGACCAAAACGGCACACAATATTCAGGATGTGCTCTCACCAATGCCCTGTATAACTTAAGCATAACAGTTAAATTCCTCTCAGAAGAATGGATAGAAATCCATTAGCCTTCTTAGTTACTTGCTGTACCTGCACACTAACCGCCTGTGACTCATGTTAGAGAACACCCAGATCCCTCTGCACCTTAGAATTCTACACCCTTTCTCCATTTAAGTAATGCTGATTTTTGTTTATTCTTCCTGCCAATGTGAACAACTTCACATTTTTCACCATCTGCTAGATCTTTGCCCACTCACCCAACCTCTCTTATTCCACCTGCAACCTCCTATGTCCTCATCGGAACATAGTTTCCTATCGATCATTGTGGCATCTGCAAATTTAGTTACCATACCTTTGCTCTGCTCATCTAAGTCACTGATTTAAAGTATAAAAGGTTGAAGCCCCACCACAGACCTCTGGGTTCCACTTGTCACATCCTCCCAATTAGGAAAATACCCATCTTTGTCCAGTGATATGCTTTTTCCTTACGTTTGGTGCTTTGCTCAACTTCTTTAGTTAACCAAGGGTGGTCGGTCCTCCCTTTAGAATTTTTCTTTATCGCTGGAATATAGTATTCTGAATATTCTGAAACATCCCCTTAAACATCTGCCACTGCAATGGGAGCAGCTACATAAATTAAATCTGGCCCGGCTAGTTGAACAAATGAAGGAGGACTTTCGGAGGTGGGACATGCTCCCGTTGTCACTGACGGGGACAGTACAGACTGTAAAAATGGCAGTCCTCCCGAGATTTTTGTATGTTTTCCAGTGCCTCCCTATTTGTGTGGGCGGGTAAAACCCCGTGAGTAAAGAAAGTACAGTTGGAGCGGAGCCATGTTTGGTTTGGGGGGGGGGGGGGGGGGGGGGGGGGGGGGCGCAATTGGTAACGGCTCCTCTGCCGTTCTCGCCGGCCCGGTACTCCACAAGCCCAGTGGTAGTGGCGGCCGTGAGAGTCTGGGGCAGTGGCAGAAGCATATAGGAGTGGAGGGAGCGTCGGTGTGGGCTCCAATTTGTGGTAATCACCGGTTTGTCCCGGGAGGATGGTTGGAGCATTTCCGAGGTGGCAGAGAGCAGGGATTGAGAGGCTGGGGGACCTGTTTATTGATGGGAGCTTTCCCTGCTTGGAGAATCTGGAAGTGGAGTTTGTATTGCCGAGAGGGAATGGGTTTCGGTATCTGCAGGTAAGGGATTTTCTGCGAAAGCAGGTTTCGATATTTCCGCTTCTACCTCCGCAGGGGATACAGGACAAGGTAGTTTCTAGAACGGGGGTAGGTGAGGGGAAGGTATTGGAAATCTATAAAGAACTTATGGTGGGAGGAAACCCAGATAGGTGAGCTAAAGCGTAAATGGGAAGATGAGCTGGGAAAGGAGCTAAAGGCGAGTTTGTCTTAGCAGAGTTAACGTGACCTCATCATGTGTCAGGTTCAGCCTGATATAGAGCATAGAACATAGAGCAGTACAGCACAGAACAGGCCCTTCGGCCCTCAATGTTGTGCCGAGCCATGATCACCCTACTCAAACCCACGAATCCACCTTATACCCGTAACCCAACAACCCCCCCCCTTAACCTTACTTTTATTAGGACACTACGGGCAATTTAGCATGGCCAATCCACCTAACCCGCACATCTTTGGACTGTGGAGGAAACCGGAGCACCCGGAGGAAACCCACGCACACAGGGGAGGACGTGCAGACTCCACACAGACAGTGACCCAGCCGGGAATCGAACCTGGGACCCTGGAGCTGTGAAGCATTTATGCTAACCACCATGCTACCCTGCTGCCCCGGACAAATATGTTCACCAGACCACATGACGGTGGCCGGATGAGCAGGAGTGGAGGACAGGGGGTGAGGTGTGCAGGAGGGCCTGCAAATCATGTCCACATGTTTTGGGCATGTCCGAAGCTTAGGGGATTCTGGCAGGAATTTGTGGATGTCATGTCCACGGTGCTAAAAATGAGGGTGGCACCGAGTCCAGAGGTGATGATTTTTGGAGTGTCGGAAGACCCGGGAGTCCAAGGGACGAGAGGCTGATGTTTTGGCCTTTGCCTCCTTGGTAGCCCGGAGACGGATCTTACTCACATGGTGGGACTCGAAGCCCCTGAAATCAGGGGTAGGGTTAGCGACATGGCTGGGTTTTCAGGCTTGAGGAAGGAACAGTGCTCCGAAAGCTCGTGTTTGAAACAAACCTGTTGGACTTTAACATGGTGTTGTAAGACTTCTTACTGTGCTCACCCCAGTCCAACGCCGGCATCTCCACATCATGAGAAAATTAAGTTTGCCCTGAGAGGACCAATGTTAGGGTTCGTTCGGAGGTGGCCGCCGTTTATCGACTTCTTCAAAGAAACCTAAACTGTCACTAAGGTTTAGGGGTAGTTAGGCTATTTTTGTCTAGCTTAGGTGGGTTCAGTGTGAGATGGAAGGGTGTGTTACGCCCTAAATTATGTTTATATTTGTACTTGTATTTTGCTGTTATAAAACCATAAATGCCTTAATAAAATCTTTGTTAAAAAAAAGTCCGCCACTGCTCTCTATTATCTATCCGCTAGCCTGCCATACCAGCTCACTTCATCTAGCTCAGCTTTCATTTCCACATAGCCACCCTTATTTAAGTTTAATATACTAGTCTTAGACCCATTCTTCTCTATTTCATACTGGATGTAAAATTCAATCATATTGTGGTCGCTTTTACGGAGAAGTGCCTTTACACTGAGGTCATTAATTAACCTGGTTACATTGCACAATATTTAAGTCCAATATAACCTGCTCACTGGTTGGTTCCAGAGCGTGCTGCTACAAGAAACTATCTCAAAATCATTCTTTAACAACACCCAGCTCTCTTGACTCCTCCACTATCTCTAAACTGTCAGATGTCTTGTCCACATCAATACTGGATGAGCAGAAATGTCTTCCAATTGAAACTGGTGTTGTATTGCCAACATCCTATCTTTCTGATATTGGCAGATCTCCCATGACTTGGTGTTTGCCATCACCAATCCTCTCCCTAGCCACTGACTCTATTTGTCTCTCTGGCACTTGTCTGAAGCCGAGCCAGACCGTTCGCAACATTTGTTTCATAGTTGACCAAGATGAGCTTTTAACCTTATCCGTATCATCACTAAAACTGCTTATTAACGCATCAATAATATTGTCTGATGTCGCCCATATTTCAGCTCATCTGCTACTCAACCATTTGCCAAATCTTTGCCCACTTACTCAACCTATCTATCCGGGCTCCAACCTCCTTATGTCCTTTTCACAACATATTTCCTACCTATCTTTGTGTCATCTGCAAATTAAGCTACCATGACTCATCTAAGTCACTGATTTAAAGTGCAAAATTTGAGGACCCACCACAGACCCTCCTGGGCTCCACTTGTCACATCCTACCAATGTGACATTGGTACTTCAAACTGTGATTATTCTAATGTGCGTCTGGTTGGCCTCCCACATTCTACCTAAGTATACCTGATGTCATTCAAACCTCTGTTGCTCATGTCCTAATTTGCAAAGGTCCGGCACACCAACCTCCCCTGTTATTGCTGACTTTCACTAGCCTCAATTTAAAATTCTCATTCCTCTTTACAAATCCAATCCTATCACTGTAATCCAGCCCTTACAAAACATCCACATTCCGCTAATGCTGACTTCACAAGTATCCCTCATTTTAAGCTCCCCGGACTCTAAACTCTGGAATTCCCTCCCAAACCCTCTCCATTTCTCTAACTCACTTATCTCCTTTGTGTCACTCATTGAATTGCACCTTTGAATAAGCTTCTGAATATTTGCTCTAATATCTCCTTACGTGACTTGATTTTATACAAAGTCAAAGGTGCTCTGTACAATGCGTAGAGGTGACGTTCGGAACTTTGCTGTTTTAGAATTGGCAGCCCATGCACCATAACTTGGAGTTTAGGGACATCAAATAGATCCTCTATCGGCAATGAGGAAATAAATGGAAAACTGGACGGTTGCACATTATCCAGCATAATTCTCATACATCACTGACCTAAGTGGCAAACACCAAGTCATGGGAGATCTGCCAATATCGGAAAGATAGGATGTTGGCAATACAACACCAGTTTCAAGAACTTGGGGACGCTTCAAGCGATTAGGCCAAGCTTTTCACTTCCCTTCAAATGTTCCTCACAGAAAACCTCCCAAGCTGCACAAAAATACAACAGTTTTTTTTTAATCTACTGAAAAGTCTTTGCAGTTATTGCACTGTCACATTGTATAATTCACTCAGATTGTGTTCTTTCCACAACACCTGTAACAGAACACTGTCAATGACCATGGGCATTTGAGTGGGCATTACAAAAGACTGCAAATGGCCTGGCAGCACGGTGGCACAGTGGTGAGCACTCACGGTGCTGAGGACCATGATGTACAGGTTAGGTGGATTGGCCATGCTAAATTGCCCTTAGTGTCCAAAAAAGATTAGATGGGGCTAATGGGTTACGGGGATAGGGTGGAGAATTGGCTTAGAAAGGGTGATCTTTCCATGGGTCAGTGGAGACTCGATGGGCCAAATGGCCTCCTTCTGCACTGTAAATTCTATGATTCTATGATCTATGACCCTGGTTCAATCCCGGCACCAGGTCACTGTCCATGTGGAGTTTACACATTCTCCATGTGTCTGTGTGGGTCTCAACCGCACAACCCAAAAGATGAGCAGGATAGGTGGATTGAACATGCTAAATTGCCCTTAATTGGAAAAAAGCAATTGGGTATTCTAAATTATTTTTTTTTTAAACTGGCAAATGGCTAAAATTATGGACCAAAGCTTGGTACTTACAATACATGATTGACCTTTGCAAACTGCTCCACTGCAGTGGCACACCAACACTGCCTTCACTGCACTGCAGCCTGCACAACTCAGAAGTTCCACCTCATCGATGGCACTCTCATCATCTTCGTCACTCATGCTATCTCCATTCCGCAGGGTCCTGTCTTGGTGTACATAGATATTAAAAGCACGAGTGTAAAACTCGTGAATTATTTCTTGGAAGGACTGAATAGTTGAGAAGAATAACACAGCTTTAATCATGGTGTAGACTTTGTCTTTCAGTGTTCCAGGTCCTACACTGTTAATCATTCCTGCCTCAATCCAGGACTCTAAATATTTCAAGCTGCGTAGATAGGGTGTAGACTTTGATCCAACATGCTGAAGGCATCATACAGGAGCTTTGAGCGCTGTTGCTCGGTCACCATGTTCTCCCTTTGTGTGAGAAAGTCCCAGAACTCTGCTGCAATATTCCTCTGAGATCTATCTGCAAGACTCCAGAAACCATTCCACTACCACGGAGTTCAAACCATAATGCCGCAAAGTTTCCAGTGCAGCAAGCAGCTCATCCTCCGCAAAGTCATCACCACTTCCCAATCCAGAAGCTGCCTGAAAAACAAATACATTTATAATCACACAGAATTTGTACTTTCATTTCTCCTCTGCACCTACCATTCGCGCCACTTCAAAGGGATTTTTACTTAAGGTTTGCACGAGATTATGTGATTAAAATGGTTGTATCGCATTGCTCTTACTGCTATTTGAAAATGAAATGAAATTGCTTATTGTCACGAAGACTTCAATGAAGTTACTGTGAAAAGCCCTTAGTCGCCACATTCCGACGCCTGTTCGGGGAGACTGGGAAGGGAATTGAACCGTGCTGCTGGCCTGCCTTTGTCTGCTTTCAAAGCCAGCGATTTAGCTGTGTGCTAAACCAGCCAATATTTGAATCTTAAAGACAGAATTCTCTAATGCATCTTATCAAATAGCTTTTGGAACCAAGGAGTTACACCGCTTGGAATACATTGGGCTGGATTCTCCGCTGCTGGGATTCTCCGTTTTGCCAGCAGCCTGGGGATTCCCCAACGGCGTGGGGCTGCCCACAATGGGAAACCGCATTGGCCAGCTGGTGAGATGGAGAATCGGGGGTGCGCCGCACCCGATTTCTGCTGCGGCGGGAAGGAGAATCCCACCCGTTGCTTTTGGCAGTCAGCGTGCATTAACAAAGGTGTAGCTAATAACGGTGTCACCTTACAAAGGGCAGCTCTCAAATTATAGGATTGAATAGGGAAAGAAGGTCACTGATGTGGATCAGGGTGTCGCCAATTCTCACAGTTTCACTGGGGTCTAAGCTTCAAAGTATCTGCTTGGCCTTTTGGCTCAGATCTGATATGTCTGTTTTGTGGGGACCATGAATTGGATTCAATTTGAATTGGATTTTGGAGCAGACAAGGAGCTGGATTAGGGTTTGGCCCCTGAGCCCTGGCTTTGTAACGCTGAAAAAGTGATTTAAAATCTCCGGTTCCTCACTGCAGCGGTTGCAAATTGACAACAAATCCGTCCCCCAAACCGCGGCTGCCCCCCCCCCCCGCCCCGGCTGACAGACGCCCGGTTACCAGGCCCAGTGCGGAGAGCGGAGTGAGTCCGGAGCTCAGTCTGTTCCAGGCGACGGAGAGGCTAAGC